>NC_056748.1:6739665-7039665 GCF_019279795.1 Protopterus annectens | reverse complement strand
GGATTGGTGGATTGCAGTAGAGTATGAGGTGAGGGAGTATATAAGAGTAATATAGCAGTGAGCTAGTGGTGATGTGCAGGGCTGTTAGGTTTAAATGTTTCTTAATAAGGTGAAGCATTTTGTTAGGGTACTTTGATATTTTAGGGTGTAGAGTGTAATAGAGTTGATGTTTGATAGATTATATGAGTAGTGATGTGTGTGTGGGTAAAAGATTCATGAAGTTGCAGGAGGGGGTGGTAATGATTAAGTACTGATAGGTAAAGAGTAGGGGTGGTTTGTAGTATGTTTAGTTATTTGATCTAATTAGTTGAAGTCTGGATTGTGATTGGCTGTTATGTGGGTGGGGTTTGAAAATTATAAATCTAGTTGAAGTGGGGGTTGGTGGGAATGGGGGTCAGGGTAGGGGAGCAGAGTGGGTTAGACCAGGTCGCAGCAGGTTAAGTTAAAAAGAAAAACAATCAGGGAAACAGAAAAAAAGCTAGAGTTTGTTGTTGAAAAGACCAGAGTAGTACAGGTGAGTGGAGTTAAACAGCAGTTCATTGTAAGCAAAGTCGTGAAAGGAAGGGGGAGGACAAGTATGCTAACAGAGAGAATCAGCAGTAAAGGTAGAAATAATGCAGCGAGGGGAAGACAAAGAGAGTAGATGAAAAGGTGGCAGTAGTACAGTAGGGGAGTAGGTTTTAAGGTTTGGGGATGCGCTAGGAGCCGTGCACATAAAAAAGAAGTTATGCCCTTACCATAACTTTCCACGAGTTGTTCATCTCGCCTTTTTGTTCTTACACGTGGGTCGCAGCCGATCCCGCAGCTCCGAATCGGCCGCTTTTCAAGCTCAGACTCTCAGAGAAGCTCGAGACCTAGTGTATATCCCATGATGCTCTACTGTGAATCGCTAGATCTAGTATGCTGGAACCAAGACAGCCTACAGACAGAATAAGACTATGGAGTCCACCTACTTAGGTCACTATAAAAATAGAAGTAAACAAGAAGAGCTGGAATGTATTAACAGACTGACAACTGAACCAATCCTCCAAGGCAACCATCTCACTCGACTGGAGGGGGAAGGTGGGCGGGAATGTAAGAACAAAAAAGCGAGATGAACTCACATGGAATGTTATGGTAAGGACATAACTTCTTTATGTGAAGTTGTTCTATCTCGCCATTTTGTTCTTACACGTGGGCAGCGTCCCAAGCACCCTAATCCTGGGTGGCTCATGGGAGAACATTCCTGAGCACAGTAGAACCAAACGTAGCCATGTCCCTGGAGGTCCTATCCACTTTGTAATGAGTGATAAACATGTGAGGTTTTGACCACGTGGCAGCTGCACAGATGGTATATAAAGGCAAGCGAGCTGCATGAGCCAATGACGTAGAAACAGCTTGTGTAGAATGGGCTTTGACGTTAGTTTCTAATGGTTGATTAGTGGAAGCATAAATGAATCTGATGCAGTCAGAGAGCCACTTGGACAGTGTGGTTTTTGACACTGCGAAACCTTTCTTATTCTCTGCATAAGAGACGAAGGGTTGATCCGATTGTCTGAAATCCTTCGTTCTATCCAGATAGAACCTCAGTTGTCTATGTACATCAAGCTTGTGTAACATATATTCAAGTTTGTTGGTATAGTGTTTGAAGAAGGTTGGGAGTTCAATGGACTGATTTGAGTTATTTTCTGAAGAGATCTTGGGAAGAAAGGTAGGATTAGTCCTGAGGGATACCCTATCAGGGTGAAAAATCAAGTATGGGGGTTTGGAGGACAAGGCTTGAAGTTCGGAGACTCTACGTGCAGATGTAATGGCTATCAGGAATGAAGTTTTCCAAAACAAAAATTTTAAGTGACAAGATGAAGCAGGTTCAAAGGGTGCAAGCATCAGTTGGGATAAAACCAGATTCAAATTCCAGGGGCAGACAGGATGCCTAATAGGTGGCCTGAGATGGAGGGTTCCTTTTAAGAATGCTTTACATAGTCTATGGGAATGTAATAACCTCTGGTAATGACGCTTTTTACCCAACAATCCATTGTAATGTTTAGCCAGGTGTGTGGGTATAAAGCCAAGTGACCCATGACTGCCTCCAGAGCAGTACAGCTGGGCTTCCTTTCAGGAACGCTTATAGGGCTTACCAGAGTACTGATCCCTGTCACCCTGGTCCTGCAGACCGCCTCTGCCATTTGGATGGCGTCTTCCATTTCTGCCCCCTCCTCTGCCTCTGGAGGGGGTATCAGTAGGTCTGTTCTGGAAAGCTCCTTGAGGTTTTCGGAACCACATTTTTCCACTTCACTGCCCTTTGGGGTACGGTCTAGTTGGAGTGGAAAAATGGACTCCTACAGCAGACAGAGTCTTCCCTTCTTGTTCACACCTAGTAAGTGTCTCCTTTACTTTGGGTCCGAACAAGGCGGACCCATCGAATGGGGTATTGACAAAGGAAGACTTAAAGGAATCCACAAAGGCGCATCCAGGACTGTCTCCGAAGAGCTATCGCTGAACCTGCCACCCTACTCGATCCATCGGCAGCATACGAAATGAGTCGCATGGATGAGTTTACTATTGAACTGAGGGTGTTGTATTGTGCAGTCACCTTTTCAGAGACTGCATCAGCTGTGTTACCCTGGAGAGTATCTCCCAGCTCTTTTTGGAGATCTCGTTGAAGACGGGTAAAATGTGTCAGGTAGTTGAGCGACCTCATGGAAAATGCCGCAGAACAAAATATGCATTTCCCATATCTGTCCATCGTCCTAGAATCCCTATTAGGAGGATGGACAGCAGAAGAGGTTTCCGACATCTCTTTCTTGGTGGCCGCTGCCACCACCATGGCATGAACTGGGACTCCCTTTGTAAGAAAAGCCTTGTCAGTGGGGGAAGTAATAAATTTGTTAGGCCTCCGAGGGACCGGTTCCACTGGGTCAGGGGACTCCCATGCCCTTCGAGCAACCAGCTCCATCAGTTCATCGAAGGGTGGAGTAACCCAGGAGGTGGATGGTTGAGATCCAAAGGCCTTCAGGAGAACCAACTCATCCTCAGAAGGGGCAAGGGACTGCCAATCACCCCTCTACCTTAAGATTTCCAATATGTCTGCGAATGAGACATCCTCTGAGGGGGATCGTGGGGACCCTTCTGATTCCTCAAAGTTGGTATCCGATGTCAGGGATTCCTGTGGGGAATCCAAGTGCCTCCTCTTGCACAATCTCTTTCTAAGTACTTCATCGGTGGGAACATCCGGTGAAGTCCCTAGAGAGGAGGGGCCACCCAATGGGGATACCTGAGGCCCAGGATCTCGACGCTTTATGGGGATCTGCAGGGAAGAGGTAGAATGAGGCCCCTTAGGGGGAGGGGAGGACAGATCCGAGGAGGTAGTGGTCTTGGCAGCCATGACCTTCCTCATGGCATCGAAGGCACCAGAATCCCAGTCCGAGAAGTCAGTCAACTCTGAAGAGACCAGAAGCTCTCCCCGGACCAAGACCCTCTGCTCCAATCCAGAGGATGGAGCTGAGGCCACCTGCGCCAAAGCCCCGAGTGGAAGAGTCAGAACTGAAGTATCGGTTCGACTCTCCACCCCGGAGCCAGTGAGGGACTGTCAGCCCCGAGATTCCCCGGTCGGAACTGAGGAGATCAAGGTCGATGGAGCCGAGGGAGGTGGATCAAACCTCGGCTCCAAGGGTTCTACCAATATCGGTTCTGTCTGCTTCGGCTCTGAACGTTCGATTGGCTTTGGAGGAGGAGGTGGAGAAGCCATGGTAGGGATATCAGGCTTCGAAGCCGAATGGCTCGAAGCAGATAGCATTTTGGCTAGGGCCGGGTTCTCTAAGAGCCTCTTAACCACTCAGTCCAGATCCACATCAGAAAGCCTCGAAGAATGCATCGAGGGACATGTCAAAAGGGCCGAAGATGGAACCGATTGAAGAATTGGAGACTGAGGAGTCTCCAATATCGGTTCCACAACTGGGCCCCGAGGTAAGGACTCGATACACAACTCCAAGGGCTGTGGAGCCGATGCACGGACCATACCTGAGGAACTCGGAGCCGAAGACTTGGGCTCCGAGGATCCTTTGGAAGACTTCGACCCCTTCGAAGCCTTGGAAGAGGTGTCAGCCTTATCTAAAGTAGCTTGAAAATCAGGCTTCAGGAGTCCTCTGTCTACCAGTTTCCTTCGCCTTTCCAGGAGAACCCTGGTGCTAAAGGAATGGCAGATAGAGCACACTTCTTGTAGGTGTACAGAGCCCAAACAGTACACGCAGGTGGAGTGGTTGTCTGTAACAGACATTTTTGACCGCACTCACACCTTTTAAATCCTGATTTCTGTTTTTCTGACATTTTTAACTCTAACACTAAGTAACACAAACAAGTTCTAAGATGTATGCAGAAATCTATATATATCTAAACACAGTACTAAATCACACTAGATATATTTATAAAGTCTAACTATCTAATAAAACTGTTTACTAAACTATTTACTAGACTACCACACTATATATATATATATATATATATATATATATATATATATATATATATATATATATATATATATAACACAGTCCGGATGGATGTGCAATAGACCACACTGCTCGTACACCAGGATACAAAAGATAAATTTAATGAGTCCACACAGTATAAAAATGCAGGTACAGGTTAAGCGCTTTCAACTGTAATACACAGTCTTCCTCAGAACAATGCATTACACAAATTCATATCAATTTATACCCATCTGAATTGAATAATGGAATAATGGAATAATGGAATAATGGAATAACTACCTACTGAAAACCGCCAAAAAGTCTTTTAAAGACATACCTTACTAGTTTGATGGGAAATTGTGATACTAAGGGCGTTGTATATGTGGCCCTTTGCAAACGATGCAATGCTCATTACATAGGGAAAACGGAAAGACAGTTGAAGAAGCGGATGTATGAACATCAGTACAGGATACAAAAATGCGACACAAAAAATGCTTTATATAGGCATATTTTAGAGAAAGGTAGTGATCACAGTTTTCATTTCAGTATTACAGATCAGGTCCAATTTTCCCCTTTTGGAGGAAATTGGAAAATGGAATTAGCACTTAAAGAAAGTAGATGGCAGATATTAACTGATTCGACCCGTAAACCAGGTTTGAATGACTTCATTAGCATTAAACCATTTTTAATATTTTCATGATTTATGTCTGCCAACTATATGGGAGTACGGACGGAAGTTTTCATAGCATCTTGATGTTTTTATAGTATCTTGATGTTTTTTATCATTATATTTCTTATATTGATACTAATTTTACAAATATATTTTATTTATTGTATTGTATTGTTTGATTTCTTGTCATATGAATTATGTTTTGGAACTAATACTTTATTTATAAGTATATACAATTCTCCTAATCACTTACATCATACTCTCTGAAATACATTATTGTATGATAGTCTAACTACTCTCATACACACATTTTTATTAAGTATGGCTAATCAAGTTTTTGCAGATATTAGACATATACAGTATGTTTTACGTGTATGTCAGGGGTTATGACATTTTTATTATAAGTTGTACTGAGATGTGCAGTACTGACAATCTACATAGGTTGTATACTAGTTGGTATGTCTTTAAAAGACTTTTTGGCGGTTTTCAGTAGGTAGTTATTCCATTATTCCATTATTCAATTCAGATGGGTATAAATTGATATGAATTTGTGTAATGCATTGTTCTGAGGAAGACTGTGTATTACAGTTGAAAGCGCTTAACCTGTACCTGCATTTTTATACTGTGTGGACTCATTAAATTTATCTTTTGTATCCTGGTGTACGAGCAGTGTGGTCTATTGCACATCCATCCGGACTGTGTTATCTAGTTGTTGCTATATATATATATATATATATATATATAAAGAAACACGACACACACTAGCTAACAGAGCCCTGTCACGCCCAAAAAAAAAGGCCTAAGCCTTGAAAAAGAATTACTAGAAGTCCTAGCAATTAAGCTAAAGTAGAATGCTAACACTATGATACTATCACACTGAGATATATAATACTCAAAAAATTAGAAGAGAAATAATAATAATAAAAAATTTAAGTCACTGGCCCAAGCTAACTCCGACGAGCTGTTGATCCATTGCAGCGGCAAACTAGATCTGGGGATTCACAGTAGAGCATCATGGGATATACACTAGGTCTTGAGCTTCTCTGAGAGTCTGAGCTTGAAAAGCGGCCGATTCGGAGCTGAGGAATCGGCTCCGACCCACGTGTAAGAACAAAGCGGCGAGATAGAACAACTTCACATAATAGCTTAAAGTAAGTGGAGATATAAACATACATTAACAATGACTGTAAATGGGCGGCCACGGTGGTGCAGCAGTTAGCGTTGCTGCCTCACAGCAAGAGGTTCTCCGGTTTGATTCTTGGCTGGGGTGCCTTCTGTGCGGAGTCTGCATGTCCTCCCTGTGGTCGCGTGGGTTTCCTCCGGGTGCTCCGGTTTCCTCCCACATCCCAAAGACATGCAGTAGGTGGATTGGACAATCTAAACTGGCCCTAGGTGTGAGTGTGTGCATGTGTGTTCCTTCAGTGGAAGGTTGGGCGCCGGGTTGGCAACTCGACACTGTAAAACTCCAATGCCAATCATGAGCGGACAGATGATCCACTGTGGCGACCCCTAACCAGGAAAAGCCGAAAGAAGAAGAAGAGGAGGCAATGACTGTAAATATGTAGAATCGTATAGGCAGCTTTGAAGAGGGAATATTGCTTCTGCAGAGTAGAGTTGAGTTCTGGTTTGGTGATTAATGTTTTAAATGCCTAGAAAAAAAAAAAGAAAACAGGAAAAATGGATTGAAGAAAGAGCCAAAATGAAAAAATTCTAATGTAGTAAAGAGATTACAAAGAGATTGGGGGGGTATAACGGTGGGAGAAAGAAAAAGTATTACGTGAGCTTTTCAGACAACAGAGACCGTACTTCATCATGTATGAGAGATCATAGAAGGTTTACAGAAGGAAAGGAAGAGATGGGAGAAAGCAGGAGATGTGTGACAGTAGAGGTAGCAGGAAGGTAGAGAAATGAACACATTTAAACATCATTACACATTGCAAAAAAGAACAGAAAATGCAGCCAAGCCATGCACTTAAGAGTCAAATAAAGCAACAAATAAACCTACATACAGGTTAACAACAAATGCTTACACAGGCTGGGAAAGAAATGCCCTATCAGTAAGAAAAGTACTCACAAATTATCAGTAGTTGACTAGATTCTAGCATAAAATCAAGGTTCAGCTGAGGTGGCATGCTGTTGAGCTAGCACTGCGAGTTTTATCCAGTATATTCACACAATTAAAGTATCTCTTTTTCAACAAACTCATAGAATGTATGAACAAAATGTGTAACTAGAAAGGTCGACTAACAATCATAATGAATTTAAGCAAGTTTGTAGTATAAAAAAAGAAGTTATGTACCTACCATAACGTTCCATGTTAGTTGTCTTCTTCTCGCCTTCTTTCTTGCTGGTTGGGCTCGGAGCCGATCCTTGGCTCCGACTCGGCCATCTTCAAAAGCTCAAGAGCTGCTTACTGGCTCAAGGCCCCCCTATATCCCATGATGCCTGGTGCTAGATACCCAGATCTCGTTTGGTAAGTCTAACTGCAGACATAACAATAAAGGAATCCTATCCTAGAATGCAAAAATCCTACTGGAGAGACTACTAGTCAGAAAGGAATAGCCAGAGAAGACTCAGCCAGTAAAGAATCAAGAAGAACTCTTCTCAGTCCACTAGGATAGGGGGATGGAGGGTGGGACGCAAGAAAGAAGGCGAGAAGAAGACAACTAACATGGAACGTTATGGTAGGTACATAACTTCTTTGTGTTAAGTTGTCTATCTCACCTTCATTCTTGCTGGTTGGGGACAGCGTCCCTAGCACCTAAAATCCTGGGTGGCTCATCGGAAAAGACTCTTCAGAACAGTGGAACCAAAATCAGCTCTGCTCCTGGAAGCCAAGTCCAACTTGTAATGTGCAATGAAAGTATGCGGGTTGTAGCTGCAGCACAAATAGATTCAATGGGCTAGCCTGAAAGGCCACTGAAGTAGCTAAAGCTCTGGTGGAATGACCTTTTGGTTTAACTGGCAATTCTCTATTCCTCAGTTGATATATGAATGTGATGATAGAAGTCAACCACCTGGATAAGGTTACTTTGGAGACCGGAAGACCTTGTTTACGTACTGCATAAGACAGGAAAAGTTGATCTGATTTTCTAATGTCCTTGGTTCTATGCAAATAAAAACGTAGCTGCCTGTGAACATCTAACTGATGCAACTTATATTTGGCCCTGTTGGAGTGTTTAGGGAAAAACACAGGAAGGTCTATGGACTGATTCAAGTTACTCTCTGAAGGGACCTTAGGAAGGAAGGACGGATTAGTCCTAAGAGCAACCCTGTCTTTGTGGAACACCAGGTATGGGGGATGGATGGAAAGAGCCTGTAGTTCTGAAACTCTTCTGGCTGAAGTAATAGCTACCAGAAAAAGGGTTTTCCAAGACAAGAACTTCAAGGAACAAGAAGCTGCAGGTTTGAAGGGGGGCAAAATTAAAGAAGCTAAAATCAAATTTAGATCCCACGGTGGTGGAGGATCTCTCACTGGGGGCCTGAGCAGAGTGGTTCCTTTGAGAAAGGCTTTGCAGAGCTTAGGAGACATGATATTGTTTTCCGAAAGGCCAATGTGAAAATTTGAAATTGCAGCTAACTGAACCCTAATTGTAGTGGAAGCGGACCCATCATGGAAGAGTTCCGCAAGGAATTCCAAAATGTTGTGTATAGGGGCTGAAAAAGGGTCTATATTTTTAGCCTCTGCCCAGGAAGAAAAACGTTTCCACTTACTAGCATAAGTCTTTTTAGTGGTAGACTTATGTGATAAGATGATTTCACGCACCGAGTGGGAGATGTTCGGAAGTGGAGCAACCAAGCAGTAAGCTGGAGAGACTGAAGGGATTGGTGCATCCCGCCCGATTGATGGATCAAGAGATCTGGAACTGGGTCCAGAGTCCAGGGCTGATCCAGAAGGTGATGATGCAGGAACGGAAACCAAATTTGTCGAGGCCAGTAAGGGGCAATGAGGATCATCTTGCATCCCAATGCGGTAGCTTTCTGTATTAGTTTGGGAATCAAGGGAAAAGGAGGGAAGGCATAAAGAAGTCCCTGAGGCCAATCATGAACTAGAGCGTCTCTGGGAAAGTGTCCGGGAAGAGGGAGGAGAGAAAAGAAATTGTTGCACTTGCTGTTGAAGGGGGTGGCAAGAAGGTCGCAGCAAGGTTGACCCCATTTGCGGAAGATTTTGTCTGCCACTGTCTGATTGAGAGACCACTCATGAGGCATGAGCATTGCTCTGCTCAGCCTGTCTGCTATAACGTTGGACTTCCCAGGGATATGCTCTGCTATCAGAAACCGTTGGGAAGAGATCGCCCACTGCCAGAGTCTGAGTGCTTCTCGACATAGGGGGTAGGACCTGGTTCCGCCCTGCTTGTTGATGTACCACACTACCGACATATTGTCTGTCTGAATTGCAATGGACCCAGTGGGAAGAGAGTTCTGAAGAGCTTGCAACACCAAAAGCACAGCCCTCATCTTCAAGACATTGATATGCAGATGGTACTCGTGAGGCTGCTAGGTGCCTTGGACTGTTCTGCCCTGAAAATGCCCCCCCACCCAATCAGGGAGGCATCCGTGGTAACCGTAGCCACTGGAGGAGGAAGATCAAATGGTCTGCCCTGGGGTACTGATGGGGAAACCATCCATCAAGCAAGTTGGTTTTTGTATGTTTGTGTGATCATTATCATGTGAGACATTGGAAGTTGCTGAAAGGACCATTGGGTGAAGAGCATCCACTGAAGAATCCTCATATGAAAGCGAGCAAGGGGGACTAGTATGATAGCTGCTGCCATGAGACCTAAGGTGTTTAGGACGAATCTTGCCTGAATTGTTTTGCATCCTAATAAGACCTGCACATGTCAGCGAATGTCTAACACTCTGTCTAATGGAAGGCTTGCTGACATGTCCTTTGTATTTAAGTTTGTGCCTATAAAAGTAATAGATTGACAAGGCAGCAATGCAGACTTTTCGAAATTTATTGTGATACCTAGTCTGGCGCAAGTTCGAATGGTATATTCTCTGGCTAACAGCAGGTGATGCCTGGTGGTAGCAGTGAGGAGCCAGTCGTCTAGATATAGAAACACCTGGAATCCTTGCCGTCTCAGGTGAGCGGTAACTACTGCCAAACATTTGGTGAACACCCTGGGGGCTATGATAAGACCAAAGGGCAGAGCTCTGAACTGATAATGACTGGCTCCCAGCCGGAAGCGGAGGAATCTTCTGGAGCGCCTGTCCATCTTGATATGGTAGTACGCATCCTGAAGATCTATGGAGCACATCCAATTGTCCTGACCCAGAAAAGGTAAAAATGGACTGAAACGTGACCATCCGGAACTTCATTCTTTGAACAGACCTGTTTAGTCTGCTGAGATCCAGAATGGGTCTCCAGTCCCCTGTCTTTTTCGGTACCAAAAAGAACCTTGAGTAAATTCCGGATCCTTGCTGGTCTGCTGGGACTGGCTGCATGGCTCTTTTTCTTAGCAGTTTTGATATTTCTTGAACTGCTTGATCCCTTATAATGGGTGTAACATCTGGAAGGGATTTGTTTGGAATGTAGGGGGTGCAAAAGAAGGGGATTCTGTAGCCTTCGGATATGACAGACAGTACCCATTTGTCTTTTGTTATGCTTTGCCAGGCTTCTGGGTACAGCGATAATCTTCCCCCGACTGCCTCTGAAGGTGGACAGCCGGGCAACACCTCAGGGATGCTGGAAGGGCTTGTCAGAGAAGGATTCTCTGTTGCCCTGATTTTGCGGACCCCCTCTGCTCAGAGGGTGGCGTCTATTGTTGTTCCCTCCTCTGCCCCTGGAGGGGAACTCACCACGTGTGTTAGGCACGACTCCCTGGGGTTTCCGGAACCACATCTTCCCACTCTTTTGACCTTTGGGATACGGTCTAGAAGGAGTGGAAAAATGGACTCCCACAGCAGAGAGAGTCTTGCCTTCCTGCTCACACCTGGTAAGGGTATCCTTCACCTGTGGTCTAAAAGAGTGGAACCATCAAAGGGGATATTGGTAAAAGACGCCCTGAAGGGTTCCGCAAAGTTACATAACTGCATCCAAGCATGCCTTCTTAAGGCCACGCCTGTGCCTTCGGCCCTACTCGCACCATCGGCTGCATAAGAAATGAGCGCATGGAGGAGTTTACTACCGAATTAAGAGTCACCAGCTGGGAGGCAACCTTAGCCTGGGCCCCCGCAGCTGATGGATCTTGAAGGGTATCTCCTAGCTCTTTAATGAGATCCCTTTGAAGGCGTGTAAAGTGGCACAAGTAATTCAGCGATCTCATGGCGAAGGTCACTGAGGCAAACATCCACTTCCCACATCTGTCCATCGTCCTAGATTCCTTATTAGGGGGATGAACAAATGAAGAAGTTTCAGCCAACTCCTTTTTTGTGGCCGCTGCTACCACCATGGCATCAATGGGAACACCCTTTGTCAGAAACTGCTTGTCCTGTGGTGCAGTGATAAATTACGTGGGCCTTTGGGGGGTTGGTTCCACTGTGTCTGGGGCTGACCACACCTTTCGAGCCACCACAGACATCAGTGGATCGAAAGGCGGAGACACCCAGGAGGTGGAAGCTCGGGAACCAAACGCATCCAGGTATACAGACTCATCCTCGGAAGGGTTAAGGGTAGTCCAGTCCCCCCTCTGCCTAAGCATCTCAAGGATGTCTGAGAAGGAGACATCTTCAGAGGGGGATCTCGGGGACCCTTCCGAATCCTCTAAGTCGGTATCTGAAGTGACAGACTCAGGGGAGTCAATATGCTTCCTCTTGCATTTTCTCTTCCGAGGAGGCTCCTCTGAATGATCAGGGGAGGTCTCGGAAGAAGAGGATACACCCAGTGGGGTGCCCTGGAGCACTTGTTCCCCACGCTTGGGGTCTGGAGGAGGGGCAGAGGCACATGCAGGCACCATGGGGGGAGGAGCCAATGAGGTTGATCGTGGGGCTGACTCCGAGGCCAGCACACTGCTCATGACTTCGAAGGTGCCTCTTCCCGATAGCGAAGAGGGCTCTGGCGAGACTGGAATCCCACCCGGCACTGAGACAGACGGCTCCAAAGCCGATGTAGGAGCCGAACCCACCTGCGCCGAAGCTCCGAGAGGGAGAACGGGGTCGGACAAGGGTCCGATGCCACTCGCTGACGAGGGAGTCCCGGCACCCAGATCCCTCCAAGGACGGCACCATGGAAGTGATCGGAGCCGATGACGGAACCGAAAGGGTAGGTATCAGTGCCGATGGTTCCACGATCCGAACCCCAACAAGCTTCGGCTCCGAACTCAAAGGGTGAGTCGAAGGAGGAACTACTACAGAGATGGGCAGAGCCGAACCCTGATGAGGGGGGGCTGGATAACATTTTAGCCAGGGCCTGCGATTTTAGAAGCCTGCTCACTACTCTCTCCAAATCGAGGTCAGATAGTCTGGAGGACCGAGAAGAGTGGGATCGGTGACTTCGCTCCAACTGCAGCAAAGGAGACCCTGGAGCCGAGTGTATTGACTCTAGGGATGGAGACCTAGTGTGTTTTCAGCTCTCTGATGGTTCGGACACCAGAGTTGGAGCTGACTGGGAGACAGGAACTTCGGTTCCAGCCGGAACCGAAGTCAAAGCAGACGCCACACCCGACGATGGCTCCGAACTGAGAGCCAATGGCTTTGTTGGCTTGGAGGGTTTAAATGGCTGAACCTTAGCCAGTGACCCTTCTGGTTTTAGAAAACCCCTGAGGATTAGCTTATTCCTACGCTCCTGTAGGACTCTTGGACTGAAGGCGTGGCACACAGAACAAGAGTCCTGCAGGTGTAGGGCACCCAAATAGTAGACACAAGAAATGTGAACATCTGTCAGAGACATCTTCTGACAGCATGAGTCACACTTCTTGAATCCAGATACTTTCGTATCTTTAGACATTCCTGTGAAAGGAAAGAGAAAAACAAGAGTAGGGTAGTAGGTAATGAAAAAACACCCACACTCTACACAAGCTACCACACCCTAACAACACACATACTCTATAGTTATATATTTAAAAGAAAATAGTAAATAAAGCTAGTATGTACAACTATTTCTAATAACACCCACACACACACTATAGCTATATATTCTACAAAACTATTATCTAAAAGTCAAACAACAAGGATTAGCCTCGAACTAAAAACGGCTACCTTGACGAAAAAGGAGGGGGAGGGGAAAAACTCTCTAATAAAAAACGAGTTTGAAAGGGATGGGATGGGAGACAAAACTAGAACTAGATGACTATAACTACTATAATAACTTGAAAAACACTAACTATAATCAAAAACTTTTATAACAGCTTAACAATAAAATAGAAAAATACGACCTGGGCCATTAAACGCAACCTCGTAGCAAAAGCGGCAAACGAGACCTGGGTATCTAGCACCAGGCATCATGGGATATAGGAGGGGCCACGAGCCAGTAAGCAGCTCTAGAGCTTTTGAAGATGGCCGAGTCGGAGCCAAGGATCAGCTCCGAGCCCAACCAGCAAGAATGAAGGTGAGATAAACAACTTAACATGATAGCTTCAGGAATAACAAAGCAATGCTGCGCTTAAGCAAAAATGAGCACTGTGTGGCAAAGAAGCATCTTAATACAGTAACAAATCTAAGCAGTGAATTGGAGTCCATGAGCTAGGAAATAATTTCTATAATTTAGAGTTATTGCCTTATGTCAGCATTGTTATTCACAAAACTTTGAAAAACTATTATAGAACAGCTGTAGCACATCACTGGGACTGATACGTCAAGTGAGATAGTACGGGAGCAGAAAAAATGGTGCTAGACACCATTATGGTGTTTTAAATGTTGCAAGGCATGCTGGGAGGAAAAAACAAAAGTAAGAAAGCAAGGTGAATGTACGATCGGCCCTGCAAGAAATGTATTCCACTGCCTGAATTTGTCTGTGTAAGCCCATTTTGTAGCACGTTGACATCTTTGGGGGATTCGATGATTGCACCCAGCTTGCAGTCATCAGCATACTTGGTAAGGCATAGACCATCTATTTTGCCTGGACATCTGAAAAATAGATACCAAACAGTAGGGGGGCTAGCACAGATCCTTGTGGAACACCACTGATAACAGGTCTGCTAGTAGAGGTAACATCCCCAATTTTGACTGTATGTGTTTTGTTTGTGAGCCAGTTTTCAATCCATCTAGTGATGTAAGGATTAATCCCCAACTGGGTGGGTTTCTCAATGATGCCTGAGTGAGGAATTGTGTCAAAGGCCTTAGCTAGGTCAAGATAGGCAGTGTGAACTGTTTTGCATTCATCCAGGGCCTTGGTGACATTCTCAAAGAAGTCCACTAATTTTAGCAGGTAAGATCTGCCTTAACGGATCCAAACTGGGTCGGGTCAAGAGTTTGAAGGTCACTTATATCCTTATTGATAAGGTCCATGATGACTCTCTCCATGGCCTTGCAGATAAAGCTGGTTAGGCTTATGGGTCTATAATTCCCGGAGTCAGCTGAGGGACCCCCCTTTGTGCAAGGGGATTACGGTGGCCATTTTCCACTCAGCTGTGACAAAGCCAGTGCTTAGACTGAGACTGAAGAGTCGTTCAGCTAACTCCTGTTTTAGATCATTTAATAAGCAGCCTGGGATGTTGTCCTGTCCCATAGATGCTGTGTTTTTGGCCTTGGAGAGTGTGGCTATGATCTGGAGATACTAGGCAGAGGACTGGTGACAGGTATGTTATGGGGTATGTTATGGGGTATGATTGGTGGGGACGGGGGGGGGGTTAAGTTTTCACCAAACCTGTCCACTAGCAGGTTGGTGATACCCTCAGGTTCAGTATAAGTGGTACTGTCCACAGCTAGCTTGGTACAAAGGTGGGCCTTCCATTTTAGATTTCAGACGTAGCTAAAGAATGCTTTGTGATTTTCCTTAGGTCAGGATGTCAATTTAGTTTCGAAATTAGCTTTAGTGGACTTTACAAGATATCTAATCTGCTTGTTTATGCTCTGGAAGGAGTTCTTCCTTTGCTGGGACTGTTTCCTCTTGTTTTTTGACAGCAGCTTCTTTCTCTTATTAGACAACTGATTTATACTGGATGTCCACCAGGGTGACTTATTTTTTCGTGAGGATCTTGATTTGATCTGTTCCGGTATGGCTGAGTCTATACATTTATATAGGTGTTTACACAGGACATTTGTGCACACCTCAGTGCAGCAGTTATGCTGTCAGTGTTGGCATCGGGTCTGAAACTATTGATGCCATTGATTTGTAGGCTATAGTTTGCTTTGGAGAAATTCTTTTAACCTTTTTGCTTCTGAGGGTGGGTCAGGTATGATCATTACTTCGAATGAGACTGATTTATGATCAGACTTTACCAGGGAGGGCTCCACACATGGGGAGGTGCAGCTATCCCCCATGTTGGTGAGCACTATGTCAAGGATGTTAGATCTCCTTGTGGGGGTGCTATCTGCTCCAGAGCATTTGTGTTAATGTCCTGGAACCTTTGAGTGAGCATGTTTGTACTCGTATATGTTACCTAATTAATGGAAATATAGTTAAAGTCACTCATGACCAAGGTATTTGGCTGTACTAAGAGTGACTCAAGTAGGTCAAGGTAGTCTGTGAGGTTTTCATGGTGGGGGGACTTATAGCTAACAATGACAATGCTAGGGGTCTTTCTTACAGTTAATTGGACTTGGAGTTACTCTAGGGAGTTGGACTGTTAACCAGTCTAGAGGTGCATCTCGCAGAGGATACTGCCACTATGGAACAGACTCCCTGTTTGTAAACTCTGAGCCCCCCAAGCCTTTCTGTGTTAGAGGGAAGCCTTCTAGCTTGTCAGTGGGAGTGGTAAGCATTAGGTAGCCTATCTACCACAACAGGAGTGGTTTCTGACCCAGAAATTGTAGTTTATTGGGTGTTTGGGCAGTCTTTCCATCTCTTTCAACTTTCTGGTTTAAAAGCCCGCATTTGCGCTTGCTTCCCATCTTTCCTGTAGCTAGTCTAGTCCAGATACAGATTTGCTGTATCCAGGACTGTTTGTAAGCTTCTGAGCAGTGCCAAAGTCTGCTCTTCAACTTTTCCCTTAGATCTGCTGGTTCTCTCCTCTACTGCACTTTTACTAGCTTATTACTCTAGGACTTTACCATACTACTTGTAGCAATTCTTGTAGCATACAAAAGTGCTACCAGCACTAAACATTCTACAAGGAAACAGCTCTAGTACTTATTATTAATGCCCACCCCTCCAGGCATGTCTAAAGGTCAGTTCCCTGTGTTTTCTCCCATTAACCTGGTGAACTTGGGCATCCTGAGGCAATGTAGCAACTGCCTCATGTACACAGACAACCCTCTCCGCTTACCACCTAACACTCAGACTTGTGAGAGATGCACTTATATATCCAAATTGGAAGCCACGCACTCTCCAGCCAAGACCAGAATAGCTGGTCAAGAGGAGGTCAACAGTTGCACCACACCACATGGAACACACAGCCCTCCAGAACACACACCAGCACTTACTTCACATAAAAACACAAACCACACATCCACCTTTGTGGAAGCTCTCAATAAAAATCTATCCAAATAGCAGAGACCTCCAAGACAGAAATGCACTCGACCACCACAACACAACACTAATCAAGAGACACAACTCTCCTAAACAGTATGTCACTCAACCAAAGCCCCTAAGGCAAAACAGCATGCCCAACACACTAGTCATAGGTGACTTGATAGTGAGGCACACTGATGTCCCAACTCACCAGGTTGAATAAGGAGAAAGTAACAGTCAGCTGCCTGTCAGTTAACAGGAAGTGCCACATAATGCATGCACTCAGGTCATTCAACAACAGGTACAAATATGACTCTGTCATTGTACATATGGGTGTGAATGACCTGAAACGTACCTCTCTGGACTACATGAAAAGACATGGAGGAGCTCTCAGATTATGTAGCACAGGCAGGTATGACCCTAGCCCTGAGCAGCATCCTACCATCACCCAGAATGATACCACAGTACAAGCACAAAATGATTGATTTCAACAACTGGTTAAGTTTCTGGCATCATTCTAAGGGGATTCATTATCTGTCTAGGAGAAAATTGACAGACCTTGATGCTTTGTCAGAGATGGTCTGCATCTGTCATCCCTGAGCTTCTGGATACGGGCCAAGGTTCATGCCCCCTCTATAGTGCCTTTTTTAGGCAGTGTTTAAAAGACCAAATTACCACAGTAACAGCTACAAACAAATGCAATCTGAGGGTCATGCTCAACGCTAGATGTCTAAATTTCAAAATGTACTCAGTCAAAGCACTCAAAATGGAGAAAATTGACATTTGTGCTGTAACAGAGACCTGGTTCAAGGCAGCAGAAAGCACCCCTGCACTACCAGACTATACCTCATTCCACACCTTTCGGCCCCAGAACTTGGATCGAAGCTCTAAAGGCGGTGGTGTTTCCATATTCATAAAGGATGCGCACACCTCCAGACTAGTAGTCCAACATAACGCATCAGAGATGCTTCAGGTGCAGCTAACATTGGGTAAGACAGCGATTCAGGTTGTAGCCTGCTATAGGTCCCCAACCATGTCCCAAGACTCACACTCCATGTTCCTAAGCACCCTGGAGAATATTAGGATCCAACCTAACACTCTCATACTGGGTGACTTCAACTACTCCTCCATTAACTGGGAAAAGTACTCGTGTACCAATTCACTTGCCCAACATTTCCTGGAATTCATTAATTCCAATGCCCTGGACAAGCTCGCTCTTACCTCCATTAGAAATAGCAACATCCTTGACCTGGTCATTTCTAACATGGGCAACCGTTGCTCTACACCAATAGTCAACTCCTCCCTGGTTAGATCTGATCACAAGCTAATCACCTTGGAAATCCACATCCCCTCCACCATGAAAAACTTCTCTAAAGCTAACTTTGGGCTCCTAAAAACAGAGGTGGCTAACTTTACAGCACCCATGCAAATGGAGAATAGTTGCATGACTGCCGAATCATGCACCAATGCACTGTACGAACACATACACAAATGCATGGATCTTGCCATACCCAATAGAACCAAGACGCTCTCCTCCAAAAACAGGAAGCCAATCTGGTGGCCTCCTGCCATAAACAAACTCTACAACAGGAGGAGGAAACTGATGAGGAATAAGTTGAAGCCCCAAGACTGGAAAAACTCCCTTATCAGCCTCAACAAAAAGCTGAGATCCCTCATCAAATCCTCTAAAGCTAGCTATGAAAACAGAATTGCGGCAGATACTAAAGACAGCTGCAAGGCCTTCTATAGTCATGTAAAGAATAACCATGGCAATACCCAGATTTGCTTTGAGCTACTGCACAATGGTACCTCCTATACCAAGCCAACAGATATTGCCAATATGCTGGCTGACAGATTCAGTGCCAACTTTACCCCTCTCTCACCTCCCAAATGACCTATCACATTAACAGTAGATTGCCAGGCACCCAGTATTACTGCTGCACAGGTTAAAACAGCACTGTCGTGGGCCAAAAATACAGCTTCTAAGGGACCTGACAATATCCCTGGCTGTGTTCTTCTCATTTGTGTGCCTTGTTCAATCACAGCCTCACCTCAGGCTTTGTCCCTACCGAATGGCACACTGCTACAGTCATCCCTCTCTATAAAAGAGGAGTGACTACAGACTCTGGGAACTACTGCCCCATTAGCCTGAGTCTGATATGCAAAGCTGTGGAACGCATCATCATGGACCTAATAAACAAGGATACAGGGAATCTCCAAACTCTGGATCCCACACAGTTTGGTTTTGTGAAGGGTAGATCATGCCTGCTCAACTTGGTCAGCTTCTTTGAGTCAGTCACCAGAGCTGTGGATGAAGGCAAGGTGGTTCACACAGCCTACCTTGATCAGGCCAAGGCCTTTGATACCATTCCCCACTCAAGAATCATAGAAAAACAGTAAGCTAGGCATCAACCCCTATATCACTAGGTGGGTTGCAAACTGGCTCACAGATAGAACCCACAGTGTGAAAGTAGCTGACTCCAAGTCAGACTGCTGACCAGTCACGAGTGGAGTCCTACAGGGTTCAGTCCTGGGTCCACTACTGTTTGGTATCTACTTCTCTGAAGTCCAGGCCAATATGAAGGAACTCTGGCTAACAAAGTTCGCAGATAATTGCAAGTTGGGAGCTATTATCTCCCCAAGTGATGTTGACATCCTACAGAAAGGCCTTACTGAGACTAAACTGCTGTCAGAACCATGGCCTTAAGCTCAATGCCAAAACATGTGTCATCTTCTTTGGGAAAACCCAGTTCCCATGAATTACCACATCGATGGTAGTCCACTGAACACAGAAGATGTTATAAGAGATCTGGGACACAGGTTGACAGCAACCTCTCTTTCGACCACCACATTGCCACTATGGTCAGAAAGTCCTTGTATGGGACACATCTCATTACTAAGGGCTTTGCATCCAGGAAGAAAGAGGTCATTGTCTCCCTCTACTCTTCCCTCATTAGGCCAGTCTAGTACAATGCCCCACTTGGGATGTACCTCACTAGACACCTGCAACAACTGGAGAGGCTGAAAAAGTACCTCACAAAGAGGATTCTAGGCCTTAAACACTTGTCCTTGTCCTATATGGACAGACTCAAAAAACTCCTAATATTCTCCGTCTCATATCGCTTATTTGCAGGCGATCTATGCTTGACTTGCAAAGCCATGTCTGACCCAGCTCTGTTAGAAATGCTACATCTAAAGAAATACCAATCCCTCCGCACCGCACACTCCAGATACCTCAACCTCATTACCACAATCAACAGAATGTGCTGGAGGGACAGGCTCGTAACCCAGAGACTGCCCATGCTATGGAACAGACTTCCGATACATGTCAAACAGAGCACCTCACTGGCCCTCTTCAAGAGAAATCTTGAGGAGTGGATGGGAAACAGAAAATTCACCCCGGGGATCACTCCAGTGGTTCTACTTGACAGAGGCACTAGGAACTAAGGTCGGGTGGCATTATGCCATGGTAATCCTATCGGCTAGGCTTGTAAAGGCTCCTGGTCCATTAGCCTAGTACATACCTATGAACCATCCACATAGAACCAAGTTGTTCCCTGTCTGTATTCAAGCACAACTTAAATGTATGGATGGGAAACAGAACATTTACCCCAGGACTGTTCCCTGTACTACTACTAGACAGAAGCAACTCCTAAATGATTTATCCCAATGCATGTGTCCCTCACAATATCTATGGTATGATCACAATTATTCTCATTAGGAGTAATATATAATTATCAACCATGGGATGTGCAAGGCCAATCTGTAACCAAATGAAATAGATTCTCTCAAGCACAAAAGGGAAATTGTCTAGGCTAAAGATAACCCACAAGGGCAGCTGCTGTACTATGTCCTGACTGAGTCAATATTACTGTGTTCATAACAGAAGAGTGATTCCCAGAGCTGTAAAGAGTGGGTGGTGTTTAAGATGAACAAGTAGAGCAGGGATCCAGGAGGTCAGACAGAATAGTTTTAGCAAATGATGCCCTGGACCTAGGGAAAGCATCTAACTAGTAGTGTTTTGTGAAAGTTTGAAAAGATGACCATGTAGCTGCTTCTAAAATGGACCTGGTATCCACTCCTATGTAGAAAGCACCCAAAGACGCTACTGCTCAGAGTGAGCTTTTGGCTAGGGGGGTAAGTTTTTCCAAGGTGAGAGTAGCAGAAGAAAACAGCCTTTGAAATCCAGGAAGCAATAGAGTGATTGGAAACTGGTTGCACTAGTCTTTTAGGTTCATAAGTTAGTACTAGGCTAACTGCCCTTATGGGCCATTTACCCCATGTCAAAATCAAACCCTGCACCTTGTGTTTCCAAGGTAAGCACCTTAACCATTACACAAACCTCCCACCCTGAATCCAAAAAGAAAGTAAACCACTGATCTGTTTTCTGATATCCTTAGTCTTGTACTGGTAAACCCCAGTTATTTATGAACGTCTTAAGAGTGCAATATTTTTCCCCTCAATTCTGGGGGTTGGGGAAAAGGCAGATTGATTTCTTGGTTGAGAGTAAGTTCACTAACCACTTTTGGCATGAAGGATGGATTGGCCCTGATGCTCACCCTATCTTTGTGGAAGATGAGGAAAGGATGAGCAGACATGTGAGCATTGAGTTCTGAAGTCAAGGGCAAGAGGCGCATAATTTACCAAGTGCAAAATTTTAAAGTAGCTGAAGCAGTAGGTTCAAAAGGAGGTGAAGTTAACTTATCCAGAAATAAATTTAAAGTCCAAAGGAGGAGCAATAGATTTCTGTGGGGGTTTAAGGTGTAAAACTCCCTTAAGGAAAAGTTTAACCTCTATCCTGGATATGAGGGGACTCCAAAGGAAGACAAGAATTAATGGCCAATAAGTGAGCCTTAATGGAGGAATAGGCCATCCCTGAATAAAACAAGTCACACAAGTATTGGAGTACTGTGGGTGTATCCGCCTGAAGGAGGTGGAGTTTGTATTTAAATAGATACTTCTTCCATTTGGCCATGTAAAACTTTCTGGTGTTAGGTTTCCTGGCCTCTTGTAGAATTCAAACCACCTGCGTAGAAAAGATGTGCCTAGTAGGGAATAAAATCCTATCATCCAAAGGGTCAGGATGACAGTCATTAGATCTGGGTTTGGAAAGATTCTGCAAATGTTTCCCTTTGACGGGTGAAACAGGAGTGGAAATCAGTGCTGTCTTGGACAGAAAGGTGCTAGAAGTAGAAGTTTGGGGTATTCCTTCTGGAACTTGAGGAGGAGAGGTAATGGTGGATATGCATAAAGGAACTTCCCTGTCCATGCGAAAGAGAACACATCTGTTCTCCAGGCTCAAGATGTCGCATTCCTTGTGCAGAACAGAGGAAGCAGAAGGCGGCAAAGAGGGGTTTCCTATCTGAGAGTGATCACTTTGAACACCTCTGTGTTTAATGACCATTTGTGAGGATTCTCCAAATCTCTGCTTAGACAGTCTGACAACACATTGTGTGAGGGAATGTATGTTGCTGAGAGGGTGAAATTCATCTGTGAGACTAAATACTAGGCCTCCTATGCTAGACTGCACAGAGGGTAGGATCTTGTACCTCCCTGTTTATATTTCACATCACCATGGTGTTGTTTGTGCATACCAGGAAAGTGCCTGGTTTCCACGGGTGTGTGAGAAGATCTGTTTGGCTTGAAGAAGTGCCGTAATTTCCTTTAAGTTGATATTTTCTTTGAGTACACTGGCAGACCACTCCTCCCTTGTTCTCTGGTGACCTGTCTACGCCCCCCACACCCTGTCTGAAGCATCTGTAAATAAAACTTGATTGTATGGGGCTGGAGTGAATATGAGACTTGGGTTGAGTAATCTGGTTGCTCCAGCAAAGGAGTTACTTCATACAAAAAAGAAGAATGTTGGTATCAAGAGGATGAGATTGCTGACCACACATTTCAGATACCACTGTATTTTCCTCATGTATAATCTGGTGAGGGGCAACACTGAAATTATGGCAGACATGGTTCCGAAGACCCTGAGAGCTTGCCTGGTCAAGCAATGATTTTCACTGGAAAGCAGTAGGAACTCATTGGCTAGTGAAGCCAGCTTCTTTTGAGGAATGAAGGCATGCATGGCAGATGTGTTGATGACATTTCAGGAAGATCAGCTATTGGGAAGGGATGAGTTGGGATTTTGTGTAGTTGGTAAACTCCAGGAGAGTCAAGGGTTGTACTGTGCAATGAAGGTGCTTTAGAAGAGAATCCCTGGATTAGATCATCCAGGTATGGGAACATTGTAATGCCCTAAGTGTGTCAGAAAGCCACTACTGAGCCAGACACTTTATGAACACCTTTGGAGCTGTAGAAAGACCAAAGGGTAAGGACAGTACACTGAAAATATGATGACCCAGTATAAAACCTGAGAAATTTTCTACAAGGACAAATGGAAATATGAATATAAGGATCTTTTAGAGCTAAGGAAACCAAGAGGTTTGAGCAAGTAGAAAGGGCAGAAGTTTGCAGGGACAGCATTTTGAAGGGGAGCACTCTCAGAAAGGTGTTTAACCTGTAAAGATCCAGAATGGGCCTCCAATAGCCTTCCTTTCTGGGGACCAGGAAGAGCCCCGAATAAAGGGTCTGAATAGGATGAGGAACTACCTATATAGTTCCCTGGAACAGTAAGTCTTGCACAATGGTGTATCTGGTCTGGAGGAGGGGAAGGAATTCCCCTGGAGTTGGACTACTTTCTCAGGACATGGAGTAACCCTCCTTGATAATGCTTAAGATCCACCATTTCCCAGACAAAAAAGGAAAGAAAAGGTCTTTGTGAGAGTGAGGTGGAGGGGTGGTAGATGAAGGGGTAAGGGAAAAGTAGACACAGGGGTCTGTTACTGAACTTTGGCCTCCCAGAACGGGTATCCTTCTGTGATTTTACAGGAACTCTTTTCTTGGTAGCCTTCTTTTGACTGTGAGACGTCCTAAGGTCTTTCTTGGTGAAGGAAATTGATTTAGCTACATAATTTCTGTGGTACCTGGGAACGATGGACAGCAGGATTTGATGACAATCTTTCATAGTCTTGCCCTGTTCATGTAAAGACTTCAAGAGACTGGCAGCCTGTGAGCCAAAATGAGGCCATTATCCATGGGAGTCTAAAATTTTAGATTTAAAATCTTCAGGGACAGTTTGGCCCCATAGCCAGACATACTTCCTAGTCACTGAACTAGTGACAGCTGCCCTGGAAGAGGCATCCACAGCATCATAGCTACATTTTATACTGTGCTTGGCTATTTTAGATGACTGGGCCACTAAAGATTGCATGAGATGTTGAGTCTGGAGACTGTGGCTCTGTGCGGGTCTTGCCTGATGATTGCAACACAGAAAGCAAGTATTTGGTCATTTGAGTTTGATAGTTTATAGCCCTAAAGGTTAGGGTGGAGGAGGTATACACTTTCTTACCCCATCTGTTCATTGCTCTGCTCGGACACTGGGGAGAACATTAGTGCCAGGTAGCAACTTAGAAGTTTTGTCCAAAGCCAGGGAAACTGCACCTGGGTCTGCCACAGGAGTTTGAGAGACACTTGAGTTCATCAGGAACATTATAGAAACTATCTGGTCTTTTTGGAACAGGGGCTGTGAATCTGATGCCAAAGAATTGACCTAAACGGTGTCCAGGTAAGCCTCAAGTCACAGGGGGGAAGTGGAGGAGGAGCTGAGGTGTCCATCTCCAATAAACTGCGGTATCTCCTTTGCACCTCAGACACCTGTCTGGGCTGCAAATTCAAAATGTTTCATCATGCTCTGCAAGCTTTCTCCAAAGGAGGCCTCTTCCTGGCGGGGAGAATGAAGAGAGTGGATCTCCCTCATCTGTTCAGGGGGAGTGTAGCTAGGATGAATAATCAAGGGAAAGATCCAAATTGCTATCTAGTTCCTCATCAGAGGAAAAGGAATCTAAGGTCTGTTTATGTGGAGTGGCTTGAGAAGTCATCAAGGAAGGAGGCTTTAGAGACATGATTTCTTTGAAGAGTCCCTGAGAAAAATCAAACCATTCTTTTTCCCTGGATGCAGGGGACGTGATGTCCACCTGAATATGCTTAGGGGGTCTGGATGAATTTCTATGAGGGTTCCGGGGATCACTTCCCAAACAAGGATCCAAAGAATTCTATGAGGGCCCTCCAATAGAACAAATTGCAGTTCATCAGACTCCACTGTCTGCAAGGCCTCAGCAGCCATACTGGCCTCTTGCAGGGTTGAATTAGAGGACTTGTGAGAAGTTGATGGGCATACCATGGGCTCGACACAACCTCAGTGGGTATGTACGATTCCAAGCAGACAGCTGGAGAATCCTCTTTTGGTCTCTAACATTTTTCTTGAGTGGAAGGCCTTTGTCTGGACCAAGCAGTTTAGACTTTGGTCTCAAGAAAGACATGAAGTGTGGATAGCCTAGACCAGGGAGGTTTAGGTATTAATGACTGGTAGATGGAATAGGATTTATAGCTAAGTGTGAGGCCTTGACAGAACAAGCCCTTAGTGTGCAAGTCGTTTTTGTTTTTAAACTAGAAACATCTTTATTAAATTATCACACTGACATAATCTTACATTTACATACATGAAAATAAACCATACTGACACAATCTCAGTTGCCAACATTATACATTACAAACCATGCTAACACAACTGTAGCTGTAAACATTATACATCACTTATAGCTAGTCAACAATTACATAGCTTATTCAAGTCCTGCCTTCTTTTAAGCCTTGTTCCTTCTTCAGCATGTATTGATCCCACAATTCCCATTTTTTTCTTTGTAATTTGCTCCTATCCTTTTTTAAAGATACCACTTCCAATTGTTTTACCTCTGTTACTATCTTTGCTACTTCTAGTTAAGTTGGTTTAGACTTTGATTTCCATTTTCTAGTAACTGCTTTTTGGCCAGCCATCATAATTAGACTCAGCAAGGCCTTACTGTGTCTAGGCAATTCCGATTCTTGATCATAGCTCCAAAAAAAAAATAAATAAATAATAATTTCCTAAGTTACACAGAATTGGTCACCCAGTATCTCCAACAGAACAGTCTGCAGGGAAATTTTGAAGTCTGCCATATGATTAGACTCCCAGAAAATATACCTCTTTCTTCCCCATCACACCTCCACCATTTGCTGTCTACCAAAGGAAAAAATTCTTTGGAGTCTGCTTGGGGTATAAAAATACCTATGTAAACACTTCCAAGCAAGGATTGTAAGTCTTGTAGACTGTTGCATATTTGGGAGACATACATATATTCCCCATTGTTTCTTTGTGACTTACTTAAGCCAATCTCTCTTCCCAATCCTTTATAACCTCCTCCAATTGATTCTTATAGTTAATACACAATATTGTATATGCTCTACTATTTATTCCTTTCTTAACTGCAACTTCTGTTATAGATTCTACTAAAAAATTCTGCCAGTGCTGGTATTTTGTTTAGGACACCCTATTTATTTCTTTTTGCCTGTACTCTGATATCAATCCTTGATAGGAAAGGCAATTTCTAACCTGCAGTCCAAATAAATACTTGAAGCCTTCCCATTCTATTACCGTTTCCACTCTAGTTATTTGCTCCCAATACCTTTGTTCCTTTGCCAGATTTCTCTAATAAATTCCAGCCCTCTCTTGCCTATTGCCTGTATCCCTAATTGCAGTCATCCCTACAAGGCAGAATCTCCTTTCACCATTCCCATGTTAGCTTAGTTCTTAGAATACTTTCTGCTACTTCATAAACATACATAATATTCTGTATGATTATCTCCTTCAAGGTCTGCATCCAAAATCCCAGTCTCTCTTGTTTTTTGAACTTCCTACCTGTTTCATCATCATCTCTTTCCACTTTGAATTAGTTTTCTGCTTGTGCTGTATATAGGAGCCTTAACTGTATTACTCTGACATATCCCTTTCAGTCGAGTAATCCCAAGCCGCCCTGTTCTATTGGAAGAATAAGCTTATCTCACTTGACTCTTCATGTCTTCCCTTCCCAGGTAAAATCCTAAAACTCTTTTTATTAATTGCTGTCCACAACTTCTCCTCTAGTTGATAAAAATATGCCTGACCTGTGTATAGGACTAAAGGGACTAAAAACATTTAACTGCTTATATTTTACTATTGATATCCATATAACAGAGCTTCCATTTTCTCAGTTTTTGTATTATCTTGTGTTTAGTCTCTTTCCACATATCCTTAGCTGCCACACTGGAATAATTTTTAATCCATACTCTAAATACTTCATTTTAATGTCCCACTAAGTATGGACATTGCTGAACCAATTCATATGTGGTTACTTAACTTACCACTATAGCTTTTGTTTTAGCTTCATTAATTTTGTATCCTGAAAAGATTTGAAACTGCCTCAGTATGTTCCACAACACTGTAATGTCTCTTTCTGGTGTTGTCAAGAATAAAATAATGTCATCTACAAATACAGTCAGTTTTTGTTGACTACCATACCAACTATATCCTTCAATTTCTGAGTCCCTTATTTTCTTTGCTAATGATTCTAAATATAATGCAAATAAGAAAGGGGAGAAAGAGGAAACCCTTGCCTGGTTCCTATGCACAAGCAGAAATGATCGGAAAGGACCCCTCCCAGTTTATTTTTTGCCTCCGAGCTCTCATATATCCTCCTAATCAACCTTAATTTTATTAGGGAATGCAAATGCTTCCATTGCTCTGCTCATAAAGTCCCAGTTTACTGTATCAAATGCTTTCGCGGCATCAAGACACACCAGCAACAGTGGTATTTTCTTATATTCTGCTTTCCTCTGGATCATCAGTGTTCTGTTAATGTTATCAAATGTTTGCCTCCCATCCACAAAACCACATTGATCCACATCTATCTCATAGAATTTCTGAGATATTTTTAATACCCCTACAGGCTCTCTTGTTATCTTCCTTGTTATAGGCTCCCTAAGCTTGGTGACAGCAATTTCTACTTTCTGTTGCCTGAGTCATTGTGTTAAAAGTTTTTGCGCTCTAGAGTTAAAGAACAAAACATCAATTTTTCTAAACACATGCATATTATCGAGGTAATCCCTTATTTTCTGTTTAGCATTCTGCAGTTGCTCCACTTCTCGTTCTATGATATTGTCCCTATTTTGCAATATTTTGACATTTGTCAATACCTCTTACTTCTTAACCACACTTCCTTTCTTTTATTTCCATCCCATTTTTAAACTCTACTTTAATTTTATCCCACTCCCTAGTTATATTTTCAGAAGAAATTTCTATCCTGTCTAATAGCTCCTGAATAATCTCAACTACCCATTCCTTAAATTCCTCTCTTTTTAACAGATAGGTGGGAAAGTGCTAGTGTCTCATTTTTGTTTCATTACCCTGTGTTTTTATTTTAGTCATCACTGGAGCATGATCTGAAATAGTATTGGGTACATATAAAGACCTTCAATTAAATGCACATGTTCCTGTGAAATATAATTACTGTTTAGCCAAGCCCAGTTTTGTATCTTGGGGAATATGTAAAATCATTCAACTCCTAGTACTGAATTTACATCTTCCATGCTAAATATTTTCATAAATTCCTTTAAAAATCTACCCTCCTTTGTTACATTTTCCCTTCTGGGCCCCCAGACATATTTTTACTGTTAGAAATCAAATTCCATTCCACTCTTATAAGTAATAATCCTTGCTAAAAGCTGATTGTTTCTCCCAGAGTTTTATTAAGCTCCATTATAGCAGTTTTCAGTGGAATATCAATACCTGCCACTATAATCCTCCTCCCTTGCCAGTAGCCCTTTAGTACTAGAAATCTACCATTATTCTTTACTATTGGAGTTCTTCTTGCAATTAATAATGTACTCCCTGTCTTCCCTTGCCCCATGTATTCTGCTGAATAACCATCCTCAAAAACTATCAAATTCACATGTTCAGTTCTTACCAAGTGTCTCTCCTGTAGCACAGCTATTTGCACTCTACATTTTTAATACAGTTCACTCCTCTTTCTTTTTTTGTATTTATTTGTGCGGCCATTAACATTTAATGACATTATAGAAAGCATCACATTCTTGAGAAATTATTCCCACCTCTTATAAACAGCTTTTCCGATAAATGTCTAGCTTCAGCTTTTGTGTTACATCCATGTACTGCTTAATAAGTTAATATTTTATGCAGTTGTTTCTCGCCATCTCCATTTCAGCCTATGTCACATCTTACACAACTTTTTGTTTTATTGAAAGCCCTCAAAAACACATACACACAAACACACAATACCCTCCTTAAACCTATTAACTTAATAATACACAAACTATGTACATATTCAAGTATTAAAGTTTTACCCTCCTAATAGGACAAATGTTCCAAACTGACTGCCACACACAAGTGAACTAACTCAAAATAAAGGTTATCCATGCCATGACACATGGTATAGCCTGTGATTCTATTAAGTGATGTCTGGTTTTGTCTCATCTCTGTAGCGCTCTCAACTGGGAGAACACTTGAATGCTTTCAGAAAACATTTTCTACAAACAATTTCCCTAAGATGGTCTACTAGAGACATGAGTACTAGACACAAACTGTTTACTAGAAAAAAAAGCCTTATAATATTCAATATTCTCTTTCATGTACTTGCTTTCTCTTAAAATGTGTTACTAGATTAAGCTAATGGCCTTAATCCAATCATTCCCCTATGCAAGAATAAGAAAAAAAAACACACTCATTTTTCTTTTGTCATGCTTTTTTAACTAGATTTGTTTTTACATTACAGTGCCTACATTTCTTAAAACTGAAGAAAAAAGAGAGAAGGGAGAAAAAAAAAAAAGAAACAAGAGCACCTGTTTACATTAGTATCCCTATTACACCTAAAAATAACTGAAAAAACTGTACGTGCAAAGAAAATCATGACTATTTAAATAGTACTATTAAGAAAACATGTTTTAGTTAACTTTCTCCTTCCTCTTCCCTCTCTCCTGTGTATTTTTCTGAACATTAGTAGCATGAAGTAGGGCATATGCTTTAGAGTCCCCTAGAAGTTTAACAAAGTCCAAAAAAGTCCAAAAAAGTCCAATATTTCCAGATTTTCTTGTTCTGTTCCTGTTCACCTCCATCTCCCACACCCGGTCTCTGCTTTATTTCCAGTGTACTCTTGATTCCTCTAGCCAACTCTTGTGCTTTTTCCCCTCACTCAAGCATTTTCCACTGAAGCACTGGAAAAGGTTTCACTGGCACAGTCTCTCTGTGGTCTTTATTACCAGAAGAACAAGCAGCAGAATCTCCTTCTGTTTCACAACTCACATTTTGTTTGACAAACTTTTGTATTTCTTCCTTAGCATGTACTTCATCAAAAAATGATTTTGGTCCTCCAGGGAAAAATAGTTTGAAGATAGCTAGATACAGCAATCTGAATCTCATGCCTGCTTCTCAACATTCCCCAAATAATGGCATAAATTTACTCCTCTACTGCCTTGAGTACAATGAGTAGTCATTCTCCACAAACACTCTGCTGTCTCCCACTTTTAGTACTTTGAACTTCTGCCACAGTTTTGTCAGAATCAACTCATTCTGCTGGTAAGATTGCATCATTACTAGTAACGTTCTATGTTTTTTTCTTATAGCCAGGTTTGAAGCATACACATAATGTACACTTTCAATTAACAATTCCTGTTGTGGAATACCAGTCCAGTTGCTTATTTGTGGTTTATAAAATTAATACAGTCTGTTCCAGCTTCTCAGGTACAGCAGAAAATATAAAGTTTTCCCTACGTGCTCTGTCCTCTATTTTTGAAACATCTCTTCTTGTGCAGTCTCATATTCAGCCAGCCTTTTCTTCATTTTGATCTCTAACATTTGCAGTCTTCTCAGCTTAGCTTGCACTGCTTTTTGCTGAACAGCTACAGTACTTTTCCTAGTGTTTTTCCATTGCCTTTTGTAGCAATGTTCCTTCAGGTCCTCTGTATTTCTTTTTTCCTGGCATCCAGGCAGTGCACTTGATAGCCAGTTACTAAAATTTACCCAGAAATCTAGGTCCACTGGCTTCCTCTGCTAAGTTTCTGTTTTCACACTGGGAGAGCTAGAATTAAACTGTTACTTAATGTCCAACCATCTTGGAAGTCCCATAGTGTGCAAGTCTTTGTACAGCATTTGTCTACTGCACTCACAGTTACCCCTAACTGACATTTAAAAATTAGCTAAACAGATAAGAAATTAGAGTGTTCCCCAATGAGGCACTTATCTGATCAAATAAACAAAACTACTGCACCCAGCGACCAATTACAGTTCATCGGATGCAACAAACTGTGTTTGGACTGGTGGCAAGATAGTCTGACATCTCGTACTTGTGTCCACTTTTATACCTCAATGCCTATGAGCTGAGGTCACTGCCTGGACGTATGACATACAAAGGTAAAGCTTTGGTACCACAGATACAGATGAATGTTAGCAAGCTGCAACCCATCTGTTAAGAATACTGCAACAGTGACTCAGTTAGGACATCAGCTTGTTACTTTTTCCATCAGCAAATGTTCAGCGTCTGTCAAGAAGTCTGCAGCTGATGGCAGTTGTACATTCTATTATGAATGAAATTTACAAAGAATCATTTCAATTTTCACATGGAGATGAGATGTCTAAGTGCAAGCAATTAATCCTGACAGTTCTGAGCATTCTTTGCTGAGAAAATGCAATATTTAAAAGTACAATGGCAAGACAGAGTGAAAAATAAAGTTTGAAAATTTGGGAAGTGAATAAGGGCAGCCTTAATTCTTCAGTGCAATTAATAGAACAGTGTACAATTTAGTTTTATATTTTAAATTCTTAGTTTACATTTAAAGATTGCACTTTCTTAGGCTAAAAGTACATTTTTTTGGCATCACACAAGCTGTTTTTTGCATCTTGGAAGGGAGCAGAGATATGAAAAGAACAAACAGCAGTTAGTGTAAATGGGAGCACATGCTTCAGCATGTGTTTTAGTATGGGTAACCTTAATTTTAGGCTATGGAATACCTGTGGTGCAGCTGCTGATTTGGGGCAATTCTTCCTACTGGAGGGTTAAACTCCATTTTTTGAATATGTACATAGCTTTGTGTTTTTTTTATAAGCTAACGGGAGGGAGGTGTTTCGAATATTTAGTACTTTTGAGGATATTCATAAAAAGAAAAACTTGAAAAATGTGGCACAGGTTCAAATGGAGATGAGAAGAAAAAAGTTATGTACTCACCACAGCATTCCATCTGTGTTTTTCATTTCTTCAGCTGCTGGGCTCAGATCCGACTTAGCCACATCTTCCAGCTCATGGAACACAAACTCTCGAGCTCCTCCCTTCACCCATAATGCTCTAGTCACCTAACATACCTCAGATCTTGTTTGCTGCCCTTTATGCCTGCAGAGCAGTAGGAAAGGATAAAAAAATAACAGAATTTGGGACTCAAAGGAACAGTAGTTCCTCCATCACCTTTCAATCTTTCCAAGAGTCAAGCAAGGAGAGGGTTGGTGGGAGGGAACTTGAGGAAGAATGAAAACTGACCACGAAGCCACAGCACAAATATTACCAATCGAGACCCTAGACCTAAAGGCTTGGGATGCTGACATGGATCTGGTAGAGTGGGCTTTGACTTGTGTGTGCAAAGATGTATCCTTAGGTTCATACAAAAAAGAGATGCAGTCTCTTAACCATTTGTCTAACATGGTCTTAGAAATTGGTTTTCCTTTTCTGATATTGGCAAAGGATACAAACAATTGATCAGACGTTCTGAATGATTTTGTCCTGTCCAGACAAAAATGCAGTTGTCTATGAACACAATAGATGAAGGATACACTCTCCCTTGTTTTGAAAATTCAGAAAGAAAACTGGTAGGTTGATGCACTGGTTAATATTGGTCTTTGCAGCAACTCTGGGTAAAAAGGAAAGGTTATAGTACATAAAGTGACTATCTTTATGGAAAATTAAATAAGGAGATTTGGAAGAGAGGTCCTGTAACTCAGAAACCAATCTTGCAGAAGTGATGCCACCAAAAAAACAGTTTTCCACAAAAGGAATTCCAAATCTACTTTGGCTGCAGGTTCAAAAGGGGGATGGACTAGTGCCTGAAGAATCATAGTCAGATCTCAAGGAGGAGTGGGATCCTCGACAGGAGGGCTAAGCAAGAAGGTATCTCTAAGAAAGGCTTTGCACAATTTTGAAGAAGCTAGTGATGAAAATTTTTCTCCAGTGTGGTAATTTGAAATGTCCATCAGGTGCAGTTTTACAGTGGAGTAAGTTGCCCCATTTTGGAAGATATCAGCAAGGAAGTCTAGGACTGCAGGAATGGGAGCAGTAAAGGGATCCAATTGCTTCTTTTGAGCCCATATGGAGAATATTTTCCATTTGCTCTTATAAATTTTCCTAGTGGATGTTTTATGGGATGAAATTAAAATCTTTTGGACTGTGGATAAAAGCCTGGAATGTCTAGTCATCATCGAAATTGGAGAAACCATGCAGTTAGTTTTAGGCCTGGGAGATCTTGCTGAATCTACCCTAATGCATGGGACAGTAGATCTGGAGCTGGTTTCAATATCCACAGAGGGCAGATGAGATGAAAACACAGGAAGGTGAACCAAACTTTTCGAGGCCTGAAAGGACCAATGAGGATTACTCTGCTCGTCAGCCTGTGTGCTTTCTGAAGAAACCTGGGAATTTGTGGGAGAGGTGGGAATGCATAAAGTAGGAGGCCAAACATGAACTACAGCATCTCTTGGGGACTGTACCCGAGGAGGGGATCAGGGCAAAGAACCTGCTGCATTTGTTGTTGTGAGGGGATGCAAAAGGATTGCATCAGGGTTGACCCTATTTGTGAAAGATCATGTTTGCCACTGAGTGCTTTAGAAACCACTCGTGAGGTGATCATGGGAGCCATAGACCCCAATGCTCTGAGCACGAATTTCACTGGTGGATCCAGTATGGATAGAATCTGTTATGTAGTCTTAGAGTAGGAAGTGTGTGTGGAGGGAGGTAGTCCATGGTTTTGGAAGTGTTCAGTCACACTCCTTATTTATTTATTTGCAGTTGTTTAACCAGGATAGTCCATTAGGCAAATAAGAACCTGTTTTCAATGGAGTCCTGGGGAGAAAAGCTCCTACACAAAGGTTATCATAGTTTACAGACTAAATATTTTGTGGTTCTAAGACAAAACGAAAATTACAGCAGTTACAATAAAATTAATAGGTTACATTTAGTAGAAAAAATTAGAAGTTATGTACTCACCATAACGTTCCATCTGAGTAGGTGTATTCATTTGTCTGCAACCTGTGGGTTATGGATCCGATATCGGATCCGAACCGGCATGGTTTACCAGCTATGGATCCAAGCTCTCAGCTCCTCCCCTCACCCATAATGCCCTGCTCTACCCTCATGACCTCAGATCGAGTTTGCCAACAGCAAGAACACCCTGAAAAGGGTAACATATCATATGCAGGAAACTGAAAGGCCAGGGGGATAGGAGGGCGGGATGGTTGCAGACAAATTAATACACCTACTCAGATGGAACGTTATGGTGAGTACATAACTTCTAAATCTGAAGTAGGAGATTCATTTGTCTGCAACCTGTGGGACAGAGTCCCCAGCTACCTGAATCTTGGGCGGCCATCATGGAAGGATATTCCGGAGCACCGCGGAGCCAAAGGATGCTCTACCCCTAGATGCAAGATCCAACTTGTAGTGGGAAATAAAAGTATGAGATGAAGCCCACGTGGCTGCTGCACAAATATCATCTAGAGGAATCCTAGCCTTAAAGGCTGCCGAGGTAGAGACTGACCGGGTTGAATGGGCGTGTACACCCTCCGGTGCGGGCCTTCCTGAAGCTTGATAAGCCAATAAGATACATTGTGAAATCCAGCGAGACAGAGACTTTAGAAATTGGCTTGCCCAAATTAAATTTAGCAAAGGAAATGAACAACTGGTCGGATTGCCTATGACCAGCCGTTCTGTTTAAATAAAATCTAAGTTGCCTGTGAACATCTAAGGAGTGAAGCTTGTATTCACCTTTGTTTTCATATTTAGGAAAGAAAACAGGGAGGTTAATGGATTGATTAATGTTTGCTTTAGAAGCTACCTTAGGAAGAAAGGACGGATTGGTCCTGAGGTAAACACGGTCCGGATGAAAGACCAAGTAAGGAGGTTTAGCTGATAATGCTTGGAGCTCTGAAACTCTCTTGGTCGAAGTAACGGCTACTAAGAAGGCAGTCTTGAATGACAAGAATTTGAGATCTACCGTAGCCGCCGGTTCGAAGGGGGGGGGGGTCAAGGCCTGGAGAACTAAGGAAAGGTCCCAGGGAGGAACCGCTTGTTTTACAGGGGGCCTGAGAAGGAAAGTACCTTTAAGGAAAATTTTACACAACTTGGCCGACATGAGTGGACTGGAGTCATGACCAATGTGATAATGTGAAAATGCCGCAAGTTGTACTTTGACTGTGGAACTGCTGGCACCATCGTTGAAAAGAGTGGTTAAGAAATCAAGCACTAAAGGGAGAGGAACTGTGAAGGGGTTCAGGCCTTGCCGCTCCGCCCACAAAGAAAACCGTTTCCATTTGCTACGGTAGACTTTCCTAGTGGACAGTTTATGAGCTGCCACCAGGATCGCCTTAACAGGGGACGAAATACCGGGAGTCCTGATCAAGAGTGGAACTGGAGCAGCCAAGCGGTCAGCTTCAGGTTGTCCAGGTTCGGAAGAGATAGGCAGGATGGATGAGATATCAGATCCGGAATGGGATCTAGAATCCAAGAGGGATTCACCGAGTGAGACCTTAGGAAGGGGAACCAGATCTGTCGAGGCCAAAACGGAGCAATGAGAATCATTCTGCAACCCACCCGAGAGGCTTTCTGAAGAACTTGGAGCATCAGAGGCAAGGGGGGATAAGCATACAGGAGACCGGGTGGCCAAGCATGCACCAGAGCGTCTCTTGGAGAACCTCCTGGAGGAGGTATCAGAGCGAAAAAACTGTCGCACTTGGTGTTTGAGGGAGAGGCAAAAAGATCGCATGAAGGAGTTCCCCACCGTGCGAATATGCGTTCCGCTACTTGAGTACTGAGAGACCACTCGTAAGGGGTCAGAATGGTGCGACTGAGCTTGTCCGCCAGGATGTTGGACCGACCCGGAATGTGCGTTGCTATGAGAAAGCGGTTGGTGGAGATTGCCCATTCCCAAACTCTCATGGCTTCTCGACAAAGAGGGTAAGACCTCGTTCCTCCTTGCTTGTTGATATACCAGACAACCGACATGTTGTCCGATTGAATCACAATTGTTCCCAAGGGAAGAAAGTCCTGAAGTGCTAGCACCGCTAAGAGCACTGCTCTCATCTCTAGAACGTTGATATGCAGTAAGGTCTCTGAATCGTTTCACGTGCCTTGGACGGTCCGGCCCACAAAATGCCCCCCCCCACCCGAGGCGGGAGGCGTCCGTGGTCACCGTGGCGAGCGGGGGAGAAGCACAAAAAGGGCGGCCTCTGTGGAGATCTGGGGAGTGAAGCCACCACAGGAGGGACCGCTTGCAAGCCTTGCTGATCGCAATGGGATGATGCATAGGAAGAGCAAGGTATGACCACTGTACTAAGAGAGTCCACTGGAGGATGCGCATGTTGAGCCTGGCGAGAGGAAGAAGTGCTATAGCAGACGCCATGGACCCTAGAGCCCTCAGGACCAACTCCGCCGGAACAGAACTTGAGTGGAGAATGGCCCGCACCTGGAGCTGCAGATTTTGAACTCTGTCCGCAGTGAGGAAGGCTTTTAAACTCCTTGTGTCTAACCTGGCCCCTATAAAATCTAAGAGCTGTGTGGGTGCTAGGTTGGATTTCTTTGTGTTTATAGTGATGCCCAGACTGGGAGCAAGATGGAGAAAGGAGTCTCACGCCAATAGTAGTAGATGCCTTGTTGGGGCGGTAAGGAGCCAGTCGTCCAGGTAGGGGAAGACCTGCACCCCTGAAGCCTCAGGTGGGCCGCTACCACTGCTAATACTTTGGTGAACACCCTGGGGGCTGTGGTGAGATCAAAGGGAAGGACCCGGAACTGGTAGTGACTGGCTCCCAGCCGGAAGCGGAGAAACCTCCTGGAGCGCCTGTCCATTAGGATGTGGTAGTACGCATCTTTGAGGTCTATGGAGCACATCCAGTGATTTTCTCCCAGAAGGGGGAGAATAGATTGCAGAGTGACCATTCGGAACTTCTCCTTGGGAACTGCCAGGTTCAAGAGAGAAAGGTCTAAAATTGGTCTTAGATCCCCCGTCTTTTTTGGCACTAAAAAGAACCTGGAGTAGAACCCTGATCCGATCTGGTCTGGGGGGATGGGCTGGATGGCTCTTTTCTTTAGCAGATGGCCAATTTCTGCCAAAGTGGCCTCCCGTTGACCGGGTGGAACGTCTGGGAGGGACTTCAATTTTGGTAAGTGACGAAATGGGATACGGTATCCTCTGGATATAATCTGGAGAACCCAGCGGTCTGATGTTATGGGCTCCCATGCCGCTAGGTGCCCAGCGTCTCCCGACTGCCTCCAGAGTGGAGCAGCCAGGCAACCCCTCAGGGTTGCTGCGCGGGCCGTTCAGAGAAGGGTTCTCTGGACCCGAAGTTCCTGGGAGCCCCTCTGCCCCTAGGGCGGCATCCTCCCTGTCCTCCTCTGCCACGGAAGGACTGGTTGTCCGGAGCAGGCTGGGATTGCTGCGACTTCCGGAACCACATCTTCTTCTGACCCTTTTGGTTCCTAGAATAGGGCCTCTGGGGTGCAGAGAAGCGGATTCCGATGGCAGACAGCGTCTTCCGTCCTTCTCGCTCTGGGTCAAGGTGTCGAACGGTTTTGCCAAAGAGGGCAGAACCATCAAAGGCGTTCGCAAATGACGCTTTGAAGGGCTCTGAGAAATCGCAATGACGGAGCCAGGCCTGGCGTCTAGTGACTAGACCTGCCCCTGCGGCTCTAGCGGCGCCTTCCATAGCATGGGAGAGTAGCCGCATAGAGGTATTGGTAACTGATCTAAGAGTGGCCATGCGGGTGGAGTGCAGCACTTTGTCCTCCTCCGACATGGACTCTGGGGGAGATGCAGCGTATTCTTTAATGAGATCGCGCTGCATCCTAATAACGTGTGCCAGGTAGTTCAGCGCCCTTACCGAGAAGGTCGCTGAACTAAACATCCGCTTCCCCAAGCGGTCCATCATCCGAGACTCCTTGCTCGGGGGATGGACTGAGGGACTCTCCTGAGCAAGTTCCCTCTTGGTGGCCGCCGTCAACATGGCATCTACCGGAGGCCCCTTACTCCAATGGGCACGGTCAGACGGTGGACTGAGGATCCTGTCGGGCCTCTTAGGGATTGGCAACACGGTGTCCGGTTCCTTCCACGCCCTGGTGGTAATGAGGTCCACCAGGGGGTCAGCAGGAGGGGACACCCAAGAGGTAGATGGGCCCGCTTCAAATGCCTCCAAGAACACGGACTCGTCCGAGGAAGACTTGGGGGCAGACCACCCCCCCTTATGCGGAGCATTTCCATGATGTCTCCAAATGAGACATCCTCAGGGGGTGACCGTGGGGAGCCTTCCCCTTCCTCCAAATCCGTGTCTTCCGTGAGAGACTCGGGGGAGTCAATGTGCCTCCTTTTGCACGTATGCTTGCGAGGAACATCCTCTGGGGGGCTGTCAGAGGACTCCTCGCAAGCAGCAACCTGTTCCAGGGGAGCAGCTTGGGGCACAGAAGCGGGCTGTCCCAAGGGCCGGATGGTGGAAGCCTGACCCAGTGCAGAGGGAGCGCGGGACAGAGCCGAAACAAGTGCCGGGAGTCCAGAGACCCTCAACAGGGCCCTCTCCACTACATCAAAAGCCGAAGGGGAGCCGACCTCGACCAAAGGATCCAACAATCGGCTCCCCCTCGGATCCGAAGAGTGGATCGGAGCGGCGCGGCGCACGGATCCGAAGGGACAGTGCGCTCCGACACAGACGGCGCCAAAGGAGCACTGATCCCCCCGGATCCGAGGCTTGGATCCAGGCTCCGAGAGGTCGGATCCGATGCACTCGAGGGCAGGGTCGGATCTGAAGTACCAAGTACTATCGGCGCCGACCCACCCCGGCTCGGCTGCTCGGCTCCAACTGCTCCGAACCCGGGTAGCGGGTCGGAGAAGGAGCAATTGGCTTGAAAAAGGGGTCGAGCTCCCCAGAGGGGGCAAGAGCACTCCCATCTACATCTGGACCTGGATGAACCTTCTCATCATCCGGTCCAGATCAGCATCCGATAGGCTGTACGTTGATCTCGACGAGGCTACCGAGGTAGGCCTTGAGTGCCTCCTCGATAGCCTCGACGGAGATCGGGTCTCCTCCTCCTCAGGTCCCGGTGAAAAACACACCAGAGACCGGAGCCGAGGAGGAGGAGAGCCAGCAGACAAGGGGGCCGGGGGAGAAGCCTTCTTGGCTGGCGGGGCCGAAACAGAGGTCTCGGCCCGCCGCTTATGGTGCTTCTCCCTCCGGTCCTTCTTCCTAGCATCCCTCTCCTCCGAACCAGAAATGGGAGGTTGAGTCCCAGGAGGAGGAGGGGGAGCCGGAGAGGGAATAACCGTGGAGACGGTTACCCCCGAAGGAGCGGAGGTCGGAGCCAAGTCCGGCGGCAAGAGACCCGCCAAAACAAGCTTGGACCTCCGCTCCTTCAATGCCCTGGGGTTGAACCCTGCACAAATGGAACATCCAGATGTGAGGTGTTCAACCCCCAGGCATCTAACACCAGTGTGGCCATCAGCTGGGAAAGCTTATGGCCACACTCGAGCATTTAGAGAAAATAGCCTTGGGCTGCTCAGACATCCCAAGCTAACAAAATAAAAGTTACTAGAACTAAAGTAAAGTAACTAAAAAAGAAAAATCACTCACAGGCCCAACACACACACTACGCTACCAGCGAGGGGAGGGATAGAAATTTAAGATTAAACTCTAAAAAAAGTAATAATACAAGAGGGAAACCTACACTTTCACACAAAATTAACCAAAAATTTTTAAATTTGACTAATTTAAACACTGAATATAGCACTTAGCTGGAGAGCTGGAAAAACAATCTGGTCACCATGCGCGGCAAACGAGATCTGAGGTCATGAGGGTAGAGCAGGGCATTATGGGTGAGGGGAGGAGCTGAGAGCTTGGATCCATAGCTGGTAAACCATGCTGGTTCGGATCCGCTATCGGATCCATAACCCACAGGTTGCAGACAAATGAATCTCCTACTTCAGATTAAAAGTTACTAGAACTAAAGTAAAGTAACTAAAAAAGAAAAATCACTCACAGGCCCAACACACACACTACGCTACCAGCGAGGGGAGGGATATAAATTTAAGATTAAACTCTAAAAAAAGTAATAATACAAGAGGGAAACCTAGACTTTCACACAAAATTAACCAAAAATTTTTAAATTTGACTAATTTAAACACTGAATATAGCACTTAGCTGGAGAGCTGGAAAAACAATCTGGTCACCATGCGCGGCAAACGAGATCTGAGGTCATGAGGGTAGAGCAGGGCATTATGGGTGAGGGGAGGAGATGAGAGCTTGGATCCATAGCTGGTAAACCATGCCGGTTCGGATCCGATATCGGATCCATAACACACAGGTTGCAGACAAATGAATCTCCTACTTCAGATCAAAACATTGCTTTAGTAAATATACAGTTTCTTAAGATGGAATAGTACAATTTGAGAATTATAAGAAGTTATTTACAATTGGCTTAGTATTTGCTAGATGCAAATATGAAGTTGGCGTCTGGAATATACGATATAGTTGCCTGTAGGAAGTGGAGAATAGGCTATGAGGGGTGGGAGCAGGAGCATTCCCATGTAGATGTTAGATGCGAGTGCAGTGATTTTTTAAAGGCAGGGATGGAGGGAGTTCCATAGGTGTGCCAGGGCAAAGGACAGGAGGTTCTGTCCTGCAGAGCGAAGGGGTTTGTACAGTTCTATTAGGTTTTGGTTGCTAGATCTTAGGAGTCTTTCAGGGTGGTGCATTTTAAAGGTAGAGGAAAGAGAGGGACAGAGGGAGGGGTGAAAATGAGTTTGTGTGCATAAGTAAGCTGAGTATAGGAGAGAGAGTTGGGAAGCTCTAGCCAGTTTAGTTTGTGGAGGGATATGCAGTGATGGGTTGATGATTTGTGGCTAGAGGCAAATTTGGCAATTTTATTATGACAGTTTTCTCCTAAACTCTTATGAAGTTTATTACTCAGACAGGGTCCAGTTGTGATTTGTGCATGTTGATAGTTATGCTTAATGTAGGGGCTAGGTGTAACAAATACTCCTTGGCTTGGATGAGTAGATGCCTGGTTGGAGCAGGGAGGAAACGCGTGGAATCCCTGCAGTCTCAACTGAGCAACAACTCTTGCCATGCATTTGAACACTCTGGGGGCTGTGGTAAGACCAAAGGGAGGACTCTGAATTGGTAGTGGGTGCCTCCCAGCCTGAAGTGGAGTTACCTTCTGGAGCATCTGTTCATTTTGATATGATAGTATGCGTCCTTCAGGTCTACAGATCACAGCCAGTTATTTATTTGTAGTAGTGGTAAAATAGACTGGACTGTGACCATCCTGTATTTTGAGTTTTTTGCTGACTTGTTCAGGGATGCCGGGTCCAATATTTGCCTCAGATCCCCTGTCTTTTTTGGTGCTAAAAAGAATCGAGTAAATTCCTGATCAGATTTGATCTGGAAGGACCTTCTGGATGACTCTTTTTTCTAGCAGCTTTGCAATCTCCAAAACTGCTGATTCCCTCTGATTGGTTGGAACATCGGGGAGGGATTTCTTTGGTTTGGCATGTTTTAAAAAGGGAATGGAGTTGCCTCTGGACATGATCCTTTGCACCAACAGATCATTTGTGATGGCTATCCAGGCTTCTGGGTGCAAGGATAAGTGCCCCTGACTGACTCCAGAGAGGGACATTTGGGCAACTTTTCAGGAGCGCTGAAACAGTCTGTCCGAGAACTAACCTAGACACCCTTGATTTTGCGGACCCCATCTGCCATGTGGGCAGCATCTACCATTATAACCGTTTCCTCCTCTGCCTCTGGGGGAAAAGTCTTCCTGGGATTCCTGAAAAGGACCTTGAGACTTCTTGAACCACAAATTTTTTACCACCATGCTTATTCCTCCAGAAAAATCTTTGTGGAGTAGAAATAGGATTCCAATGGCAGACCAGGTTTTTCCATCTTTCTCGCTAAGGGAGAGTCTTTCTCTGACACTGGGCCCAAACAATGATCCATCATAAGGTGCATTGATGAATGATGCCTTGAAGAGTTCTGCAAAGTCACAGCTGCTTCCAGGCATGGTGCCTAATGGCAATGTTTGAACCGGCAGCCCTTGAGGTGCCCTCTGCAGTGTGGGAAATTAACCTCGGCACATTGGAAATTGATTGTAGAGTGGTCATTCTGGAGGAAAAGACCTTCCATTTCTCATCAGGCATGGACTCTGGGACAGAGTTAGAGAGTTTGATTAAATCCCTCTGTAACCTAGTAAAATGAGAGTTTAGCGCTCGTAGGGTGAAAGCAGCCAAAGCGTAAACTCTTTTGCCAAATATGTCCATGGGTATCGAAAGAGACCTGGGGTTCCAGAGACTTTACTGGGCCAGCTGTCCCAGAGGTGGCCAAATGGGATCTCAGACACAGTATCCAAGTAGGTAAAGAGTGGATCTGAAAGTATTGGAGTGGAGGATCTCCTGGGTAAAGAGAGAACCCTTTCCACCACCTCAAAGGCAGATGGGTCAGGAGACCCCAAACATGTTCGCCCTGGAGCAGAAGCTGTTGGATCAGAACGCACCCAAGCCCCAACAGCTGTCCACTCTGTAAGGGGGGGGGGTCGGGAGTTGTTGAATGCTGAGGCTGAGTGACAGCTCTGAAATCTTTGGAGTTGAAGTCAGTTTCACTGAATCAACATAATGGCTTTGGCTCAGAGAGCCACTCTGTTCTGATGAGGCCAGAGCAGAGTGAGTCAGGGAAGCTGTCGGAATCAGCAAGATAATTACTACTGGCTCTGACACCTCGACTCTTGGGGCCTTGGGATATGAGGACTCTTAAGCAGGAGGTTGAATCAGAGAGGAAGCAACAGGCCTGAAAGGTGAAAGTCGATTCATGGACCCAATGGGGATGGAGCTGGTAAATCCCCCATTTGGATCTGTGTCTGAAGGAATTGCTTCATAAGTCTATCCACCTTAGATCCAGAAAGGCTATGGGAAGACCTGATAGAAGATGTGGGAAGAGGTCTAGAGAATCTTTTAGGGGCTCTGTCCTGAAAGGGAATTCCCGAGGCATCTGGAGTTGGTCCCAAAGAAGGAAGATGGGCTCGGGTCCAAGGATTTTGAATTCAATGCTCTGGAAACCTTTTTGAGAGGTTCATTAGATGTAAAGAGAGACTTGTCTGGGGAACATTTTCTGTGTTCTTGGATGTCTAAGCTTTCTAGTGGGGGTGAGCCCCTGAAGTAGAGGAACCCGCAGCTGGGGCAGAATAAGGAATCAAGCCTTTTAGAATAAGTTTATTTTAGTGGTTGGCCAAAGCACATTGGTGAAACCCCTCACAGAATAGGTGGCTTCAAGGTATGCAGGGCCAAAACAATACACACACACTCCCTTGTGGGCATCAGATAAAGGAACCTTGTGCCCACAGGAAGTGTACTTTTTAAACCCTAATGGCTTATCAGATATAAGGCAGAGAAGGACAGGAAAAGTAAAGAAATGTCCCACATGAACGGACCAACAAAAGCTTTTTTTTTTTTTTAAATATATAAATATATAGACAAGAAGATAAAGGAAAGAGGGATTAAAGATAATAGAACAAGACAAACTGACTTATCTGTAATAAGGAGAACAGAGAAACTCTCAGCAGAGCTCGAGGGTATGGATCACAATGTTTCTTTTTCAGAGCGACAAATGAGATCTGAAGTAATCTGGGGGAATGAGGCAATATGGGTAGGGAGGGGCTTAAGCTTTGGAGCCTAAAGCTTTGTAAAGAGGCTGACTTGGATCAGAGGGTTGGGATCCAACACAAACAGGTTGAGGAACAAATGAAAATGACATCATCAAATCAATGTTTAGATCCCAAGGAGGAGTGGGATCTTTTAATAGAGGTCTAAGTAGGAAAGTTCTTCTGAGAAAAGGTTTGCAAGGTTTGGAGGATACTAAGGGTTGAGTTACTTACTTCTATGTGAAAACTAAAAATGGCAGCTAATAAATTGTTCTCTTACAGTACAGCAGCTGGCACCCTCACTGAAAATTCTATGTTGGGACAGTGTCTTGAAAGACCTGCAATGCTAGGACTGCTCTCATTTCCAGGACATTGACATGCATGTTGGCCTCTTCAGGGGACCATATGCCTTAGACAGTCTTTCCCCAAGAAGTGCCCATGCACCCAATCTGGAAGGCATAAGTAGTCACTATGGCCTTGGGTTGGGGGAGAACAAACGGACAACATTCTTGTACTTGACTGGAGTGTATCCACCATAGTGTATCCACCACAGGTTATTTTTGCAAGCTTGCATTATTTTCACCTGACCGGATAATGGTTGAAGGAGAATGAGCCATTGAGTTGCGAGTATCCACTGAAGAATCCTCATATGGTACCCTTGCAAAAGGTACCAGAATGATTGCCACTGACATGGACCCCAACCCTTAGAAGAGCAGGTGAGCTGAAAGAGAACTTTGAATGATCTTTTGGACTTGGAACTGAATAGTTTGAACTCTGGACAGAGGGACAGCAGCTGTTTGAGTGACTGTATTGAGTAAGGCACTGATGAATTCCAATATCTGTGTTGGCACAAGATGAGATTTGTTGTAATTAACAGAAATCTGCAGATGAGAGCACAACTGGAGTACATAATCTTGAGATGAACCGGATGATGCCTGGTTGAGAGTATGAGCCAGTCCATATATGGAAACACCTGTAATCCCTGCAGTCCTGGGTGAGCTGCTACTACTGCCATATACTTGGTAGACACCCTGGGGCTGCAGTAAGACCAAAGGGTCAGATATGCCAATCTAGTGGTTCACCAGTGGGAAAAGGAATTTTTGTTCAGTCATGAATCTTTCAAAAAATGCTTGGTTTATAAGCGTTTTGTGGACGATGTCCTTGTGGTTTGGGATGGCAGTGAGCAAGATTTTCTTTTGTTTGTATCATACTTGGAAACTACTACTAGCTTTTTAAGGTTTACCACAGAAAAGTACAGTTTTGTACCTACCATAAATGTAGATGTTCGAAGATCCACATTGCTGCAGTCCTTACACTTGGGTAGTCCGCTGTCCTCGGTCGGCCCGAATATCAAAGTATAAGGCTGACGTCGGTCAGGGCGCATTTGACTGACATCAGGACGTCAGGGTACAAATGCGCATGACCGACGTCATATCCTCAGTCTTTTCTTGCCCCAGATGTCAGAAGACCCTAAAAATAAAGGTCAAAACCAAAAGACAGCCAACAACCAACCAACCACCCTTGCACTAACTATATGTACAATATATACAATATACACAATATGTACAACCCAACCCACACAACCATCTCTAACTACAGAGGGGAAGGAGGGAGGGTAAATTGGACTGCAGCAATGTGGATCTTGAACATCTACATTTATGGTAGGTACAAAACTGTACTATGTTCTTCATCTCACATTGCTGCAGTCCTTACACTTGGGTAGAATCCCAAAGCAGAGGTAAGGGAGGATGGCTAACTACAAGGAAGCAGGAGCTGCCAAAATGCCCTGCAAAACAGCAGTGGCAAAACCAGCCCTGGACTTAGAGTAAAGTGGCAGGTGATAATGCCTAGAGAAAGTATGCACAGAACTCCAAGTAGCTGCCTCCAAAATATCCTTGGTTGCCACTCCCTCAAAAGCTGTTGAAGTGGCAGTAGCCCTAGTGGAATGAGGCCTAATCCCAGCTGGAATCTCCTTGCCATGATGGGAATAACAGAAAGCAATGCAAACCCCAATCCACTTAGAAATAGTTTGTTTTGACACAGGCTTGCCCTGAGAACTCAAAGCAAAAGAAACAAACAACTGCTGAGACTGCCTGAACCCTTTTGTTCTGTCCAAATAATAACGCAACTGCCTGTGAACATCTAAAGTGTGCAAAATCTTTTCCCCTTTATTTTGGGGATTTGCATAAAAAGTAGGCAAATGAATAGTTTGGTTTAAAGCCACACTAGAAACCACCTTAGGCATAAAGGAAGGATTAGTACGTAATGATACCTTATCCTTATGAAAAATCAAGAAAGGCTCAACCGCCATAAGGGCCTGCAATTCAGAAACCCTTCTTGCAGAGGTAATGTCCAACAAAAAAGCAGTCATCCATGATAAATATTTCAACTCAGCAGTAGCTGCAGGCTCAAAAGGTTGTAGAGTGAGTTTCTCCAACACAAAATTGAGATCCCAAGCAGGAGTAGGAGCTCTTCGTGGGGGTCTTATATTCTTTGCCCCTCTAAGAAATTGCTTGAACAAAAGATGAGAAAACAATGGTGGGTCGCAATCATAGTGAGCTGAAATTGCTGCAGCATGAACTTTAATAGAAGAGAAAGACAAACCTTTGTCTAGTAACTCAGTAAGATATTGAAGAGCCACACACAAATTAGGCTCAGAAACATCAAAATCTTTTGCTGCACTCCAAAATAAAAATCTCTTCCATTTGTCTGCGTACACTTTCCTTGTACTAGGCCTTCTAGCTTCCAAAATAACATTCAAAACTTGCTGAGGAAGAGGAGGCCCACTATGGTTCAAAACAGAATATGCCAAGCTGTTAGGTGCAGAGAGTGAAGCTTGACATTTAGCAAATGGCTGTCCTCCTGCGACAACAGGTGTGGAATCAAAGGCAAAGGCCATGGAGGCTTCCGTACCAGACTTCTCAGTAATGGGTACCAGTGCTGTCGAGGCCAATCCGGAGCTATTAAAATCATCCTTGGCTTGTTCTGTCTGACCTTTAGAAGTACCTTTGGGAGGAGAGGCAGAGGTGGAAAGGCATACACATGGAGATTGCTCCAATTGAAAGAAAGAGCATCCACTCTCCAAGCTGTGGGATGAAACCTTTTTGTGCAAAACCTTGGCAGCTGATGGTTTAGTGGAGAAGCGAACAGATCTATGTCTGGAGTTCCCCATGACACTGTCAATTTCTGAAATACATGAGGATCCAATTTCCACTCGTGGGGATCCATAATTGCCTGCTCAACACATCTGCTAAGGAGTTCTGTGCTCCTGGCAGAAACCTTGCCTGAAGATTGAGCTGTAAACTGAGAGCAGTCTCCCACAAAATCATTGCTTGCCTGCATAGAGGATAAGAATCGTTCCCCCTTGCTTGTTGATGTACCACATGACAGTTGTGTTGTCTGTTAGAATCAACACCTGTCCTGGAAGAAGTAATTCCTTGAAAGCTATTAGTGCAAACTGGACTGCTAACATCTCCTTCATGTTGATATGTAGATGTTGTAGTCTGACAGGCCACTTGTTATGTATCCACTTTCCATTTAGATGAGCTCCCCAAGCTTTGTCTGAGGCATCTGTCGTTAAAATCTGACTCGCCTCTGGCCGGGTCACAGTGAGTCCCTTGTTTAGGTGACATTCCTGAGCCCACCACAAAAATTCCTTTTGAATGCAAGGTATTATTTGAATGACAGTGTCCATATCCTGGCAGTGCTGTGTCCATACATTTTTGAGATACCATTGTAGCTTCCTCATATGCAGTTTGGCATTGGGAAGCACCAGAATACAAGATGCCATGAACCCTAAGGCTTGAAGGACTGTCCTTGCAGTCAGCCCGGACTGATGAGATAGTTGATGGAAGTAAAGGGATAGACTCTTTTGTTTGTCCGGGGTTAAGAAGGCCATCTGGGATGCTGTATTCAGTCTCACACCCAGAAAGCACATGTCTTGAGAGGGTACTAGACTGGACTTTATTTCGTTCACAGAATACCCTAGGCATCTTAGCACTGCTATCACATATTCCAAATGATGAAGAAGCTCTTCCCTTCCTTGAGCCAGAATTAGGCAGTCGTCCAAATAAGGATAGATCTGTATTCCTTTTAGTCTGAAGAAAGCTATCACTGGAGCCAGAACTTTCGTGAACACTCTGGGCGCAGTAGATAAGCCAAAGGGCAATGCAGAGAACTGATAGTGAGAAGTCCCAGCTCGAAAACGCAGATACTTTCTGCAACTTAGTCTGATAGGAACATGAAGGTAAGCCTCCTTGAGATCCAAAGTTACCATCCAATGATCTTTGCCCAGCAGAGGTAAAAGCTGCTGCAACGTCAACATTTTGAACTTGGGAATGTCCGGATAAGTGTTGAGGATAGATAAATCCAAAATTGGTCTCCACGTGTTCCCCTTCTTTGGTACTAGGAACAGGCGAGAATAAAATCCTAGGTCCACTTCTGGCAGAGGGACCGGCTGCATGGCCCCTAGTTGGAGCAACAGAGAAACCTGTTTGTGAGCCTCTATCCTTTGTTGAGGAGGAACGTCTGGCATGCCTTTGAAAGGAGGCAAGGTATGGAAATAAAACCTGTAGCCGTGGTGTATGATATCCAATACCCATCTGTCCTGGGTAATTAAACTCCAATTTTCTTTGAAAAGTGCCAACCTTCCTCCCAAAGGTGCTGCCAGACGAGCAGGCTCTGGCAGCTGAAAAGGTAGGTCAGTGGGTCTGCTTACGAAAGGACTGACCCCTGCCCTCACCCGAAGCCTGTGCAGGAGAACTCCCTGTTCTAGGCCTGAAAGAGCCCTGAGCTCTGCCCTTACCCCGTCTAGATCTACCCCTAGACTGGGAATCATAAGAAGGATACGTCCACCCTTTAGTAGGCCAATTTCTACTAAACTTTGGAGGCTGGACCTGCAAAAAATCTTTAACAGTCTGCATAGACTTAGCCTTGTCTTCCATTTTCTTTAAAACTGTCTCAACAGGAGGACCAAACAACACGTCAGATTGTAAAGGAGCATCTAAAATCCTTATTTTAACATGTTCAGACAAATTCTGATCCCTCAGCCAGGCGTGCCTGCGAAGAACTGACCCAGTGGCAGCCACCCTAGACGAGGCCTGTACAGCATCAAAACCACATTGCAAAGAATGCTTACCCACCTGTTCAGAAACATGCACTAAATCTTGCAACTCTTTACAATCAATACCTACTGCCAGAGCATCAACCTTAGACTTCAATTGTGAAAGGAGATAGTTTTGGTATTTCAACATGTGAAACTGGCAATTCAGAGCCCTCATAGCAAGAGTGGAAGAAGTATAGACTTTCTTTCCCCATCTATCCAAGGCCCTAGCCTCCTTGTCTGCAGGAACCGGATTTTTAACAACAGAAGCCTTAACACTTTTAGGCCCCTGGCTAACAGTTTCTGGGTCTGCCCTAGGACTCTTAAAAAGATACTTATGAGCTTCAGGCACCCTGTAATACCTATCCGGCTTAACAGGAGCAGGAGGCAAAGAATCAGGATTAAGAGAAGCCTCTGTAAAAACATCTTCCACTACATCCAAAACAGGAGGTATAGCCAAAGGCCTATGCTGGGGTAAAACAGAAATTCCTAAGCCTTTTCCTGGAATCAGAGAAGTCCTGACCTTCCCACTTAAAATGCTCCCTCATGGAATGAAGAGTTTCTGAAAAAGAAAAATCCTCAGGAGGAGTAGCAGAAGGAGTAGAATCATCCACATCAGAATCAGAATAAGGAGAGTACTCCTGCAAGTCTTCAGCCGAAGACTCTGAAACATCTGAAGCCTGCTCAAAACCCCCCAGCTCAGGCTCCACCCTAGGTCTCTTATCAGGAGGGGGCATAGAACCCCTAATCAAAGTAATCAGATCTTCTGCCATTTTAAGCATATGCTTCTTGGGCACAGTACCTGAAGAGCTAGGGGTAACACCAACTGAAGCTAAACCTGGCCTGCTCCTGGGAGAAGCCTTTGAAACAGAAGGAAAGGGCCTAGCCACCTTAGGAAGGGAGGGGAGTATAGTAACCTGAGAAGCCCCCTCAACCTGACTTGTCTCCTGAGAGGCCACATCTTGCAATAATAAGGTCTCACCCTGGGAACACAAAGAAACCTCCGGTGGAGCCACCGGCTCCACCGACACCTCTAAAGAACCGGCGTCCGGTACAGATGGTTCTTCTAGCCTAGGCTTAACCGCCTTGTCCTTGCGCTTCTTCGAAGAAGCGGGCATCGGAGCATCCGATGGCATTTTATAGTTGCACCGCTTCCCAAAGACTAACCTTGCACAATCCAACCTTCTCTTTATAGTGCGTTTATTAAACCTAGCACAAGAGCGACAGCCAACAACGTCGTGCTCAGGCCCTAAGCAAGGAATACACAAAGTATGATAATCTCTATGCGGTATCTGTTTCCCACAAGAAATGCAATTATTGACTTTTTCTGACATCCGGTAAATGACTGAGGCAAGAAAAAACTAAAAGATTCCCCAACGGGGTACTTAGCCAACTTTGAACTCGGTCTGAAACTTCTAAATCGAAAAATCTCAGAACGCCAACCAGCACTTGCAATGCTGCTTCTGCATCGGACCATGCGGCAAAAAAGACTGAGGATATGACGTCGGTCATGCGCATTTGTACCCTGACGTCCTGATGTCAGTCAAATGCGCCCTGACCGACGTCAGCCTTATACTTTGATATTCGGGCCGACCGAGGACAGCGGACTACCCAAGTGTAAGGACTGCAGCAATGTGAGATGAAGAACATCTTCATATGACACCATAAGTTTCCTTGATGTAAACCTTAGTATTCAAAATAATAGGTTATTGTCTTCTCTGCATAGGAAGACTTGTTGGAAGAATGCCATATTACGATATGACAGTATGCACCCTCGTCATATCTTCAAAGGGATAGTGAGATGCCAATTTCAGAGGTTATTGAAACCCTCATGGAGCTGATATGTAGGCCTCCCCAGTCCTCAGGAAGCAATACAAGTCCCAGAAAATGGAGTAATTTAAAGCAGAAGAAAATCAGTTTGAGAAATTTCAAATTTCAAATTTGAGAAAAAAAAAAGATAAAAAACGACAGGAATATTTCCAGAATTTCCAGAGAGTGACAGAAAAACCAAGCTTTTCCCAGTTAGGGGTCGCTACAGCGGAACTCTGGTCCGCTAATGATTGGCAGTTGATTTTCACGAACGCCGAGGTGCCAGCTCGACGTTCAACCTTCAACGAAGGCACGCCCATTTACACATGTCTTTCGAACGCCCACCCAACCCCGGGGAGGACATGCAGTCTCCACACAGAAGGCACTCCAGCCAGGAATCGAACGGGAGAACCTCTTGCTGTGAGGCAAAAACGCTACCGCTGTTTTTTTATTAGCAAAGCACAGAAAGGGGCTAGAGCTTGTCTCTGTACTTTAATGGGCTGAGGTAGTTGCATACACTTATGCACAGAACCTCCTATAGTTTAACCTTCGCCTGGCTTCCAAGTGTACGGAATTGAGCCGAGAAGACCTGTAACACAGTGCGATTGCACTAACAGGCTACAGCTACCAACCCCTCCACAGAGACATCTCTAGGTAGTTGCATACACTTATGCACAGAACCTCCTATAGTTTAACCTTCGCCTGGCTTCCAAGTGTACGGAATTGAGCCGAGAAGACCTGTAACACAGTGCGATTGCACTAACAGGCTACAGCTACCAACCCCTCCACAAAGACATCTCTAGGTTATTATATATGCAATTTCTAACTTGTCTATGTAACTTGAATACCTCAGGACAGAGTGGGCTGGCAACCAATAGTATAATACATAGCTGAAACCTTCCTGCTAAATAATACCCACATTAAAACCCAGCTCTAAGCTAATTTAAGTTGATACTGAGTTAAAACATCTGTGTGAGTCTAGAGTGTAAGTCTGGCTTTTTTTACCTCTAAATCTTTTGTACGTACCTGTAGTAGTTGATCTTTAGGACCAAGAAACCTCCTGAGTTGTGTAGCCCCGCTTCGCCCTCGCTTCGCTCGGGCTTGCTTCGCTCCCCACCCTGCCCCTTATCCCACCCGCCCCCACTATCCCTACATTTATTAGCTCAAAATAACCACACCCACTTACCTCTGAACCAATCACGCTAGTCCACCCACTAATTACTTCCTCTCTCATTATCCCCATAGACAAGCCTATTCCTTCCCTGTCTTAGTCTTCCTATAGTCATTATAACCAACTAGAACTAGGCAATTAAAACCTTAGCTTAACTATCACATCATACTACTACTCCTCATTAAAATGCCAAAAGTAAAGAATCTAGTCATCCCTTTTGTATTACCACTTATTATCATCTCCTACTTATTATCTAGGTATGAAAACCAAAAACACATAGGATTCCACTATCCAAAGGGCCAAACATGTACTCCCTTAACTCTTTACCCTAAAGAGCTTACCCCCCTCTACTACCCCACTAGAACTCTAGGCATTCAAAGCCTACACCTCACTCAATCACACCCAAAGGTATCAACAACAAGACATGGTCAAAAGTTAATATATAAGCTTCTAAGACTCCTAGATCAACTGAAAAAATCTATTACCAAAGATGGGGACATTCACCCTAACCCAGGGCCAGCCTCAAACCCCAATTCTGTCACATCAATGTTAGCCCAAAGGTCAGCCAACTCCCTTCTTATCCTCCATCTTAACCTAAGAAGCATCAATAATAAGCTTCATAACCTACATACCATGCTAGCCACTTACCTCCCTGACATCATGTGTCTATTGGAGACATGGCTTAATACAGCCACCAAAGATGAAGAAATTCTCCCACCAGGATATAACATCCTAAGGGTAGATCGTGTAAAAAAAAAAGGGAGGCGGCATAGCTGTATTGTATAGAAACACACTTAATATCATAATGCATCCTAACCAACCTCCTAAGATTACCAATGCAGAGTCAATAGCCTTAAAACTATGCTTAAATAACCAAAAAAGTATCAATCTTTTTGTAATTTATATCCCGCCTGGGAACAACATAGAAACTATGGAACAAACACTAAGCTGGCTAGCCATTAATTACCCTCAAGAAACCATTGTTTTGGGTGATGTCAACATTGACTGGACACAATGTTCTGCACCAACCAATCCTATGACTATTAACCTGCACGGCTTCTCCCAGAATATAGACTCCACAACTAGAATAGGAAATGCCCATCAAAAAGAGAGTATCCTCGATTGGATCCTTACTAACGCCCACGAACATAAATATACTACTGGGACACTTCCTAATGATCTTAGTGATCATCATATCACCTTTATAATAAAACATAAATTTACCACCATAAACCAACCCATACATAGACTAGTAAGAAACAAGAAGAAATTCGAACCTATGAAATTTGTTACTGAACTCAAATCCTGTAATTGGTCTAAGCTAAAAACCCTATCCCTTGATGAGAGTGTGACATTCTTTAATGACACTTTCCTAAGCATCCTGGACAATCATTCACCTAATCGCTTACTAGAACCAAGGTGAGGATAGCACCCTGGCTAACTAGGGAAACTAAATCCAAAATTAAACTTAGGGATAAAGCCTGGGATATATGGAGAGCTACTAAGGCACCCCTAGATCGGATTAAATTCCAGCAGCTTAGAAATGAAACGAAAAAGCTAGCACACTGGACAAAAAGAATTATTTCTGTCACCTCCAAGAAAAGCACCAGAACAACCCTAAGAAGTTCTGGGCAGGCTTAAATAATCTCCTCCATCCAGGGAAATTATCCACGCCCACCCCCGAATCACTTATTGGTAAAAACCCAGAAGTCGTTGCCAATACCTTTAACTCCTTCTTTACTGAGACGATTCAAGCATTAGCCAGTCAACTACCCCCCCCCTCTACAAATACTACTGATAATTCAGTCCCTTCCTTTAAACTACAACATATACCCACCTCCTACATTCGAACCTTACTGAAGAAACTTAAACCAACCACTCTCTCAGCGGACCGACTTCCAGCTGAATACCTGCAAATTGCAGCAGGCGCCATAGCCTACCCTATCTCTATCCTGATTAATAGAACTATCACTGAAGCCACTATCCCCTCCATTTGGAAAATTTCCTATGTCATACCACTCCATAAGGGTGGCCCTTCCACTGAACCATCTAACTACAGACCAATAGCAATATTGTCTCCTTTAGCCAAAATTATGGAACGATGTGTTCATAAGCAATTTCTTCACTACCTCACCCTAAATAAGCTACTGACTAAATCGCAACATGGCTTCAGACCCCACCATAGTACAACTACTGCCCTCCTTTCTTTCACCGACTCACTTAATAAAATCGTAACAACAAAAATATCGTCTGCCCTTTTCTCGACCTGTCAAAGCCTTTGATATGGTCAATCATCAGCTACTACTCCATACGCTAGAAACCTTACACTTTGACTATTCATCTCTCAACTGGTTCTCTGCTTATCTCTCTGGTAGGCAACAAGCAGTCCAATGGCAAAACAAGCTCTCTCACCTGCTACCCAACACCATAGGTGTCCCCCAAGGATCCATACTAGGTCCTCTTCTCTTTTCCGTGTTCATTAACGAACTTCATACAGTTATCCCTAAAGCTACCTGCATCCAATACGCGGATGATTCCACCCTTATTTGCTCAGATATCTCTCTCTCCAATTTACAAGTTACAACCCAACACTGCTTTACTACAATAGAAAAATGGCTCTTAATGAGGAATCTCATCCTAAATCCAAAAAAAACTAAGCTACTACTATTCTTTCCTACCTCTGCCCCCACTTCAAATCCCAACAATACTACCTTCTCCGTCCAATCTAATAATGGTATCATTATTGAGCCTGACACCAGTACTAAACTACTAGGGGTCACCATTGACGACAAGCTTAGATTTAACCTGCACATCAGCCAGACAATTAAGACTGTAAATAAGAAACTTGGATCCTTGTACAGAATTAAGAACTTTCTAACCCCAACGCTAAACTAACCATTGCACGTACACACCTCCTCTCCACGCTACTGTATGCCTCTCCTGTATTTTATTCTCTTCACAAATCTGACATCAATAAACTCTCTGTGACCTATAATCATATTGCCAGATTTATAACTGGACTTCCATATAGAACACATCATTGCCTTATCCTAAAAACACTTGGCTGGTTAGAATTACCCAATCTCCTCAAACTGAACCAACTCACTGAAGCATTTAAAATCATTAAGGAACCTGATAAAACCCCCTCACTCAATAACCTAGTGACCCCCTACTCTAACCTAAGCAGTCTTCGTTCTTCTAACAAACATTTGATACAAACCATCAAATCCTACAACAGGGGAGGTGATGCCCTCTTCACCAACTCTATAGGTAGGATTTGGAACTCCCTCCCTAACAACCTTAGACTTTCCACCTCCCCCTCTCAATTCAAAAAAAATCTAACTCAATTCTTTAAGGTACAATGGCTATGTTCATGCATAAAATCTGATTAGTTTCTTCCTGAGCTACCTCACTAGTACTAATCTGGGCCTCCTGTCGCCTTGTATCTAATCAATACTTAGCTGACCATTAATTCACCTGGTTCTGCTGAAGTATCCTTTGTTCCTTCATCCATCCTTGATACGTTACATTGGCTGCGATGTTGTACCAGAGTGTATTAAAATATATTGCTGCTTTACTGTATCTTAGTATAACTGTGTAGACCCTTATTTGCTAGTTTAATCATATCTTATCCAATGAAAACTAAATAATGTGAATTAACAGTTGTCTCTACATCTCTTCCATAGATCTGTAAACCTATTTGTATATTGTTTAGTCTGTGGAGCTTTTTTTTTGTCTCTGCATCTGTCTCTCCACTCTCAAATATGTATTTTGTAAAACTATGTGTATATTGTTATTGCTGTGGAGCTTTTCTCCCCGGGCCTCCGCTGAAAAAGGACATATATCCAGTCGGACTATCCCGGTCAACAAATGTAAAATAAATAAATAAATAAATAAATGTAAAGATCCCATAAATTTGAATATGGAATTAGAGAAAATGGAACTTATCTTCATAGAAAGGGGTTATGATGCTAAACTAATAAGGCGTATCAAATCTGAAGTATTGGGAGAGCCTAGAAATTCAGAAAATCAAATTATTACTAAAACAGGCTATGGGAATAGGGCTAATACTACTTTTTCTAGCAAAGCCATGTTTGTAACTACATACACAAATGACAGTCTAAATATTAAGAAAATCATTTCCAAACACTGGGGTATTTTAACCCTAGATGATAAAGTACTAAACATAGTAGGGGCTACACCCAGACTTGTATTCAGGAATAATAAGAATTTAAAAAGACTGCTTTGTGTTGATCACAATACTAGAGTAAGAGATATTAGCGTAATGGGCAGGAGTATATCACAAGAAACTGGGACTTATCCATGCAGGAAATGCAATTATTGTGGTTATATATCAACATCACAAAATTTTATACACCCTAACTTAGATTTTTCCTTTACTCCCAGGTTTACTGCCAATTGTAACACCTCAGGCCTTATTTATTTAGCGACATGCCATTCTTGCCCTGCGTTTTATGTGGGCATGACTAAAAGGAAACTTAAACATAGGATATACAACCATATATATGATATAAGGAATAATAATCAGTTAAATGCCCTAGCTAAACATATCTCTATTTATAAAGAACATGGTTTTGTATTCAGAGTACTTCAGATTATTCCCCAGAATCAGCGAAGGGGAGATTATATGAATTATTTAGAGAGCAAAGAACTTGGATGGGTCTTTAAGTTAAGAGCCCATTACCCTCCAGGCCTTAATAATTATGTCTCTTTGCGATCTGTATTAAAATCTCGCAAATACTATCTTATGCATTATTGTGTTAGTCATATTATTTACATCTATGAGTTTTAGGTTCAGCATTCTGTACATAAATATGTCTATATTATATATCTTTATGCTTATATAATATAGTGATTTTGCACTTGTACATTTTTGTATTTTTATTCATCTGTATTTAGGCATTGTTTATATTCATATATGTATATATACATATTTTTATGCAGGTTTTATGTCTTTGGATGATGTACTATTTTGCAATTTCATTTATAGTTTTTTATATACGAGCTTAATTTGATTTACATGAGGAGGCTTTATTAGTCATGTATTTAAACACATTTGAACATCCTATCAGTGTTTGTTACTGACACAGGCTGCCTTTGTTATATACCCTTTTATCAAATTACTGTCACTTTATCTGGCAAGTCTTTTAGGCACAGGTAGTTCAAGGAGAACTCAAAGATGTGTTTCAATTAATCAACTGATGATCCACCCTACCTTTTGGCTACTCGCTATTGGAGAATTTGAATTAATTGAACAATTGGAATGTGTTTAAATAAAATGGTTTGTTCCCTAGTCTTTGATCTGAAGAAGCGTAGTAATACGCGAAAGCGCTCATCCACAGTTTTATTCAAATAAAAGATTTTGGTTTTTACAACTGCTGCTGCCGTTCTTGTGCCTGAGACTGTACGTGTTTTGTTGCTCTTAGTTTAAAAAAAAAAAAATAAGACCAAAGGGTAGAGCTCTGAACTGATAATGACCATTTACCAGACAAACACAGATATCTCCTGGATAGTCTGTTCATTTTTATGTGATAGTATGCATCCTAAAGCTCTGTTGAGCACATCCAATCATCCTTGTGCAGAAAAGACAAGATGGACTGAACTGTGACCATCCTGAAATTTGTGAACTTAACTGATTGATTCAGGTTGTTGAGGTCCAAAATTCATCTCCAGTCCCCTATTTTCTTTGGCAGCAAAAATAATCTTTAAGTTCCGGACTCTTTCTAGTATGGAGGGATGTCTTGGATGACACTCTTTCTAGCGGCTTATTTCTATTTCTGTTTCCCTCTGACTGGAACATCAGGGATTCTGTTTACTACAATTGGGGGTGGATGGGAAAATGGTACGAAGAACATATGGTATTTTATAACCTCTGGATATTATCCTTTGCACTCATTAATCTTTTTAAGATTTCTAGCCAGGCTTTCTGGTGTAGGGATAATCAACCCCTCAGATTGCCTCCAGAGACAGACAGTCGGGCCTCCTTTCAGAAGTGATAGAATCAGTCAGAGAAGTTGTCCCTAGATCCCTAATTATTCAGACCATCAGAGGCCACCCCCTGCCCCAAGGGGAAACTGTTTCCACGTGGATCTTGGAATGAACCTTTGGATTTTTTAAACCACATTTTACATCCACATCATTGATTCCACGTGGATCTTGGAATGAACCTTTGGATTTTTTAAACCACATTTTACATCCACATCACTGATTCCTAGACAATGTCCTTTGAGGGGATGAAAAACGTACGTCCACAGAAGATAGGGTTTTTCCTTCCTTCTCACACCTAGAGTGTGTATCTTTTACTTTAGGAGCAAATAAAGAACGTCTGTCAAAGGCAGCATTGACGAAGGAAGGCTTAAAGGCTTCCATAAAGTCACAAAAGCACATCCAGGCATGCCTTCTGATGGGAACGCCTGAACCCACCACCCGTGAGGTACCTTTAAGCTGCATGTCTCATATGCCTCATGGATGAATTTGAAATGGACTGAAGGGTAGCCAATTGCGACGAAATAGTGCTCTCTGCCTCATAGGATATGGTCCCAGTGAGGGATTTGGAAAGTTCCTTAATCAAATCCCTCTGAAGTCTCATGAAATGTGCCAAGTAGTTCAGTGACCTAACAGCAAAAGTCGCTAAAGCATAGATGTGTATCCCAAATTTTCCAGCACCCTGGAATCCGAGAGGGATGGACAGAGGACCTTTGCGCTCTCAGTTCCTTCTGATTGGTTGCTGCTACATCCATGGCATCAATTGGTACTCCCTTGCACCAGTAAGTTCTATCCTTCAGTGGTATCAGGATCCTGTCTGATCTTTTTGGGAAAGGCTTAATGGCAACATGCTCCTTCCATGCCCATCAAGAAACCAAATCAATGAGCTCATCTGTGGGCAGAGTCACTCAGGAGGTAGACAGGCCAACACCAAAGGCCTCCAGAAATGCAGACTCTACTTGGGAATGGTTGTCGGGGGACCAACCACCCCTTTGTTTTAGGATGTCTAAGAGGTCTCAAGACATCAGGTGGTGATCTGGGGGACCTCTTCCCTTCATCAAAGTTGGTATCTCCTGTGACAGACTCTTGGGGAGTCTAAGTGCCTTCTTTTCCACTTCTTCCTGGGAACGTCTTCGATAGGATGCTGTGAAGAAGTGTCAGAGGAGATTACTATACCCAGCTGGGTGGACTTGAGTCTGGTTTGGGCTGGTTGTCACAGTGGCACAGCTGATTGAGGCACTGGATACAGAGCTGAATAGAGTTGAGTAGTCAGAACCAAAGGGGAAGAAAAGTTTGAAGTCTAGGAAAGTACAGTTTTGTACCTACCATAAATGTAGATGTCCGAATTGGATAGCATCTGCAGTCATAACAACTGGGTTGTCCTGTCGTCAGGCAGCCCTTCAGTCGGCCAGATTCCAAAGTCCGGGTCCGGCTGATGTCGCACTTCACCCGACATCATCTCTGTTGGTCTTCGGGTATATAAGCATCAGCCGACGCCATTTTCTTCAGTGTTTCTTGCCCCAGATGCCAGAAGCCCTCTAGAAGGCTAAAAAATTTTGGATAGATGCCAATGCTTCCAAAAGATAGAGGTAAACACAAAAATAAGCATGTATGTACATAAATACAAACAAATACACCATGAAAGAAGTCCCCCCACTAGCTAGCTATTTGAAGGGTAAACACCCTAGGAGTACCACAGAGGGGAAGGAGGGAGGGTAATCCTGACTGCAGATGCTATCCAATTCGGACATCTACATTTATGGTAGGTACAAAACTGTACTATGTCCTTCATGGATGCATCTGCAGTCATAACAACTGGGTAGAATACCATAGCCAACTAGGGGAGGAGGATAAAGGTAGATTATGGTGTGTTTAGGATCCCTTGCAGAACAGCAGTGGCAAACCCTGCTCGGGATCTGGAATATAGAGGTAAATTATAATGCTTGGCAAATGTATGCACGGAGGTCCAAGTAGCCGCCTCAATAATGTCTTTGGTAGCCACTCCTCGTAAGAAGGCTGTGGTAGTGGCTGTTGCCCTTGTAGAATGAGGTCTTATGTTCTGTGGAATTTGCTTTCCATGGAAGGAGTAACAGAATCGTATGCAATTTCCTATCCATTTGGAGATTGTCTGTTTGGAAATAGCTTTTCCTTCCCTTCCTGTTGCATAGGCTACGAAAAGTTGGTCAGTCTTTCTGCTATTTTTTGTTCTGTCCAAATAGTAGCGTAGCTGTCTATGTACATCCAAGGTATGCAGTATTCTTTCCCCTCCGTTTTGTGGGTTGGGAAAGAACGTAGGTAGGTGGATTGCCTGGTTTAAGGACACTCTGGATACCACCTTAGGCATAAATGTAGGATTAGTCCTCATGGACACTCTATCTTGGTGGAAGATTAGAAAGGGTTGCACTGCCATTAAGGCCTGTAGTTCTGAAACCCTCCTTGCTGAAGTAATTTGCCAGTAGGAAAGCAGTTTTCCATGACAGGTGTTGCAGATCTGCTGTTGCTGCTGGTTCAAAAGGTGATAGAGTCAATTTTTCTAGCACAAAGTTCAAGTCCCAGGCTGGTAATGGTGGTTTCCTTGGAGGTTTTACATTCTTGATTCCTCTGAGGAACTGCCTGAGCAAAGGGTGTGAAAAAACAGGTGGATCAAAGCTGTATTCTGCTGAAATAGCTGATGCATGAATCTTGATGGAGGAATAGGACAGGCCTGAATGAAGTAGTTCGGCCAGATACTCCAGAATGTTGGGCATATCTATGTTTGATACATCTTTACCTCTTTCTGAGCTCCAAATGACAAACCTTTTCCATTTCCCAGCATAGTTTCTTCTTGTTGAAGGTCTGCGTGCTTCAAGAATAATGTCTTTGACTCTTTGTGAAAGCTGTGGATTAGCAGCTGCTATGTGATGTTCCATGCAGTCAGTTGCAACGTTTTTAGGTTTGGATGCATGGTGCTGTAGTTGTTCTGAGTTAGCATCAAAAGCATCAGGGGTATTGGCCACATATTGTTCCGAGACATGCTCCTCAGCAGTGGGTACCAATGTTGTCTTGGCCAGTTTGGAGCTATCAGGATTATCCTTGGACGTTCCTCCTTGATTTTTAGTAATACTTTGTGTATCAAGGGAAGAGGTGGGAATGCATATGCTGTTAGTCCTTTCCAGCTGAAGGAGAGCGAGTCCACTTTCCATGCTAGTGGGTGGAATGTCCTTGTGCAGAACTTTTTGAGCTGGTGATTGAGAGGTGATGCGAATAGATCTATCTGAGGCATTCCCCATTTCTTCGAGATGGTCTTGAAGATGTCCGGGTGTAGCTGCCATTCGTGGACATCCGATGTAGTCCTGCTTAACATATCTGCTAGAGAGTTTTCTTTTCCTGGTACAAATATTGCCTGTAACTGGATGTTGTAGCTGAGTGCCAGGGTCCACAGCTCCAAAGTCATTCTGCATAGGGGTAGGAATGAGTGCCTCCCTGTTTGTTGATGTACCACATGACTGTGGTGTTGTCTGTCCTTATCATCAACTGGCCTTCCTTGAGAAATGGTCTGAACTTTTGGATTGCCAGTTTTACTGCCAGCATTTCTTTTAGGTTGATGTGCAGGTGAAGTTGGTCCTGTGTCCACAATCCTTGCAGCGTTTGTCCAGCATATGTGCCCCCATCCCAGGTCTGAAGCATCTGTTGTGATGGTCTGGCTTGCTTGACCTTTGCGAAGGGCAGGCCTGTGTTTGACTGGCATGCGTGAGCCCACCATAGGAACTCCTGTTTTAAGCATGGTATTAGTGGAATTTCCGTTTCTAGGCTGTGTCTGTGTTGGGACCATAAATTCTTTAGGTACCACTGAAGCTTTCTCATATGTAGTCTGGCAAATGGAACCAAGATTATGCATGATGCCATGAAACCCAAGGCCTGCAGTACCTTTCTTGCTGTTAACTTGTTCAGATTTGTTAGTGCCAAGAAGTAAAGAGGAGTTCTTTTGTTTTTCTGTAGTTAGGAATGCCATTTGCCTTACTGTGTCCAATTCCGCTCCCAGGAAAGTCCTTGTCTGGGATGGTATCAGCCTTGACTTTTGTAAATTGACTGTGTATCCCAGTGCTTGAAGCAAGTAAATGACCCTTTGTAAATCTGTTGTCAGCTTGCTTTTGTTGTCCCCTTGTATCAGACAGTCGTCCAGGTATGGATAAATTTGAATTCCCTGTAGTCTGCAATGGGCGATTACTGATGCCAGGCATTTTGTGAATACTCTGGGTGCAGTAGATAAGCCAAAGGGCAATGCTGAGAATTGATAGTGCTCTGATCCTGCAAGAAATCTGAGGTATCTTCTGCAGATAGGTCGAATGGGGCGTGCAGGTATGCCTCCTTGAGATCTAGAGTTACCAGCCAACACTCCTTGCCCAGCATGGGAAGAATTTGCTGTAGGGTCAGCATTTTGAATTTTGGGACAATGATGTAAGTATTTAGGGTAGACAGGTCTAGAATTGGTCTCCAACTTTTTCCTTTCTTGGAACTAGGAATAGTCTGGAGTAGAACCCCTTTCCTTGCTCTGCTGTTGGCACTTTTCCACAGCTCTCATGTTTGCTAATTCCATTATCTGTTGTAGAGCCTCTGTTTTTGATTTGGAGGTAGGTTTGGCATTCCTCTTTTGACTGGTAAAGTGTGGAAGTGGAACCGGTAACCTTGATCTATGGTTCGTAAAATCCACTTGTCCTTTGTTATGTGGTGCCAGTTTTTGAAAATAAGGTTAGCTTTCCGCCTAGAGGAGCTGCTATTTGTTCCCTGGTAGGCGGGTTTAGGTTTAAGTCACTGTGGCTGTGTTGATGTAGAGGCAGGTGTTGATTCTGTGCCTCTGTTGTTACCTTGCCACTGTCGTCCTCTGTAGGCACCTCCTCTGGATTGGTTTCTGCCTCTGGAACGTCTATTCCTGCCCCTTTGAGGTCTTGTGGAGTCAGGAAAGGACCAATTTTTGGCAGGCCAGTTCCTGCTAAACCTTGGGGTTGAACCTGCAAGAATTCTTTAACTGTCTGGACTGATTTTGCCTTTTCTTCCATTTTCTTCATAACCTGCTGGGCAGGTGTACCAAACAAACTAGATTTATCCATAGGAGCATCAAGCAATTTAGATTTAACATGATCCGGTAAAGCTTGCTCCTTTAGCCATGCATGCCTTCTAATTACTGTGCCAGTCATGGCTGATCTAAATGAAGCCTCCAGTGCATCATAGCCACATTTTAAAGAATGGTTACTAACCTGCTGTATGTTATTTACCATTTCTAATACATAATTCTTATCAAGAGATTCATCAGTGGTTAGCTTTTTAGTTAACTGATCAAGCATAAACTCTTGGTATTGTATCATGTGAAACTGACAATTTAAAGCTCTAGCTGAAAGAGTGGCTGAAGTGTAAACTTTTACCCCATCTGTCTAATGACCTTGCTTCCCTTTCAGAAGGAACAGGGTTTTTAGCTATAGTCGCGGCTACTGCCTTGGGACCCTGGGATATAGTTTCGGGGTCTGCAAGAGGGGCCTTGTAAAGGTGGTGATGAGTATCTGGCACCCTGTAAAATCTGTCTGGTTTGGCAGGGGCTGGGGCTAAAGAATCTGGAGCTGAGCAGGCATCATTGAAAGCATCATCCACCACAGAGAGAACAGGAGGATAGCTAAGGGCCTGTGCTGTGGTAGGTGCAAAAGGTCCTAAGTCTTTTCCTGGAGTCTGAAAAATCCTGTTGCTGCCATTGGAACTGTTCTCGCATGGCATGCAAGGTTTCCCCAAAGGAGAATTCTTCTGGAGGAAGCAGCTGGAATGGATTCTTCAGCATCCGAATCTTCAAAATTGGAGAAAGGAGCCTCTGGCTGGTCAGTTATGTCTGATTCATCAGCAGAATCATCAGAGGACACTGGCTCAGGGGGCTCTGTCCTAGGTCTCTTTTCTGGGGGCTGAGAGGCCCTGTCTGGGTGAGATTGAGATCCTCTAATTAATGAAATTAAATCTTTTGCCAAGGTAAGCATTTGAGAACTGGCAGAGGGCCTGGTGGAAGGGGGTTTAACAGGCACTGTTTTAGTAGTCTTGGCTGCTTTAGCCCTGGCGAAGGTCTTAATGGACATGGCTGCTGGAGGCCTAGCAGCACCACGTGCTGGGGTAGAGACATCCAAGGGAATGGTGTCTGATAAGTCAGTGGTAAGCACCGTAGTGGTTAAAATTTCTAAGGCCGATTCAAGAGTGTTAGCAGGGACCTCAGTTGTAGTGATAGTTTCAGGTGTAGTTTGATCAGTTTTCTCGGTTTCGGCCGAAACCGAGACACTCGTGGTTTGCTTAACCATGGTTTCTGCCGAAACCGCGGACCGCGAGTGTCGGTCTTTTTCTTTGCGTTTTTTGGCAGAATGCGAAGTCGGAGGGTCCGACGGCATAATGTACGCAAAGTCAGAACCGAAAAACTGTTCTGCAAACTCTGACCGACGTCTAAGCGTTCGTCGGTTGAAAGAAGCACAGGACGAACAAGCTGCTACGTCGTGGGCTGGGCCTAAACAGGGCAGGCAGTAAGAGTGGAAATCTTTATGAGGTATTTGTTTCCCACAGGTTAAACAATTATTAACTTTTTCTGACATCGGCTGAGGCAAGAAAGAGTCCCCAACGGGTACTTAGCTTTAGAAGTCTTGGTAGTATTCGGTAGAAGTAATCTCTGGATCCGACCGACCGGCACTTGCGAACAGCTTCTGCTTCGGGCGCCACGCGGCAAGAAAGACTGAAGAAAATGGCGTCGGCTGATGCTTATATACCCGAAGACCAACAGAGATGACGTCGGGTGAAGTGCGACATCAGCCGAAGCCGGACCCGGACTTTGGAATCCGGCCGACTGAAGGGCTGCCTGACGACAGGACAACCCAGTTGTTATGACTGCAGATGCATCCATGAAGGACATCAGAAAAAGCTCTCTCCATTACCTCAAATGCAGACAACTCTAGAAACTGAACTGTCTAGCACTGAACCTGTTGAGGGGCAGAGATGGCTCAAACAGCTTCAGAGTAGACTCCAACACCCCAGAGCCGGCACCAACGCAATGGCTCAGAGTTGTCCAGCTTGGAAGTGGTAGGAGCTGGACCACTCAGATTCCAAGGGAGTTGAAGATGTCAGCATCTTTGGATCTGAAGTGGATGACTCTGACTTTTTGGAGAAGGAGCCAATAATGCGGGGGTAGTACTGACAAGGGTCTTCAGACCCGATGGGGTCAGAGCAGGAAGAACTCCCATTTGAATCTGCACCCCTCAGGAATTTCTTCATCATCCTGCACATCAGCTTTTGTCAGACTCTTTGATGACTGAACAGATGATGCTGTAGAGATTGGTCTAGAGTGTCGTCTTGGTGAATGTTCCATAAAGTGGGAAGGGAACCGAGAAGAGAGAGGATCCTGTAGCAGTTGAGGTGATCGGATGCAAGGAGATTTCTCCGATCTAGGTCTCAGATCCAAAGTGGTCGGTTCTGATGTTTTAGCTGCTTTAACAGGAGGTTCAGATTCTGGAGTCAAACATATAGACAGATCCATAGATCTTTTTCTTGACTCTTTAGGATGAGAATCTCCCTTATCAACTTTTGTTTGGGAGGCTTGAGCCCCAGAGGTTGTCAAAGCAGGTTTAAAGTGTAGAGCTTAAGAACATTTTGGGAGAAATAATCAGCTTTCAGCATAGAATGCTACTTATAGGTGGGTACTGGAATCTGATTTACAATAGTGAAGATGTATAAGGGAGACCTAGAAGACAAACATATAACAAGAGGGTAGATTTTTAAAGAAATGTATGAAACTATTTGATATTAAATTGAGAATTCAGTAGTAGGAACAATGACAGAATTTACATATTATTCCCCAAGGTACAGTTACTGGCTATGCAAGGTAGCATTTTTATTTCATATGAATATGCATTAAATCAAAAGATTCCACACATATCCAGTAACTATTTCAGCTCATACACAGACAAAAATGCAGAGTAATGAAGTACAAAATGAGACACTGGTGCTTTCCCACCTACCTGTTATAAAGATGAGTTTAAGAAATGAATAGTGGAAATTATTTGCGAGTTATTAGGGAAGGCAGAAATATCTTCAGAAGTTATAGTTTATAAGTGGGACAAAAAATGGAGTTTTAAAAGAGAATAGAAAGAGATATGGTTAAGTAGTAAAAAGAATTACTCAGGGGGGTGACAAAATTTAAGGTATTGCAGAATAAGAGGAATCTCAGAGAACAAGAGGTGCAAATGCAGACTGCTAAGGAGACAATAACGGAGTATCTGTATAATATGCATGAGTTTAGAAACATTGCTGTTAAGCAACTATTTTTGCCAATAATACAAAGCACATCTTAAGCAACAAAGTAGAAATGGTTGTTGCCAATCTTAGGAAATCTATAATACGAAAAATAACCAGATCTCCTCAGACATTTTATGAAAATCTGTATATATCAGGAATGTGGAAATCAAGACCGACCACAAATGGAAATATTTATGGAAGACTTAATTATGCAAATGTGACAGGTAGATGAGGCACAACAACTAGAACAGAAGCTCCTGTTAAAAAGGGATAATTAAGTAGGGTATATAAAACACTGTGCTACAACTATAGGAATCAATTATAAGTGGTCAGAAATGATTTGAGAGATTAGATATGCAATTCACAAATAATGAGAGGACATATGTATGTCTCCTAAAGATAAAACAAAGTCTACAAGATTTAGATTTTTACCTGGAAATGTTTGTATAGATAGTTTTATACCACAAGCAAACTCCAAATAATTTTTCCTTTGGTAGATGGCAAATGTTGGAGGTGTGATGAGGAACTGGGAAAAATAAGTTATGTACTTTCAATAGCGTTTCATCTGTATTGTCCATTTTCATTCTTCCTCAACTGTCGAGTTTGGATCCGAACCTCGGATCTGACTCGGCCGTTACTAAAGCTTGTGGAAACCAAAAAGCTCTCAAGTCTCTCCCTTGCCCATAGTGTACTTATCCCTAACATACCCCAGATCTTGTTTGCTGATTTCACCTGAAGTGGTATGGAACTCAATCATAAAGGACCAGTGGTGTCCAGAAGTTTGTTGAAACAAAGGATGGGGGTTGGTGGGCAGGAAGTTGTGGAAGAATGAAAATGGACAACACAGATGGAAAGTTATGGTGAGTACATAACTTCTTATCTGAAGGTCTCAATTTTCATTCTATCGTCAGCTGTTGGGACAAAGTACCCAGCTACCCAAAACCCTAGGTGGACCCTAAGGAAGGATATTCCTGAGCACAGTTGAGCTTACAGCTGCTCTCTCTCTCTCTCTCTCTCTCAAGCAGAGATCTAATTTGTAATGAATGATAAAGTAATGAGGACTTGGTCAGGTTGCAGCTGCACATCATCCATGGAAGCTCTGGATACAGACTGAAGTTGCCATGGACCTAGTTGAATTGGCTCCTACAGGTTTTGGTAAGGTTAGGCCCAGTTTGTTACAGATAAAAGAAACAATCAGCCATCTGTCTAGAGTCACTTTTGCCACAGGCTTTCCCAATGTCATATCTGCAAAAGAAACTACTGGTCTGCCTTTTGATTTCTTTTGTCGTATGTAAATAAAAGCACAATTGTCTGTGAACAGCTGATAAATACAACATATATTCACTTTTGTAAATTTAGGAAAGAATACTGGCAAATTAATAGACTGACTGATACTGGATTCTGACACCATCTTGGGAAGAAGAGACTCATTGGTTCGTACTGTATCTCTATCCTTATGAAAAATCAAGTAAGGAGGTTTTGATGACAATGCTTGAAGTTCTGAAATTCTTCTAGCTGAGGTAATGGCCACTAGAAAGACAAGTTTTCCAAATCAGGAATTTAAGGCCACATTTCACTGATGGTTTGAAGGGGGAATGAATTAAGGCTTGCAGTAACAAGTTCAAATCCCATGGTGGAGTAGGGTTTTTATATGGGAGTCTCAATAGAAGAGTGCCTCTCAAGAATGCTTAGAAAGTTTAGAAGAGACCACAGAAGAATTTTCAAATCCAATATGAAAATTAGATATTGCTGTTAACTGAACCTTAATGGTAGAGGAGCTCACCCCCTCATTAACGTTCAAAGCTAAAAATTCAAGTACGTTATGTACTGGAGCTAAAAAGGGTCAATATATTTTTGTTGTGCCCAGTAAACAAACCTTTTTCATTTACTTGTATAAAGCTTTCTTGTTGAAGGTTTATGGGAAGATAAAAAGTATATGATGAACAGGTGAGAGAGCATCTGTTGTCTGGCTATTAATGGAAATGGAGAAACCACGCTTGATATTTGAGATATCTGGATGAACCATGTCTGTCGGATGTGACAGAAGATCTGGAATCGGATGCAATATCCAAGGTTGGCAAAGAAGATGAGGTCCCATGAAGGGGAACCAAATCTGAAGAGGCCAGGAAGGTGCAAAGATGATGACTTTGCTCTTCAACCTGGCAGCTTTCTTCAGGAATTTCGGAGTCAGAGAAATTGGAGAATAAGCATAAAGCAGACTGGGAGGCCAATCATAAAACAGCGTCCATTGGTGATTCCCCTGTGAAGGGATTAGAGCAAAGCTGCTGCTAAATTTATTTAGGGAAGAAGCAAAAAGATTGCAGCAAAGCTGGCCACATATGCAGAAAATCATTTCTGACACTTTCCTATTGAGAGACCACTCATGAGGTAGAGAATGGACCTACTCAATTTGTTTATCATGCTGGATTTCCCCAGACTGTGTGTTGCTATGAGAAAGTGGTTGGTTAAGATTGACCACTGCCACACTTGAGTGTTTGTTGACACAAAGGGTATGATAGAGTACCCCTCCTTGTTTGATGTACAAAACTACTGACATATTGTCAGCTTGAACTGCAATTGCTCCTGAAGGGAGAGGATCCTGGAAGGCCTGGATTGCTAAAAGTACTGTTCTCATCATTAAAACATTGACATGCAAGTTGGCCTCTTCTGGGGACAAAGTGCCTTGGACTGTTTTCTCCAGAAAGTGCCCCACACTCAATCTAAGAAGCGTCCGTGAGCACTACAACCATGGGCTGAAGGAGAATGAAAGGTCTGCTTTGTAGAACTTGTTCTGAATGAATTCACCACCAGAGATATCACTTGCATGCCTGATTGACCCTTATTTGTGTTGACATGTGCTGGTAAGGAATGGACCCATTGCGTTGCTAGCATCCACTGAAGAATTCTTATACGAAACCTTACTAGAGGAATTAAAATTTTGGTAACTGACATTGACCCCAAGGCCTGAAGGATCAACAGGGCTGAAACAATTGTACTAGAAATTATTCTCTTGACTTGGAATCTTATAGTTTGTAGAGAGAGGAAGAGAAGCTGTAACTGATGTCATTTTGAAAACTGCTCATTTGAATTCCAAAATGTGAGCTGGTTGTAGGTGAGACTTGTAATTTATGGTTATTTCCAGATAAGAACAAATCTGAAGTATCTGAGCTCTTGCTAGCAGATGCCTGGTCGGGGTGTTAATGAGCCAGTCATCTAGATATGGAAACACTGAACCCCTGCAGTCTCAAATGAGCTGCTACCACTGCCATCCATTTGGTAAACACCCTGGGGGCTGTGGTGAGGCCACAGGGTAGTGCTCTGAACTGCTAGTGACTGGCTCCCAGCAGGAAGTGTAAGTACCGTCTGGACTGTACGTTCATCTTTATGGGATAGTACACATCCTGAAGGTCTAATGAGCACATCCTGTCATCCTTGCCCATGAAGGGTAGAATGGACTTAACCATGGACCAACTGAAACTTTGAATGTCGAACGGACTTGTTCAAGTTGCTGACATCCAAAATTGGTCTCCAGTCTCCTGTTTTCTCTGGCATTAAAAAGAATCTTGGGTAAGTTTCTGATTCTATCTGGTCTGGCAGAACCTCTTGGATGACTCTTTTCTAACAGCTTTTGTATTTCTAGTGTTGCTTTTTCCCTCTGATTGTATGGAACATTGGGAATTTTGTGTACAGTTGGAGGTGGAAGGGAAAAAGGAATTATATAACCTCTGGAAATAATCCTCTGTACCCAAGTATCTTTTATGTGTAGCCAGGCTCTCTTGGTGCAGTGATGGTAGGATCTGTCACAGAAATAACCTCTGTACCCCTAGTTTTGCAGGCTTCCCCTGCCACGGTGGCATAGTCATCCACTGGAATTCCTCCTCTGCCCCTAAGGGAACTTTCTCCATGTGCAACCTGGAAAGGACCCTGGGACTTTTTGAACATCTTACAACTACCTCATAGACTCCTAGAAAAGGATCTTTGAGGAGTCAAAAAAAAAAAAAAAAAAAAAACGCCCACTGCAGAGAGGATCTTTCCATCCTTCTCACACCTGGATAATGTGTCCCTCACTTTGGGGCCAAACAAAGAACTGCTGTCAAAAGAACTGCTGTCAAAGGCATAATTCACAAATGAGGACTTGCAGGGCTTCGCAATATCACATAAGCAGATTTAGGCATGCCTCCAAACAAATATGCTTGAACCAGCTGCCCTTGATGTGCCTTTGGCAGCACGCAAAATAAGTCTCACGGATGGATTCGAGGGTAGTCAACTGAAGAGGTCAGACGATTGGGCCTCAGCAGAAATGGTCCTTGAAAGGGATTTTGAAAGTTCTTTGATCAAGTCCCCTTGCAACAGAGTAAAATGTGCCAAATAGTTCAGCAATCTAGGAGCAAAGGTTGCTGAAGCATAGACATGCTTCCCAAACATGTCAATCGCCCTATACTCCCCATTAGGGGGATTAACAGTAGAATTGTGTTCAGCAAGTTCCTTGTTAGTGGCTGCCTCCACGACCGTGGCATCCATGGGCAACCCTTACACCAAAATTCCTTCCTCACAGGTGGAGCCAGAATCTTGTTGTGCCTCTTGGGTATTGGCTCAACTGAGTCGGACTCCTTCCATGCCTACGAGACCAAACCAATGAGCTTGCTGGCAGGTGGAGTAACCCAGGAGGTAGATGCGCCAGCCCCAAAGGCCTCCAGAAATACTGACTCCGGTGAAGGGTTGCTGCGGGTCCAACCACCTCTGTTTAAGGATCTCAAGAATGTCTCCAAAGATGACATTCAGGAGGTGATCGTGGGGACCCCTTCACCCTTGTTGAAATCAGTATCCTCAGTGACCAACTCTTGAGGTGAGTCCAAGTGCCTCCTCTTGCACTTTCTCCTCCTAGGGACTTCCTTGGTGGGGTGCCCTGGGGAAGTATCAGAAGACTATGAAACCCTGCTAGGTGGTCAGGAGGTCTCAAGGCTGGCTGCACCTGTGGCATAGAATAAGACTCCAAGGACTGACATCTGGGAACTAGATTTTGGATCCGTTCATCCTGCCAGAGCAGGAAATATGCTCTTCAATAACTCAAAGGCAGACCACTCAAGAGAGAAGGAAGACCTTGGCACTGAGAAGGCAGGCTCCACTCTCATGCCCACCACAAAAGCAATCTCCCTGAGGACAAAGTCAGAGCCGAGCTATCCAGTGTCAAAACACCAAGGTGCAGAAATGGCTCTGAAAACTTTGGAATAGACTCCTTGGACATGACAAGGAAGGTTTGGCTTGAAGTGTCCTCTGGATACAAAGAAGTCAGGGCCAGAACACTCAGAATGAGCTTCGGATCCAAAGCCCAACATATCTGGATGGCTTGGATCCAGGGATTCTGAAGTAGCCAAAGGGATCAGAGGAGTATGAAGAGGTGGTGCGGTAGATGGACAGGTTTCCTGACCCAAGGTGGTAGGAGCCGATAAAACACATCTGATATGCACCAAGAGGAACTGTCTCATCATTCTATCCACATCTTCCTCCATCAAACTCCTGGACAAGTGAGACGAGGCAAGGGAAGGTGACTTTGATCAGTACCCTTCCAAAAAGGTGAAGTAACCCTGGAAGGCACAGGATCAAGAAGGGGAATACCTGGTCTTGGAAGAACAGTGGAACCATAGACCGTCAGATCCTTGTTTCTTAGTTGGAGCCACTGATGTAGGAGCCATTAGTTTCTTCTTCAGATTTGTAGGAGAGGAACTTTGAGATCTTTTCTCAGATCAGATTTAGATCTCTTCCTAGAAGAATCCAAAGTTGGAGTTGAGGAAGTGGAAGGCTTCGGATACAGAGATTTGGACTCCTTAGCTTTAAGGATATTCAGCCACAGCAATAGCTTCACCAAAGGATGATGGCAACAAACATTTCAGGATAAGCTTGTTTTTTCCTATCCATTAGAGCCCTGGGATTGAAATTGTGGGAAATACAGCAATCTTCCTGAAGATGCTGCATGCCTAAACAATATACACAAAGAGTGTGGGCATCTGAAAGAGGCAATTGTGCCCACCCACATTTAACACTTTTTGACGCCTGAAGGACCCTTCTCAGCCACATCAGCAAAAAAGGTAAAAAAAAAAAACAGCAATACAAGAATTACACCAGCATGTATAAAAGAAAAGGGGAGGAAAACTAACAACAATAGTAAAGCAGGCATATAATAAAGTACAAGGGTAAGGGATCAAGTATGCGAGAGAAACCTAAAATATTAGAGAGATTTTAAGGGAAAAAAATTCTATCTGATGAAACTCGAGAGCTACTGCTGATCACATCTTTTCTCAAAAAACAGCAAACATGATCTGGGATATGTTAGGGGTTGATGTATTATGGATAAGGGAGAGGCTTGAGAGCTTCTTGGTTACCATGAGCTTTAGTAATGTCCAAGTCAGATCCCAGGTTCGGATCCCAACCCAACAGTTGGATAGAATGAAAACTGACATCAAATCATATGTTTTGGGAGTGTAAGGAGTTGACGGACTTTAAAAACTCCCTACAGAGTACTCTATCAGGATCACTGGGTAAGCAAAAGACTACAAGGATTTTTTTTTCTTGAGCTGGGATACTTGATCTAAATTGCCTAGACATAGTAAGGCCCTGTTAATTTTAATTCTAGTGGCTGGCAAAAAGCGATTACTAAAAAAATGGAAATCAAAATCTAAACCAACCATGCTTGAAGTAGAGAACATTGTAACAGAGATAAACAGAAGTGGTATCGTTAGAAAAAGGTACGAGTAAATTACATAAAAGAACTGGAAATTGTGGGAAGAATACATACAGAAAAATGTTTTGGAGGAAGAATGAGGTTTATGAGAAGGCAGGAGTTGAATAATTTATGTACTGTTGCTTAGATTATACATCACATATATTGTTATATACCCTATAATAGTTGCAAATGTGAATTTGTTAATATGGTTTTAATACTTTCACAGAAATGCAAGATTGCTGTATCACAGGTGATAAAAAAAAAAAAAAAAGTTAAAATGGGCAGAGATGAGATTAAAAATGGTGATGTACAGTCAAGAGTTAGGAAAGTCTCCAGGAACAGATGATATTCCTGTAGAAATTTCAAAGTTAGTAAAGTTATCGATTTGGAAGATTTTGTTTACCAGTATTTTAAAAGTAGGGGAACACCGACATCTTGGAAGAAAGCTGTGGTGGCCGTATTTCCCAAGAACGGTAAAGACCCATCTTCATATAGACTCATTTCAATTTTAAACCATGATTACAAAGTGTTTATATCTATACTAGCTAAAAGAATGGCAAAGGTATTGCCAGAACTGACAGAAATGGATCAATGTGGTTTTGTGGAGAGGAGTTAAAACATTCGACAGTAACAGAATAAAGATGATCCAGAGAGAAGCACAATGTAAGGAAATACCACTGGTGGTAGGTCACGAACTGGGATTTTACGAGTAGGGCAATGGAAGCATTTGTATTCCCTGTTAGAACAATACGGTCAATTAGGAGGCTACATAAGGAATTGGAAGCAAAGATTAAAGTGGGAGGGTTCCTCTCTGATAAAGTACGTTTGAACAGAGGAAACAGGTAGGGGTATCCTCTTTCCCCTTTATTTGCTTTATATTTAGACCCACTGGCAAAAAAAGCATTCAGAAATGCAAAAATACAATTGGTATGATAATCAAGAAAAGTTGGGGATATTAACCACAAAGGGTGGGAATATCTTAATGTTAGTAAGCCAAAGATAACATCCACATTTGGTATTCCAAAAATCCAAATGTACTGCCAATCCCCCATTGAGGACCATTGTGTCAGCTAATGTTGGCAAAATTTGTGGACTATAAACGTAAATCCATTTTAGAATTCAAAACTTACATTTTAAAGGACTCACGGCATCTTTTGCAAATATTAGACACACTGCAATACAATGATATATTTATCACTGTAGATGTGGACCATTTAGTTATCCCTCATGCTGTTAGAATGGAATTTTTTTTTACTTCCTTTCTGAATATACACACTTGTTCACCCACAATGTATGTGTGGTTACTACCCTCCTTGACTTGATGTTAAACAATTTCATATACTATGAAGGAAAGTATTACCAGCAGATGCAGTGTAGACATAGGCACGGCATGTGTCCCACTGTATGCCAACATGATGTCGGCTATGTGGGAGAAAAAAGTAGTGTTCATCCCCTCATTTCTGTGCATTGGTCCATGATTAGTTTAGGTTTCTTGATGACGTTATTATCCTTAGGAAAGGCATGTTAGAACAATGGTAGAAAACCCATCCCCTTTGGCAAAATTCTACAGGTTTTCTTATGTTCGCCTACTCTCATGGTGTTAACAGGATTAACTATTTGGACATTTTGCCAGAAAAGAAACATATTAATGACGGTTATTCCTTTAGCATTTCTAGGAAGGAGACTTTCTTTAATGCTTATTTACATTTTGATAGCTGCCACCCCCCTTTCACCAAAAAAGGTCAGTCGTCAAGGGCCAGATGGATAGTTAGGCTCTCGAGAATATCATCTTAGGACAGTAATTTTGATAATGAAATTAGACATTTGATTGGAATGTTTATTGAAAATGGTTACTCTCTACAGCTGCTCAACAGAATAAAAAAATGAAGTGGTTAAACATTGCATTGACCGATTTTTGCCTATTTTGAGAATCAGGTCAGCTCCTTCCAGTGTTATTGTGGACTTTACTGAAGGCACTAATATCAATTTTGAGAAGCCGCAGTGGTATAGCGGTAGTGTTGTTGCCTCACAACAACAGGTTCTCCTGTTCGATTCTCGGCTGGAGTGCCTTCTGTTTGTCTGCATGTCCTCCCAGCGGTTGAGTGGCCTTCAAAAGACATGCGTGAATGGGCGTGCCTTTGCTGAAGTTTGGGCGTCGGGCTGGCAACTCGGCACCATAAAAATCTACTGCCAATCATTAGCAGACCAGAGTTCCGCTGTGGTGACCCCTAACTGGGAAAAGCCGAAAAGACAAACAGGTCCACTCCTATTTTTTTTTTCTATCCAGTACAGTAAACACATCTTTTTTACACTATTATTACATTATTTTGGGATGTAGTTTTTCCTAGTGAACTTAAAAAAAAAAAAAAAAAAAAAAAAAAACTCTTAGTTGCTACTCCACTGATGTTTTTTCCAAGGGTAGGAATATAAAATCTTTTGTAAGTGCCAGGTAGTAGAGACATATTAAAGAGGGCATATGGATCAATGCGCAAATGTGGACCCTGCAAATGTTGCAGGTTTATTAATGAGGGTGCTTATGTTTTAGTGGAGAATTTTGTAAGAACTATACCTTACCCTGGGAGGTGTGACTGCAATACCTCCTTTATAGTTTATCTTGCCACATGCAGTTCTTGCACTGCTTTCTGTATTGGGAAAACAATTAGCTGAAAGAAAACATTCGGGAGCATTTCTGACATTAAACGTAGGAAAACAATGAATGTATTATACAGGCATACTACTGACTGCTCCAATTTTAACAAGTTTACATTTTTCATCACTGATAGGGCAACAGCTGCCAGTTTAGTGGAGATGTTGACAATTTAAGTGTAAAGAAATATACTGGCAGATAAGGCTTTATGTTTCATTAGCACTAGGCATCAGTAATAGCATTCCCACTGCTTGTGTATTAAAAACGAGCTGCAGTGGTGTAAATATGGCAGCACCAATCTATTTTACTTGACTAATTTGACACATTTACTTTTAATTACATTTCCAAGTATTTATAAACACTTACTGGAATGATTTTAGAAAACTGAACTTCAGCTGCTTGACAACACACTTTCACTGTGAGTTTAGCATTTATTGCAATATTTATAGTTATACATTTACAATTTTAACTTTGCAATGGGTTTTTGTAATGAACTTTACAAACATTATTCATGTATACAATATACTACAATTCCTATCTAACTAGTGTTTTCGACATCACCCTGCAATGTGCACTACCTTGTCTATGACTGGTTGTCCTTTTGAAATTAAACAGCATCGTCGATGGTAGACACTCTGATGAAGCCTATATATATTTGAATGCAGACGAAAGCACTCAGTTTTTATTTCTTTTATTCTAGTAAACAGTTGGGTTGCAGTGATTGATTGGCCCTTTTTCCATCTTATTTTTAGCAATTTCAACGATCAATGTTACTTTTGTCTTCTTCCCATGGACCACTATATCTAGTTTTCTTGCATCTATTTTCTGAACTATTGGTAATAGGGATCCCATGTGATATAAATTTTGCTTTTCTATAATGCTTTGCGGATCATTTTCCAGTGTTTTTCAGCTACTTCAATGTTATAATATTTGCACAATCCCCATTACAACAGTCTTGCCACATTATTATGCCTTTCAGTATACAATCCTTCTGGCATTAGTACACCAAACCTAGCAACAAGATGCGTGACTGTTTCCAATTCTGTTTCAAAAAACCAACATTTCTCTGTTTCTCCCACATTTAATGGACTTTTTAAACCAACATGTAGGTAAGTGGAGCATCTTTGGCCACCAATATTAACTTTCATCTTTTGGTTTAAATTCACCTCTCCTTATCCATTCCTGCATTCGATCCTGATCAACATGAGGGTATTGCAAGAATTTTCTATACTTGCAACTATATTTAAGCATTTTCCACTTTTCTTGCCTTTTCATCTGATCCTTCACCTTATAGGCGCTCTCGTTTTTTGGCACATTCAGTTGCTGGCTGATTTATATCTACTTCTGGTTTGATTTCCATTCCCACTTGATGCTGATATGCTTCTGCTAAACTACACAGGGAAGTCATCTTAGACTTATTCTCCTCATGTTTCAAAATTTTCACTACATTTGGGTCTTGTGAGGTCAGCAGATATGTATGTAGTCTCACGATTGCAGATCTATACAAGTAATCAATTTTGAGGGGCCCATGCCTCCCTCAGAATGGGGAATATATAATCTTGGTATGCACTGATTTTCATAAATCATTCAATGAGCATGAATCATTCTTCTGGTTTTCCTGTCCAACCTATCCAACACTTTTTGGGACCAGTCAATCACTGCAAAGCTGTAAATTACGACAGGAAGAGCAAATTTATTTACAGCTTGAACTCTGCTCCTAGATGTCAACGCTGTTTTCAGTATTAAAATACTTCTAAAATATTCCTAAGTTTTATTCGCATTTTGTTTGTTTTATTGTTGAGCCGTCATCAAATAGCAAATATTAACACACTCCCTCTTGCTCAAATTCTTTTACATCATATTCCATCACATTCCTGTCCTAAACTGACATTTTCTAGGTGCTGCAGCTTTCCTGATTTGCTTTTGCACATTTAACAAGACCAAATCACATTATCTGAAAATGTTTTCACTACTTGCAGCTGTGCTTTCAGCTCCTCATATGATGAGCTGTACAATTTTAAAATCATTTACAAAAAGAACATAAGTCTTTGCACTTTGTTTTCTGGGAGCCAAATTGTAGCCATGAACTAATCTGTTACAGTAGACAGCTTAATGGGTTAACAGCCACACAAAAAAGCAGAGGTGACAGTCACCCTGGAATCTCCCCCTTTGAATTTTTATCCCTGGAGTAATTTTCCCTTTATCATGGCTTAACTGCAAAATGGTTTGCCAATGTTTCATGGTTGCTGTAATGTAATCGGTCAGTGTAAGGTGTGTATCTTACACATTTTTTTAGCACTCATTTATCCATGATTTTGGGATACTGTCAAATGCTTTTTTGTAGTCCATCCTTGCTATACTTGGATTATTCCCCTTTTTACAGTTCTCCATTATGACTTTATTTAACAAATGATCCTTTGTTCCATGACTTTTTTTATTACTCTTTTGTTCTATTGCCATGATAGAGTTTTCTTCTAAATCACTACAAATTCTGTTGGCATCAATTCCAGTGTATAGGTTACACATTGTTGGAAGGCAAGTTTTTGGTCTACGGTTTTTGGGATAGCTTGCAGGTTTCACTCAAGTAGGAGTATCGTTTTTTCCCTGTTAACCAGGGTGGTGTCTGTTCGGGGTGCACATACAAACAGTTCTTAGTCACAGCTAAATCTTCATATAAAGATGCTAATACTTTTAGCCATAAGTTAAGTACTGAATCTGGGCCTGGGGTTTTCCAACTAGGAGCTTTTCTTAACTTTGTTTCAATCTCTGTGGCTGTTACTTCATCCCATATCATATCCTGTACATTTGAACTATTTATTTATTTTTTTACACTATTTCTATCCATTTAGCATCTTTGTGTTTCACAGGATCTTCATAGATATTTCTCCAAAATGTATTTATTTTTTGGTGGCGTTTCAATTCTTTTTGCCTTGTTTCCAATTCTCTACAAGACCTTTTTGGGTCATCAATAAATTGCTTATTTTGAACTTTTCCTTTATATTTACCTACATATCTAAGTTTTTCTGCATGTGCTGATTATTTAGTTTATTTGCAATAGTGCATGATACAGCCCAATCTGTTCCGATACTGCACATCGCTTTTTATCATGTCTTATTTTTGTTGATTGTTCCCTCAACAGCGACACTTCTCGTCTTACTTGCTTTACAGTTCTCTATTCAATACTTCCATGATGGCATCCGATTTCTCCCCTTCCTTTTCCTTACTACACTGTGTTTGTGGTAAGACTGTTATTAATTTAGCTGAACAGTAATATATTTTATTTACTTCTGTTATACCGCATGAATCTCTATGGGCAGTCCTAATTACTGCGTTCACTTGTTTTATCAAACTTCTAACTTTTTGGGATTTATTGTCTTTCTGTAGTCTATTTCTTTCATTGATTTTAATGCCTGTCCATCTCTATTAAATCAAACTCCTGTCTCAGATCATTTTCTTCTAAATTGAGTGCACATTCTTTGTTTTCCATTTCCTGTGGGCATTCTATAGAAAGCTCCAGAACATCTTCCTGTGCCCACATTCTCTTCAGTTTCGTCCTGTGTCATCCACTTCTCTTTCATATGGGAACTCACCAGCCTATCACTCCACAACATTGACTACGTCAGAGTTGCCACAGTTTCCCGTTCCTTCCCTTGCTGTGAAACTCCAACTGGACATTTGTACTGGTTTTCTATGGAAGGGTCCCAAAGTATCTTCGGCAACTGATCAGATGTATCCCACTCTACTGGTTTTTCTTAATTTAGGGATCCCATTGCTCTATCCTGCTGTGATGTTATGGTAGATTTTCTACACTAAATCCTTCACTTCACAAGTAATCCATAACCTCCGTTTTTTTTTTTTTAATTTCTCCTTTATTAATTTTTTTCTACTTTTCCTCCATTTTATTTTTTGTATTGTAAAATTTTTCATGTCTGGATGCCTTTGCCTGTATTTCTCTTCAAATATATTTGGTGCTGCTCTTTTAATATTAGTTTTGCTTTCTCCTTTGCATAGATATTGCATCATATTAATTTTTTTCTTTCACGTGTTCCTATTTCTTCTTCATGTCTCCTGCATCTCCCGTTTCGCCTTACTTTGGGGACTCGCCGTTCCATCATGCTGTGATACAACCTGTTTTAGACTTTCTACAGTAAATCCTTCACTTCACACGTATTCCATAACTTCTATATATTTTTTTTAACTTCTACTTTACTAATCTTCTGTTCAACAGGCTCTTTGTGATCTTATTTTTTTATTGTAAATTTTTCCATATCTGGATGCTTTGGCTTCTATTTCTATTCGAATATCTTTGGGACTGCTTTTTTTGTGTTGATTTATTTGGCTTTCTCCTTTGCATAAATATTGCACCATATCAGGCCTCTTTCTTTCCCATGTTCATATTTCTTTTTTATACCTTTCAAAAGTCTCTAGATTTTATTCTTTATATTTTTTGCTCTTCCTCAGTCGCTTCTTTTGCCAAATGGCCCAAGCTTTCTTGGTCTATATAATGCTTTTCACAAACTTGCTGCATTAATGAATTTTTTTTTGAAGCTTCTGACAGTTTCTCTTGTGGAAGTATTTTTCTTTCCTTTAATTTCTTTTTGTATATCTTCTGTCTGAAAATTCTGAGCTTCTTGCATAATAGTAAAAATACATAATTTCTTTCTTATCCTCAGTAGTCCACTTTATTTTCTTTATAGCATTTTTTTTGGCCTATTAGTTTTTGTGATTTTTTTTTTTGTGGACTACTACTTCCTTCTATAACAGTACGGAGGATGCTTGAAATACCACCCTTTTCATAAGGCAGCTCAGCAGGCAAACTGTACAAGTTTAGTAAGTACCTCTGATGTTGGGGGACTCAGCAAGATGCTTTTGTGCATGTACACATAAGTAATTAGTAACATTTATGCAACACTTCCATCTTGGAAACTGGGGGCCAGTGCTAGTGCATGGGAGTCCTGGTTGATCATCATAAGCAAGCTTGCTCACAGTGTGGCATTCCACTTCTTGCTGACTATATTAAGAATGTAGACATGTTACTTCACCCAGGACCTCCCAAATCAAAATATTAAACAAAAAGCTAAATATGCCTCCATTGCTTACGGATGGCATACTATGGCCCCAATGTCTTTTCAGCCCCTGTGCCAGAATATGGCTTGTGGGCAACAGAAACCAGATGTTAAATATATAAATAATTGAGTGCATAAAAAAATTACCATTCCCATTAACCCCCAACTAGGTATCAGACAATGCATAACCAGCATGATTGCTTAATGACTTGATCTGAAGCCAAACAGATATGCATAAGCAGTACAACAAAACAGCTAGATTTTTGTCTACTAGTCACTGTGAAGTTAAAAAAAATACATCTGAACAAGCAAACTTAAAACCATTGGGTCCCTTTATTACACTCTCAACTTTTTTAAATTTTTTTGGAGGGGGGCTACTGAGAAACTTGAGACCACAGGTTTAAAAAAAAGTACATCCTTCCTTTATGTACAAAATAATAATGTAATCAAAATTGAAACTCTTAATCTGGAAAGCTAATCTGTTGTAAATTTTACAAAAGAGTTCTGTTTAAACTGGACAGCTGTCACTGCAGTTTAAAGCCACACTTTTATTATAAAGAATACACAAATACTTATAAGCAGTCTATGAAGTATAAGTTACATAACTCTGTGCTAGAAAAGAGCAAAACTTCTATGCCATCATCCTTTCTCTGTTACTGTGGCATCAGATGCCGCACGTTATATTTAGATGTATCTTGGTACTGTGTCATGGGTTTGTCTGCAATTCCACACGTTCCAACACCGACTTTTCCAGTTACACTCTCGGGTGAAGCAAATATACTCCTCTTCACCTAAAAGTAGTTGAAAAAAAGATTAAGTGCGTGCTGTTCTCCTTAAATCAAGCAAGTCTTTCAATGAAAATTACAACTTCATAAGAATGATGCATATTATTGACCTTAGTTACCTACCTATAAAAGTACTATGTAGATAGCAGGGCTACAACAGCAGATTGTGATTCCTGTCAGTGGACACTCCATATACACCTATGTGCCCCCAAATTTTTAGAACTTATTTTATGGGAACCACGCCTTGCACATCCCAAACTGGTGTCCATGAATCTCAACCCCTTCATGCAAGAAAGCTGGACAAAGCCAAAATTCACAATGGGACAAAGGCCCAAAACAGCAACAGGTCTTAAATATTGGTCTTATCAACTCAGTAACAGATTTTGTGTTAGCATGCATTTTCTGAAGGATATGCAGTCAAACTAAAATGTCTGCCATTAAAGAAGAGACCAAAAATATGAGGCAAAAATCTGGACAGTTGAGAGGTATGCTGGTGTCCCCAGAGTCTTGGTTAAATGCCATGCTAACCATCAGTCCTCATTTCACTCCAACAATCAAAAACCTTTCCAAGAATAAAACATGTTCAAGAATTGACAAGTTCCCTTATTTGAACTAGAAAGTTCAAGGTGAAGCTGCTTTCAATTCTTCTAAGACATGGTGCATACTCACACACAAATCCTTTTTTTTTTTTTTTTAATTCCCTCAGGACATCTCCTCATGCCTCCACAACTATCACCCCAACTGACCAACTTGTTCTGATAGCATGACAAAGTACAGATGTGTAAACTTACCACGCTTTAGATCCTTGGTACATCGGTTTTGCAGTATGAAGTCTTGAGACTTTCTGCCATGCAGAAACATTCGGCTGACCTGAATACTAGAATCATCCCCCATCCCCCAGATGGATAATGCCCCAGTGGCCTGACATCCGTATAAAGTGTTGTTGATTGCTACCATATTCAGGTCTTTCTTGTCTGAGGCACACAAGTCCAATGTTTCTCAGGAGGAGCACAACCTGCACCACTGACATTCTATAGAGGCAGGGAAATCTAGTTGCAGCACGTACTTTTGCATAAGAGCAAGATGATCCTTTATACAGGAGGAAAAGATCTTCTAGTACTTGTAACCTTACTTTGGTGAGTAGAACTTACGATCAAAAACATTTTCTGTTTTGCCTGGGACTAGGTTTTTTAACCTCCTTTAGGATTGCTTGCTAACAGGACGGGATCAACAACCAATCCACCATGCTGTCATACTGAATGTCCTCAAGTTGGGATGGATGACAAACACTTGCTCTAGGTTAGAAGGCCCATGCAGAGGGGAAATTTAATGACCCTCCTTTCGAGACAGTGAAGAGGAGGGGTCAATAAGGAGCAATTTGCATCACTGTTGGTCTGACTGCTCTCACTTTTTGAAATACCCTGGGAATGAAGGGTATTAGAAGACAAGCACACGGGTCTGTCCAGCTGAAGACGACGACTGTGCTTTAAGCACTTCCCTGGAGTTCACTAAACAGAACTTGCTAAGCTGCCTATTCTGAGGAAAAAAAAGTTTACCTCTAGAAGCCCCTGTGTTGGGTCCACAACAGCCCCTCTCTTTTCATCATCCACTTGGGTGTCTCGGAGGGATATGCTCAGACTGTCTGGCAGTGGGTTGTTCTGAACTGGGATGTATGATGTTATGGGTGTCAGATGCAGCTCCCATAGTTCTTTAGCTAGTCTGCATAGGTGGTAGGAATGAGTGCATCCCTGCTTAACACACCACATCACAGGAGTATTGTCCACGGATATCTTTTATTGCTCCTGGTACAATTTCTTTGAATGCTCTCAAGGCCAGTATTGATGTACTGAGCTACCAAGTGCTTGACCCATGTCCTTTGGTCTTTGAATTCTGCTAGATTCACACCCAAGCCAGGTCTAGGTCTCTGATTAAAGTATGGACTGCTTCTTGGAGATGGAAAAGGGACTGCTGGGTTAGCTTTTATACCTTCCTCCTACCATAATGTTTTTCCAAGCATAGCGGGAGAGGTATTGGTGTTTTTAGGGGTGCTGGTACTGGGACCTGCAAGTTTTCAAGAACCACTGCAGCTTCATGTGCAATTTTGTCAGTGGAATCATCAGGATACATGAAGTCATATCACAGCATAACCAGAAATTACCTTACTGTGATGGTCTGTCTGCTGTGCAGAAGCAGTAAGTATTCTGAGAGAGGCATAATTTTTCTTCTGTTAAAAATGTCTTCAATTGGACAGAATATAGGTTTGCCTCCCAGAAAGGTTAACCCTGGTGTCAACTGTAATGTATAGATATTCTGGGGGAGGCCCAACTTCTGAAAGCAATCTATGGAGATTTGCACAGCTGAAAAGGCAAGCTGCTGCTGATGCTGCCTGGATCAAGCAACACTCTAAATATGGGGTAAAAAGTGGACACCCTTGGTTCTGCAAAATGCATCAACTGGTGCCAGATGTTTGGTAAATATGCTGGGTGCAGTGGAAAAGCCAAATGGTAAGGAAAATTGGTAGAGCCCCTGCTGCCTGAAAATATAAGAACTTCCTCCGCTCCTGGAGGATAGGAACATGAAGGTAGGCATCTCTCAAGTCACAGCCACTACCCAAGCCTTTGGAAAGATGAGGGGAAAATGTTTTTGTCGGCTTAACATTCTGAATTTGGGTACAATAGTGTCTTGAGAGGTTCAGTACAGCTCCAGATCCCTTTTTATTTTTTAATGGTATATCAGAAATTCTGTGCTTGCCTCTTCTAGCAAGACTGGTTGAAAGGAACCCTGTTGTAAGAGGGTCTTTATGAGGGATGGCATCAATTTTATTTGATGATTTTGGGGAGAGGAGATGCCTAGAAAGGGTGGAATCTTTCAAAACTGCAGGGAGTAACCCTTTCCTATAAGCTGTAGTACCGTGTCCCGAGTAATCTCCTTCCAATGACTAAGGAATGAGATCAGCTTTCTTCCCAGGAAGGTAGGGGTGTTTGGGGGTTGGGTTGAGGTTCAAGATAGGGAAAGGAGGTGTTGAATATTGTCACAGCTGCTCACTATCAGAGGCTGGGTTAAAGTCTCCCAGCTCTACAGTGTTGTTTGGTCTGCCACTTTATTTTGTACCATTGCCTTTTCCTCTAGGTGAATTAATTTTTTCCTGCTTTTGGGGGAAAGGACCAGGGGGTTGCTGGGATAGTTTTATTGTACCAGAGTACTAGATAAAATTATTTTACCAACTTAATATGCTTCCCCCTCTGCTCCAGCCTTTTAAAAACCTTCTCAACTGGGGGTCCAAAGAGAAACTCCTTGCCTAGTCAGACATTAAGATCCTCTTAAACGCAGTTTGACAGAGGTGGTGTCCTCAGCTAGGCACATATCCTTGTGACAGACTCCACAGCGTCAACTCTGCACAATGTATCCCATGCAAAGCAAAGATTCACATCTAAGTGCATGCCTGGACACCTGTTGGTCTGCACTGCATAAATCCTGGATGTTCTCCTGGAGGTTCTTGTCCTGTACCCCTCTCTGCCCTAGTTTTAAGCTGTTCCTGTACAGACTAAAGGTATCAGAGTATGTGGAACTGGCACTTCAGAGTGCTCATGGCCAGGGAGGCTCAGGTGTAGATATTTTTGCTAAGCCAGTCGAGGGGGCGGCCATGGTGGTGGGGGCGGTTAGTGTTGTCGCCTCACAGCAAGAGGTTCTCCGGTTTGATCCTTGACTGGGGTGCCTTCTGTGCTGAGTCTGCATGTCCTCCCTGTGGTCGCATGGGTTTCCTCCCACATCCCAAAGACATGCTGTAGGTGCAATGGACACTCTAAACTGGCTCTAGGTGTGTGTGTGTGTGTGTGTGTGTGTGTGTGTGTGTGTGTGCCTTCAGTAGAATGTTGGGTGCCGGGCTGGCAACTCGACACTGTAAAACTCTACTGCCAATCATGAGTGGACAGGTGATCCGCTGTGGAAACCCCTAACCGGGAAAAAGCCGAAAGAAGTCGTCGTCTAGAAGACTACCTCTCCGTATTACTTGGTAAAGGATTTTTGGAAGGTTTAGATCCTCCCACTGTGGACTCTAGAGACACCATTGCTGGATTCATCACCAGATTCTTATAGAGGTGTTTGTGGGACTCTACAGAAGTGATCAGGTTTTATGGGACCTGGGTAGGAAATCAGTCTGCAATGATAATGTCAGCAAACACATCCAAGACATTGTGGACTGCAGGGTATAAAGCAAGGGTCTAGGAGGAGATAAACTCAAGAGGCTTTTATAATTGGCTTGGGCCTGGGAAAATGCCCTAGACCCCCAATTAAAGGATCATTTTATTCTGTGAAGGGTGATCCCAAAGAATAAGTCCTGAGGAGGTAAGGCTGAGGACAAGGTGTCTTCTGACTTAGCACTCAAACATTGCTGGGGTAAGGTGCTCCACATAGGCAAGTTTCTTCTCATATTTTCTCACTCTGAGGAATCATTAAGTCTTGCACTAGCCTGATTAGGTCCTGTGGAGAAAACTGGGCAAGAGCAGCAGAAAATCAGAACAATTGGTTGCGGCAAACCTAGCTGCCTCTTGGACATGGGCATGGATGACTAGACCTCAGGTCATGGGCAGGTGGCCGTGACTTTGAAATGGTTCCTAGGTAATTCCCCCCAAAATTTATATCAAGGGGATGCCTCCCTCACCCTTGGTCATCAAGACTCCTGTGTCAAAAGCTGTGGCCTTTTTTAACTGCTTTGGACCCACATGATGTCAGTCCTGTGTTGCTCGAGAGAACTTGGATTGGGCCTTAGTCATAATGACTTCCTGAGCGGACATGTCAGAGGACTTGGGCTAATAGGCTTTGGACCACGTTGGTTGTAAAGGCATGTCATCTATGTCAGTGATTTTGAGCCAGGGTGGAGGATTCCCATGCTTCCTTATCTTTCAAGTCTTTCTCTTTACAGTTGTTTAGGACAACTGCCTGGGAACCAGCTGATGCCATAAAGTACAGTTTTGTACCTACCATAAATGTAGATGTTCAAGTGTTCACACTGCTGCAGTCATTACACTCGGGTTATCCTGCCGTCAGGCGGTCCCGCAGTCGGCCAGAGTTCCAAAGTCTTGGTCCAGCGTCGGTTGCTGACGCTTCTTCCCTGACGTCAGTGCGCCAGGGGTATATAAGATGCATCCAACGCCATTTTCTTCAGTTATTCTTGCCCCAGATGTCAGGTGCCTCCAAGTAGGTAGGTAATGCATATAAGCTAATAAAATATATATATATAAAATAAAAACAATACCTTCAGTTACAAGCAAATACACCACAAAGGTTGTATGGGATAGAAAGGTATAGATACGTCCAGCTAGGACAGAGGGGATGGAGGGAGGATAACCTGGACTGCAGCAGTGTGAACACTCGAACATCTACATTTAAGGAAGGTACAAAACTGTACTATGTTCATCGTGTTACACTGCTGCAGTCATTACACTTGGGTAGAATCCCAAAGCTAAGGTTGGGTGGCTGGTCTATAAAGAGTTACGATTGGCTATGAGGCCCTGCAGAACTGCAGTGGCAAATCCTGCTCTGGATTTAGAGTAAAGAGGCAAGTGGTAATGCTTGGTAAAGGTGTGCACTGAACTTCAAGTTGCAGCCTCCAAAATTTCCTTGGCAGGTTCTCCTCTGAGAAAGGCTGTTGAAGTGGCTGTTGCCCTGGTGGAATGTGGCCTAATGTTATTAGGGACTGATTTTCCATGCTGTGTGTAGCAGTAACGAATACAGTGTCCTATCCATTTGGAGATGGTCTGCTTTGAGATAGCTTGCCCTGTGATCCTGCAGCATATGCTACAAACAGTTGCTCAGTTTTCCTGAAAGCTTTTGTTTTGTCCAAGTAGAAGCGTAGCTGCCTGTGTATGTCCAAAGAGTGCAGAAGTTTCTTCTCCCCTTTATTCTGGGGGTTTGGATTAAAAGTTGGCAAATGGATGGTTTGGTTAAGAGCCACACTAGATATCACCTTTGGCATAAAGGTAGGGTTTGTCCTTAAAGAAACCCCGTCCTGATGAAAAATTATAAAAGGTTCCACTGCCATTAATGCCTGTAGCTCAGACTCTTCATGCTGAAGTTACTGCCATGAGCAGAGCTGTTTTCCATGATAAAAATTTTAGATCGGCTGTATTGGCTGGCTCAAATGGTGGCAGAGTCAGTTTTTCCAAAACTAAATTGAGGTCCCAAGTCGGTGCTGCTGCTCTCCGGGGGCGGTCTTATGTTTTTTGCCCCTCTGAGGTACTGCTTTAGCAAGGGATGAGAGAAGGAGGATTCGTGTTGTAATGTGCTGAAATGGCAGAGGCGTGGATCTTAATTGATTAGAAGGATAGGCCTTTGTCCAGCATCTCAGTTAAGTATTGTAAAATCTGTGGAATGTTTGGGACAAGAGGGTCAAGGCTTTGAGCCTGGTTCCAGGCGCAGAATCTCTTCCATTTTTCTGAGTAAGCTTTCCTGATGCTAGGCCTCCTGGCCTCCAAAATGACATCCATAACAGCTTGAGAGAGAGATGTTGCCTGTTTGACTAATGAATCTGCCATGCAGCCAGGTTTAGGGTTTTGAGCTGACCGTGCAGGGTCTGATTGTTTTGTTGAGTCATGTGGAATTTGAGGCAAAATCCATGATGGGCCTTGAGTTACGTTCTTTAAGATTGGGTACCACTGCTGGTGTGGCCAGTCTGGAGCAATCAGGATCATCTGTGGTTTTTCTTGTCTGGCTTTTAGGAGTACCTTTGAAAGGAGAGGCAGTGGTGGGAAGGCATAAACTTTTAGGTGTTTCCAGCTGAACGAGAGAGCATCCACTTTCCGTGCTTGTGTGTGATAAGTCCTTGTGCAGAATTTTTGTAGTTGGCAATTCGGTAGGGAGGCAAAAAGATCTATGTCTGGGCATCCCCATTTTTGCGTTACCATGCTGAAGATTTGTGGATTCAATTTCCATTCGTGAGGGTCCATGATATTTCTGCTTAGTCTGCCAGAGTATTTTTCTTTCCTGGAAGGAACTGTGCTTGCAGATGAACTTGATACGTTAGAGCTGTGTTCCACAAGGTCATGGCTTGCCTGCATAGGGGATAAGAATGAGTGCCCGCTTGCTTATGTACCATATTACTGTGGTGTTGTCTGTCTTTAATAATAATTGTCCTGGATGCAGGTGGTCCTTGAAAGCTGTTAGGGCATTTTGAACAGCCAACATCTCTTTTTGATTGATGTGAAGATGCATTTGGTCTGTGGTCCACTTGGCCTGAATGCATTTTCCTGCCATGTGTGCTCCCCAGGCGTAATCCGAAGCATCTGTTGTTAGAGTTTGCCTGGCTGTGGGTAGAGTAAAAGGCTGACCCTTGTTTAGGAGACATGCCTGTGCCCACCATCGAAACTCCTGTTGTAGGCAGGGAATCATTGGTATTACTGCTTCTAAACTGTGAGTGTGTTGAGTTCAAACACTTTTTAGGTATCACTGTAATTTCCTCATATGCAGTCTGGCATATGGTATTAGTAGTATGCAGGATGCCACGAATCTCAGGGCCTGCAGAATTTTTCTTGCAGGGAGATGGGACTTTTTTGCCAGTAATTGAAAATATTGAGTTAGTTGAACTTGTTTGTCTGGCGTGAGATAAGCCATCTGGGTCGTTGTATTTAAGCTGGCACCCAGGAATATAATCTGTTGTGAGGGCACTAGTTTTGACTTCTTTTTGTTTACTGTGTACCCTAGAGAAATTGGCAACCTTTTTACAAACGCCAGATGCTTTAGAAGAATGTCCTTTGTCTCTGCTTGAATGAGGCAGTCGTCCAGGTATGGATATATTTGAATTCCTTTTTGTCTGCAAAATGCAATTACTGGTGCCAGGCACTTTGTAAAGACCCTGGATGCAGTAGATAAGCCAAAGGGCGGTGCATAGAATTGGTAGTGCAATGTACCAGCTTTGAATCTGAGGTATCTTCTGCAATTTTGTCTGATAGGGACATGCAGGTATGCCTGTTTGAGGTCCAGAGCAACAAGCCAAGCCTTCTTGCCCAGCATGGGTAGAAGCTGCTGTAATGTCAACATTTTGAATTTCGGAATATCCAGGTAAGTATTTAGAGTTGAAATGTCTAGTATGGGCCTCCAGGCCTTGTCCTTTCTGGGGACCAGGAAGAGTCTTGAGTAAAATCCTTGTCCTTGTTCCTGTTGTGGTACTTTTTGAATAGCTCTCATGTCCATGAGGGCTGAAATTTGTTTTTGTGCCTCTGCCCATTGATTTTGTGGCAGGTCTGGCATTCCTTTTAGCCTTGGTAAAGTGTGAAAGTGGAACCTGTAACCTTGAGACACAATATTCAGAACCCATTTGTCTTGGGTGATTGTTTGCCAGTTTTGAGTAAAAAGTGCTAGTTTCCCACCTAAGGGGGCTGCCAAAAGGGAAGTGCTTGGCGTACAAAGGGGGAAGTCATTGGGACTGTTTCCTGTAAGGTTGAGACTTGTCCTCACCTCCTTTTGGGGTTGAGGTGCCCCACTGTCGTCGTCTGTTAGAGCCTTGGGGTTGAGATCTGCCTCTTGTGCGTCTGTATCTGCCTCTCTGTGGCCTGACACTGGAAAGGACCAATTCTTTGTTGGCCAATTTCTGCTAAATCGAGCTGGCTGTACCTGTAAGAAATCCTTGACTGTTTGCATAGATTTAGCTTTATCTTCCATTTTCTTTAAAAACCTCTTCTGCCTTAACACCAAACAAGGTATCATGCTGTAAAGGAGCATCCAATTGCCTTAACATGATCAGGTAAACTCTGTTCTTTTAACCAAGCAGGTCTTCGAATCACAGAACCTGTAACTGCGGCTCTACAAGAGGCCTCTAAAGAATCAAAACCACATTGCAGAGTATGTTTTCCCACCTGTTCAACTGCATGCAATAAATCCTGCATTTCTTTACAGTCAGGAGCTTTTGAGATTGCAAGCATTTTCTGTTTTAACTGAGCCATTAAATATTGTTGGTACTTAAGCATGTGAAACTGGCAATTTAAAGCCCTTACTGCTAAAGTTGCAGAAGTGTAAACTTTCTTCCCCCATCTATCCAAAGCTCTAGAATCTCTGTCAGAGGGTACTGGATTTTTTGCAATGGAAGCCTTAACCCCTTTTGGACCCTGGGAAATAGTTTCTGGATCAGCAGAAGGTTTTTATAAAGAAACTCGAGAGAGTCAGGGACTCTAATACCTATCTGGCTTGGCTGGTGCAGGGGGGCAAAGTATCAGGAGATAAGCTGGATTCAGAGAACACATCATCCACAATATCTAGCACAGGCGGAATAGCCAGCGGCCTGTGCTGAGGCAATAAAAGGAAATCCCTGAGCCTTTTCTTGGATTCTGAATAATCCTGACTTTCCCAATGGAAATGCTCCCTCATGGTATGTAAAGTTTCCCCAAAAGAATAATCCTCAGGAGGAGAGGCTGAAGGGATAGATTCTTCAGCATCAGAGTCCTCATAGGAGGGTAGAGAGTATCCCTGGTCTGAAGAGGAATCAGAGGAAATGGAAACCTGATCAGAGGAGTCATAGTCTGTATCCTGCCTAGGCCTTTTCTCAGGAGGAGGATGGGAACCCCCGATTAGAGTAAGGAGGTCTTCGGCCATTTTAAGCATCTGTTTCTTAGGCATGGAGGACTGTCCAGGAGAATGCTGTACTTGCTTCTTTGTCTTTAATGGTACTTTTGTCTTGGCTGTTGCTTTAATGGTAAGTTGTGAAGGTCTGAAAACACCCTCAGAAGCCGATGCCTGTTCAGCGGGCCACCGGACCCATCTGAGGGATAAGTTTCTGTAGGCCCAATACCTTGAGTTTCCAGAGGCCTAGATGTCTCCACGTGGGAGTCGGAGACAGCCTGTGGCTCTGAGGTAGCGGGTGTCAGGGGCTGCGAAAGCGCCTCACTGAGAACTGGCGACTGGCCTAGAAGAGGTTTCGTTGTCGGTTTTGGACCTCGGATGCCTGTCTTTATCCTTGTCTTTGTGTTTTTTTGGAATTGCGGTCATCGGTTTATCCGACGGCATAGTATAATTGAACCTTCGGCCAAAGTAGTGCAAAGCAAAATCAAAACGTTTTATAGTGCGTTTGTTAAATCTAGCACAAAACTGACAACTAGTGAAGTCGTGATCAGGGCCTAGGCATGGAATACAGTAAGAGTGGAAGTCCTTATGAGGTATTTGCTTCCCACAAGAAATACAATTATTAACTTTTTCTGACATCGGTCTGAGGCAAGAAAAAAGTTTCCCCAACGGGGTACTTAGCTTTATTGAAGACTTCCGATCTGAAATTCGACTTCGAAAATCTCAGGAGTCGGCCGACCGGCACTTGCGAACTGCTTCTGCTTCGGGCACCGTGCGGCAAGAAAGACTGAAGAAAATGGCATCGGATGCATCTTATATACCCCTGGCGCACTGACGTCAGGGAAGAAGTGACAGCAACCGATGCCGGACCAAGACTTTGGAACTCTGGCTGACTGCGGGACCGCCTGACGGCAGGATAACCCAAGTGTAATGACTGCAGCAGTGTAACACGAACATCGTGCAAAGGTTTGTTACTACTCAACTCCAACTACTGATTGAGGGATTGAACACTATGCTTAATATTGCTCTCATTAAATCTAGCACAGCAAGTACAGTTGTGTACACTTACCATAAATGTAGATGTTCGAGTGTATTCACTGTTGCAGTCATTACATTTGGGTAATCTGCTGGCAGGTTGTCCTCATTCAGCCTGAATTCCAAAGTCTTGGGTCCTGTGTCGGTTGCTGTCTCCTTTTCCATGATGTCAGGTCATTAGGGGTATATAAAACATGCAGCCGACACAATTTTCTTTAGTTTTTCTTGCCCCAGATGTCAGGTGCCACCAAAAAGGTAGCAAAAATATGTACATATAAATACATGCATCAATATAAACTTTACCTTCATCTACAAGCAAATACACCACATAGGTTGTAGAAGATAGATAAGGAAAGAAACTCCAGAATGAAAGGGGGATGGTGGGAGGGTAACCTGGACTGCAACAGTGAATACACTCGAACATCTACATTTATGGTAAGTGTACACAACTGTACTATGTTCTTAGTGTTTCACTGTTGCAGTCATTACATTTGGGTAGAATCTCAAAGCTATGGTTGGGTGGCTGGAGCTAAACAGCATTAGGTGCGGCTATAAGACCCTGCAGAACTGCAGTGGCAGAGCCTGCCCTGGACTTAGAGTAAAGAGGCAAATGATAATGCTTTGTAAATGTGTGAACAGAACTCCAAATAGCAGCCTCTAGAATGTCTTTGGTTGAAACTCCTCTGAGAAAGGCTGGTGAAGTAGCTGCAGCTCTGGTGGAATGAGACCTAATGCCCTTGGGCACAAGTTTACCATGGTATAAGTAGCAGAAACAAATGTAGTGGCTTATCTGCTTTGAAATAGCTTTTCCCTCTGATCCTGCAGTATACGCCACTAGTAATTGCTCAGTTTTTCTTAGAGCTTTGGTCCTGCTCAAGAAGAATCTTAACTGTCTGTGCACGCCCAAGGAATGCAGAATTCTTTCCCCCTTGTTCTGTGGATTTGGATAAAAGGTTGGCAGATGAATAGTCTGGTTAAGAGCCACACTGGAAACCACCTTAGGCAAAAATGTAGGATTTCTCCTCAGAGACACCCTGTCTGGGTAAAATATGATAAAAGGCTCTACAGCCATGAGGGCCTATAGCTCTGAAACTCTTCTTGCTGAAGTAATTGCTAGTAGCAGAGCTGTTTTCCATGATAAGAACTTTAGATCAGCAATAGCAGCTGGTTCAAATGGAGGCAGGGTGAGCTTTTCCAACACATAATTGAGGTCCTATGCAGGTATTGGTGATCTTCTAGGAGGCCTTAAATTTTCGGCTCCTCTAAGATACTGCTTTAGTAAAGGATGAGAAAAGATTGGGGGCTCTGTATTGTAATGAGCCGAAATGGCAGAGGCATGAATTTTAATTGATGAAAAAGATGGGCCTTTGTCAAGCATCTTAAATATTGTAATATCGGAGGAATATTTGGTTCTGCTGCATCAGTTCCTTGTGCTGGATTCCAAGCACAGAATCTCTTCCATTTATCAGCATAAGACTTTCTAGTACTAGGCCTTCTGGCTTCCAAAATGACATCCATCACAGCTTTACTGAGAGGTGTTGCTTGTATAACTACATGATCAGCCATGCTGCCAGGTTCAGTGTCTGGAGTTGATTGTGCAGGATCTGATTGTTTTGCTGGGACAGTAGTTGAGGTCTTTGAGGTAAGGTCCAAGCTGGGTATTGAGACAAGTTCCTTAGGATTGGGTACCAGTATTGGCGGGGCCAGTCTGGGGCAATTAGTATCATCTTTGGTTTCTCTTGTCTGACTTTTAGGAGGACCTTGGGAAGAAGAGGCAGAGGAGGAAAGGCGTAAACTGATAGGGTTTTCCAACTGAAGGATAGGGCGTCCACTTTCCATGCTTGTCTGTGATAAGTCCTTGTGCAGAATCTTTTCAATTGATAATTTTGAGAAGAGGCAAATAGATCTATGTCTGGGCTCCCCCATTTCTTTGTTATCATGCTGAAGACTTGTGGATCTAGTTTCCACTCGTGAGGATCCATAAGGTTTCTGCTTAAATCGTCTGCCAGAGGATTTTGCTTTCCTGGCAGGAATTGAGCTTGAAGATGTATTTGGTAAGTCAAAGCTGTGTCCCATAGTGTCATGGCTAATCTGCAAAGGGGGTATGAGTGTGTGCCCCCCTGCTTGTTTATATACCACATGACCGTGGTGTTGTCCATCTTTATTAGTAATTTCCCTGGATGAAGTAAGTCCTTGAAGGCTGTTAGGGCATTTTAAGCAGCTAGCATCTCTTTCTGGTTGATATGTAGATGCATTTGTTTTGGGGTCCATATGCCCTGAATGCATCTTCCCGCCATGGGGGCCGCCCAGGCATAATCTGATGCATCTGTTGTTAAGGTTTGGCTAGCAGGGGGTAGAGTGAAGGTCAGTCCCATGTTTTGTTGACATGCCTTTGCCCACCACAGAAACTCCTGTTGTAGGCAGGGAATGAGAGGAATCATCGTTTCCAGACTGTGACAATGCTGACTCCATAAACTTTTTAGGTACCATTGAAGTTTCCTCATATGCAGTCTTGCATATGGAATTAGTAGGATGCAGGATGCCATGAAGCCCAAAGCCTGCAGAATTTGTCTTGCAGATAACTGGGTTTTTGTTGCCATCAGTTTGAAGTAAGTAGTCAGTTGCCTTTGTTTGTCTGGCGTGAGATAAGCCATCTGGGCAGTTGTAATCAAGCTTGCACCCAGGAATATTATCTTTTGAGAGGGTACCAGTTGTGATTTCGTTTTGTTTATTGTGTACCCTAGGTATGTTAGAAGCCTTTTCACAAACGCTAGGTGTTGAAGAAGAATGTCCTTGTTCTCTGCTTGAATGAGACAGTCATCCAAGTAAGGATATATTTGAATACTTCTTTGTCTGCAAAATGCAATTACTGGTGCCAGGCACTTTGTAAAGACCCTGGGCGCAGTAGATAAGCCAAAGGGCAGTGCAGAGAATTGGTAATGCATTAAGCCAGCCTTGAATCTGAGGTATCTTCTGCATGACTGTCTTATTGGGACATGCAGGTATGCCTCTTTTAGGTCTAATGTCACCAGCCAAGCATTCTTGCCTAGCATGGGCAGAAGCTGCTGTAAAGTCAGCATTTTGAATTTTGGGATGTCTAGGTATGTGTTCAAAATCGATAAATCCAGTATTGGCCGCCAGGCCTTGTCCTTTCTGGGTACCAAGAACAGTCTTGAGTAAAAACCTTGTCCTTTTTCCTGTTCAGGTACTGGCTGAATGCCCCCCCCCCATATCCGTGAGGGATGTAACCTGTTTCTGTGCCTCTGCCCTTCGATTGTTTGGCAGATCTGGCCAACAGATTGCCATTGGCAGAGTATGGAAATGGAATCTGTATCCCTGTGATACTATGTTTAGCACCCACTTATCCTGGGTTATTAATGCCAATTTTGAGCAAAAAGTGCTAATTTTCCCCCTAAGGGTGCTGTTAAAAGATAAGTGCTTGGTGCAGGTAGAGGGAAGTCATTGGGACTGTTTTCTGTAGATTTGCGCTTTATATCCTCCAGATTTGCACTTTATATCCTCCAGATTTGGAGGTAGAAGTGCCCCATTGCTTTGACCTGTATGAATCTTGCGCCTGGTATCTGGAACCCTTAGGGCGTCTGGATTTGCCACTTAGAGCTCTGTCTGACACAGGAAAGGACCAATTTTTTGTAGGCCAGTGTCTACTGAATCTTGGTGGCTGCACTTGCAAGTAGTCTTTTACAGTTTGCATAGACTTAGCTTTGTCTTCCATTTTCTTTAAAACCTCTTCTGCCTTAATACCAAATATAGAGCATCATGCTGTAAAGGTGCATCTAGCAATTTAGCTTTAACATGATCAGGCAAATTTTGTTCCTTTATCCAGGCATGCCTCCTAATCACAGATCCGGTAATTGCGGCCCTGCAAGAGGCCTCTAAGGAATCAAAACCACATTGCAAGGTATGCTTTTCAACCTGTTCAGCTGCATGCAATAATTCCTGCAATTCTTTATTTTCTGCACATTCAGAAATCATCATTTTCTGTTTCAGCAATCCCATAACATGTTGTTGATACTTGAGCATATGAAATTGACAGTTTAAGGCCCTAATTGCCAAGGTAGCAGATGTATAAACCTTTTTTCCTCATCCATCCAGTGTCCTCGAATCTCTGTCAGAGGGGGTAGGGTTTTTTGCTGTCGAGGCCTTAACTCCCTTTGGACCCTGTGAAATAGTTTCAGGATCAGCAGCAGGGTTTCTAAATAAAAACTTATGCGAGTCAGGGACCCTGTAATATCTGTCAGGCTTGCTGGGAGCCGGAGGTAAGGAGTCAGGGGTCAAGCTTGAATCCGAAAAAACATCATCCACAATGTCTAAAACAGAGGGTATGGCTAAAGGCCTGTGCTGAGGGAGGAGGAAATCTTGACTCTCCCAGTGAAAATGCTCCCTCAAAGTATGCAAAGGTTTCTCCAAAAGAATAATCCTCAGGAGGTAATGCAGATGGTATAGACTCCTCTGCATCTGAATCCTCATAGGGAGGTATAGACAATTCCTGATCAGAAGAAATAGAAACCTGATCTGAAGATTCATAATCAGGGTCTTTCCTAGGCCTCTTATCTGGAGGAGGATGGGTACCCCTGATCAAGGTAATAAGGTCTTCAGCCACTTTGATCACTTGTTTTTTAGGCATAGAGGCCTGTGCACGTGGCTCATGCGTCAGTTTTTTATTTTTAGAAGTTGATTTTGTCTTTGGTTTTGCAGCTGTCGTCGGTTTGATATACAAATGTTGAGGTCTGAATACACCCTCAGAAGCCGGTGCCTGCTCAGCGGCTCCGGACCCATCCAAGAGAGATACATCCATCGGTCCAATACTTGTATCTCACGGCATACCGGACTCCACATGGGTGTCGGTAGGGGCCTGCGACTCTAAAGTAGCTGGTTATCAGGGGCTGCAAAAGCACCTCACAGAGTACCAGTGACTGGCTTTGGAGAAGCTTCGTCATCGGTTTTGGACCTCGACTGTCTTTCTCTGTCCTTTTCTTTGCATTTATGTACTCCGGTAGTCGGATTGCTATCCGACGACATTTCTAGGTAGTTAAATCTGTTTCCAAAATACTTTGAGGCAAAAATATACAGATGCTTAATAGTGCGTTGGTTAAATCTAGCACAAAACAGACAGCCAGGCACGTTGTGATCAGTGATCAGGGCCTAGGCAAGGAATACAGTATAAATGGAAATCCTTATGAGGTAATTTGCTTCCCACAAGTAATACAATTAACTTTTTCTGACATCGGTATGGAGCAAGAAAAAAGTTTCCCCAACGGGGTACTAAGCTTTACTGAAGATTTCGGTTCAAACTCGAATATTTCAGTAGTCGGCCGACCGGCACTTGCAAAATGCTTCTGCTTCGGGCACTGCACGGCAAGAAAGACTAAAGAAAACGGCGTCGGCTGCATGTTTTATACCCCTGACGACCTGACGTCATGGAAGAGGAGACAGCAACCGACGTAGGACCCAAGACTATGGAATTTAGGCTGACTGAGGGCAACCTGCCAGCATATTACCCAAATGTAATGACTGCAACAGTGAAACACGAAGATCATCATCAGTGCAGCATACTGTCCTTGGGCCCTAAACAGAACAGTGAGTGGAAATCTTTGTCAGGGATCTGTTTTTCACACGAGACAATTAACCTTTCTGAACATTAAATTTTCACACCAACACCTCAGTTTCCAGCCTACGCAAATATAACAAACTGCTATCTAAAACTAACGTGGCTCCTCCTCCACTCCCTCACTCAGAAAAAACCCTAAGATGACATTCACCCCAACCCACAATTACCACACCTGCACCCATCCAAGCCTCTCCCCTCTTCCACACCTCACCCGACTGATCTAACCCCCTCCAATTCCTCACTCCACTATCCACCATCAAAAAAACACCATGCTGATCGACTCAAACCAATTTCAGCCTTAGAAGCATCATAAACAAAGTTCATGAATTTCATGCTACCCTTGCCCTGTACTCCCCACATACTCATAACTGAAACCTAGCTAAAGCCCCATATAAAAAATAAGGAAATACTTCCCAATGGGTATAGCATAATCAGATTAGCGAAATGGGGAGGTGGTACTGCCATCATGTTTAAAAACTCACTGAAACTGAAGCAATTAAACTCCACCCCTCCCCAACTCTTGAAATATTAACTACACGACTAGAAATCAACTCCCATAAATCTGTAATTCTTATCTACCCTCTCCCCACTAACAACTTCCCTACCATAGAAAATATTTGCTGCTGGGCCTCCACCAATAATAATTTTGGGAAGCTTCAACCTAGACTGGCTTACCTGCTCTTCCAATAATCTAACCAACTTTATAAACTTATACAACTTCTGCCAACCCATCAACTATCCCATGTGCATAGACAAACATTCCAACAAGCATTCTGTACTAGACTGGATTTTGACAAAACCGCAATATAGGTTACTAAGCCAGCTGCCTTCCAGACACCCTGAGCAATCACTCCCAAACATTTCTTCTTAGGAAAGGATTACATTCAACTAACATCTCGTGCAAACACATCCACAACAACAACAAAAATATTCTCCCCTTCTATTTTCAATACACTATTACAGCAATATGACTGGTCTCCATTAAACTTCCTTCAGTTAGACCTTGCTGTACATTTTAATAAGGCATTCCTTGATATACTTAACAGCTTAGCTCCCATTAGAAAAATTCACCCAAAATCCAAACTACCACAATGGTTATCTAAACAGATTAAACTACTTCTCAAACAAAGGGATAGAGCCTGGACTCTTTACCACAATAGAAACAGAGACAACATAATCTATCAACAACTAAGAAATCAAGCCAAAAAACAAATCAAAAAAGACAAAAACATACTTCCCAAACATGTCCGCAAAAACATCAAAACAACCCTCAGAAATTTTGGCAAGCCATTAACCACCTCCTAAACCCAGGAAAACCTATTATCCTGGCACCATCAACCAGCAGCACAACTGAGTGTACATCTACTCAATTCAATACTATAAACTCTAACTTCCTTGCTAAATAACAGTGCAAACTCTCCCCTGTCTATTCCAAACTCCTCTGGACATAACCTTAACTCTTTCTCTCAAGCCAATCCAAACTAGTTAAATAAGAACAATCCCAATTAAATTAAAGCCCTGCTCTCTTGCAGTTGACCAACTGCTCAACAAATTTCTGAAACTTGCTGCTGCAACCTATCTCCTACCTGATATCTATTCTAATCAACCACTATCTCTGAACAGTGTGCATCTCTCCTCTGGAAAATATCCCATATCATAACCCGCCTCTCCATAAAGGCAGCCCTTTCACTGATCTTTCTAATTATCGACCAATCGCTATTTTTTCTCCATTATCCAAAATCTTTAGAAAAAATGCACTCATCAACAAATCACTGACCACTTCCTTAAGAATAAGCTTTTATCTATTACCCAACACAGTTTCTGACCTTGACATACTAATTCTGCTCTTATAAGCTTCACAAACACAGTTAATCCCCTCAGAAATAATGGCCAACTCGTCTTTGCTACCTTCCTTGATATGTCCAAAGCTTTCGACACAGTCTCTCATCAAATACTCCTCAATAAGCTCACCTCTTATAATCTCAACACAACATTCCTAATCTTGTTTCACAGCTCTCTCTCTCTAACCATCAACAAACCACCAAATGGGAGAAAAAAAAACTCCCTCCTTAAACCCATTACTGACTGTTGGCTCCAACCTTGGCCCTCTTCTTTTTATCTTATTTACCAATAACCTTAATACCTCCACTAAACTGGCCTCTACCATTCAATACGTTAATGATGCCTCTCTCATCTGCTCTGCCCCTTCCATTAAGGGACTACAAGAGAAAATGCAAAATGCCCTCCAATATATAGAAAACGACATATCTGATCATCAACTCACATTAAACCCCGACAAAAATAAGCTTATGGTCTTCAATTACAATACTGCAGAAAACACTCCATCCCTTCTTGCCATCTATTCCTTTAATGGAACATAAATTGAGCCAGTTGAGCAAACTAAACTTCTAGGTATCACAATACACAACTGTCTCAAATTTGATAAACATATGGCACTAAAAATCAAAAAAGTCCACATAAAACTTGGTGCACTCTACAGGGCAAAACCCTACCTAATTACACCAGAATATCAACAACCGGATCCCAACTCCTATCCACCCTACTTGACTGTTCCCAAATCTTTACCACCCTACGTAAATCAGATTTGCACAACCTTGAAACTTGCTACAATAAAATGGCCAAATTTGCCTCAAACTAACCTCATAATTCTATCACTGCTCTGCTCTACACCATATTAACTGGATTGAACTACCCAACTCTCTCTCAACCAGCTAATTATCGCTCAGAGTCATCCACAAACCTGACAACTGCTCCTCTCTCTCTCTGACCTTGTATAAATATACACAAAACTTAGGTCCCTCAGATCTGACAAATTAATGCTCAATATAATCAAATCTGTCAACTATCACGGAGACTCCTTATATTCCTTTAAAATAGCCAAAAACCTGGAACTCTCTTCCACAGCATATTTTAACTAATCCTGATACTCACAATTTCAAACTACTCAAAGAATATTTCTCTAAATAATGGCTACTTTCCTGCACATCTCAAGGCCAATCTTACTTCTCTCTACACTCATCTCTTCTCTCAATAGACTACCTTCCTATTAGAATACTGACCCCTACTCTGCCCATAACGTTTTATAACAAAAATTTATAAGTGCTATACCTGAGTTTTGATTAATATTTACTGCTTTATCTTCTGCAATAAGAGTATTGCTTAGGGTGCATCATAAACTAAGCAATGTTTAGTTTTTTATCAAGTCTTTGTAAATCATTATGTAACGAACTTCATAATACTTGGTGTATATCATTTACTATGAATGCAATGCTTTTTCATCTCGTCTCTGTAAATCATTTGTAAATATATTTTTGGAGCTTTTCTCCCCGGGTCTCTGCTGAAAATGGGCTCATGGCCTAGTTGGACACTACCCAGTAAACAAATGTAAAATAAATTGAATGTTAAACAACTAAACACAACCTACAGATAAAAGTTTTCTCAATGAGGTACTTGGCCAAATCCTGTAGTTTCAAACCTGCTGATGATGCTCACACATGCGGTTTTGTGCATCAGAATGAACTGACAATAGCACAAGCTGATGACCCTTTACATCACTGATGTGCCGACACTGGTAGATTGGGATGTCAGAAAGGTGGGGGCTGGTGAAAAACTCTCACATTCAGGCCAGCTGATGGGCTTCTGCACAGCAGAAAATCCCAAGAATTTGTATTGCAACTTTGACTATGATGAATACCTGGTCACCTCCAATCAGATAAAAGCCCTATTGCCCATTCATTCCAGTCAAGGAAAACTGATCAGCTCTTGATTCTCTCATAAAATTGTGCATGATAGAAAGGGAGAGAAGAGACAGGTCTACTCCTTTCCCTGACAGCACTCTTCTTCCCCATCGGTGGCTTCTCTGAGCTCTGCCACTACTGTCGCTTGAACAAAACATTTCTCCACATCAAATTCCCCTCCACTATCACTGCAAGATGAAATAAGAGTGTGGGCTTGGCAGGCTTTAACTCTCTCCAGGTACAACTTAGTGCTTCTGATTGGCTTGCCAGTAGGGTCATATATCAGCCTCTACCATTCCCGCAGGATGGGCAAGCTGGCAGTGGTTGCTCACACCTATTCTCATTTGTCAGCTGCTAAAACTGCCCGAGCTACTCACCAAACTTTGGTCATCTTCAGAGTAGTCTGGGCTTTATCTACATCCTCTGTGCCACAGAGCTGGCACCATTCTAAGTACTTCTGAAGCAAGTCCAGCTACTAGGACTAATCAGAGACTTCAGTGCAGTTCACCACAATGACCCTGAAAAGACACAAAGTAGTACAAGACAGATTCAAGACAGGGTGCCTCTGGCAAATAAAGACCTTATAAACAGCAAATACAAACCACAGTGTTTTACAAAAAATATGCAATGATAATCAACAGGATGTGCTGCAAAAATACGTACAGTGCTGCATTCATGAAAACATGTTACAAGCAGCTCCTCCTGTAGAAAGTTATTTTTTTCAAAGCTAAGAAAGAGGAAACGGAGCCTCTTGGTTCCAGTTTGAATACAATCAATTTAGATAAGTGCTTGGCGTTTGGCTTCCTTTCCTGACAAAGCAAAAAAGGGTGAACAGCTGGTATGTTCTGTAGAGCTTCAGCTCTTGTGTAGTACCACCAGTGCTCTCAAAATTATGAATCAGCCCCTTATGCTTATTCTGGTCCTCCAAGACGACGACTAGAAGGTGAAAAAACTAACCTCACATGGATTGGGAGGAAACAGCAGCTGGTCGTCTTGGAGCTTTTATTCATATGAGATAGCACACAAAGCCCTTCCAACATAAAATCCTTAGATTTGGAAATTTTTCTAGCAGAGGTGACTGCTAGCAGAATAAGGGCCTTCAAAGCCACCAGCATGAAGCCTGCAGAAGGGATGGTCTCGAGCATAAATGTTAGGTACCAAGAAGGAAGTTGAAGAGGAAAACTATGCACTTTTTCTCACAACAGATGTGTAATCAAGTAAAATGTGGAGTCTTAGATGTTAAGGCCAAATCCAGAATGACTTGAGACTCCAATGGAAAAAAAATTGCACCTGATGTTAAGTCAAGGTAGACTTTTTAGCAGCTAACTTTGGCAGATCAACAGGGATGACGAGGCCTTAGCAGTTAAACCAGAACCCCTAAGGAAAGAGGAGCATTTACTATCGAGGAAAAATGTTTACACAGGCTGCCAACAGACTTATTAGGAAAACACTGAGACTCCCTCAACTCAGTTGTTAAGCAGCAGTAGGAAGGCATACAAGATGGGGGGGGGGGGCGCATTCCTATTCTACTCTTTTTTTCTGAAGATAACAGAATCCTCAGAAGATTTTGGTTTCCTAAAAAATATCTAATTGTGGGTAGTGGATGTCAGGAAAAACTTCCCCAGAGAAGGGGAGGTCCATGTCTATGTGGCACCAAGTATTCAAAGGCCAGAAAGGGGTTCAACAATGGCATCAAAACATGCTGAAGACACTTCTCCAAGGTCATCAGATGAACAATGCATTTGTCCAGCACAGTGTGTGTTCCAGCAGCCCCACTAAATATAAATAAACCTCTACTGGAAGCCCAAAAGTCTGGTCAGTGAACCTCAAACTTTAAGCAAATGACAGGAGTGGACTCCCTTATCTTGAGTTCAATCATCAAGCCATCAATGAGGACTGAAGGCCTTAATCCATCTGAACAGGCCAGATGTGATGTCACCTCAGATGTTCAAACACCGGTGGTCAGTTCTGGAAGAAATTCTCTCCCAAAGAAAGTTGCTTAGGAAATACCTCTCTCTGGCTCACTCAGTGCTGTCCACTGATGAAGGGTGGAAGACCAGCCTCCCACTAGACAGAGCAGTATCCACAGCACAAAGAGCAGCATCCACAGCATAAGGATCAGACATTCCACTGATGGACTTAGAAAGGAGGTAGCTTTGGTTGATGTCCACCTCAAACTTATTAATGTTTCGCAGGTTCAACCATTTATTCAGGATGGTACCATATTCTCCTGCTGATCCTTTTACTGGCTAAATTTCAAGGTTGGCAGCCTGTTAGAAAGGCCTCTGGTTCTCTTTTGGTTCACAGCTGGAAGTGATGACAATTTGGCCTACTGTTGTAACTCTATTTTCTTCTAAAGAGAACAAGAACTTATGCAGGTGTAGCCTTCAGATTTTATTTTTGCATTATGCCCTAATCCCAACCCTTGCATGTCACACAAGTGTTCTACTGGGGGTAGGTATGCAATATCTGCAGAACTGACTTCTGTCTGAGTGACATAACTGCTTGGGCAAGTTTCTATTCCCTACGAATCGTTCCCTTCCAGGTGCCCTCCATGGTTATATTTGAAGGAAAGAAGGTACAGTTATCCAACACCTTACCATTGCAGCAGACAGCTGAATGGATTACTGTTGCAGTATTGATCCTGCCAAGGTTACAATATGCCCATCCTGCATACCTCATTAAAGCCTAATGATGCCTACAGGTGCATCTGCAGTTACATCCTGATGCCTCTCTATCTCTAATACAGCCCATTTATATATATGCATTAATTTCAATACCATGCCATATACAAGCTACTGAAGTATTTCATCTTAAAGTTTACATGACAGACAACACAACTGCACTGATAATTTGACCTGGTGCTCAGGAGATATCAATCTGCGTTCATATACCATGTATATTGTTATAATTTTTGTATTTTTCTGAATATCTCAATAACCAAGTAACAAAGATACTACTGTGTAGCCTCATATGAAAGTTTATAGAGGAATAAAAAAAACTCTACTGGTGGTATGTACAGAGATATTACAGGTTGTTTACAAAATGACTATATTTATTATGACTTACAAAATTCAGTTTAACACAGACCTAAAATCTAATGAACACTACCACTGTAACAATTTGTTTGTGACAAACAGTTTGCCACATTTCTTTATTAACCCTAATGTTTGCAGAGATATGAACATTTGTTCCTAATATAAGGCTGTAAACATGATTTTGTGAAAGACCTTAGGAAGAAATCCTTCCATTTGAATGAATGAGATACAAAGTTTGGGAACCCTTCTCTAGTTCTGCATGTCTGACGTATGTTCCAAGTGACACACTGCGATGGGGTACACAAGAGACATAAAAGTGCAAAAATCCTGAGAACTCCCTTGCTGCCAGCCTAAACAGAGATTTTGTTTTCCCTTTGGCCCGTCAGCTGTATGCTATGGCCTGTGCCAGTTTCCACTGTAACTAGGCAGCTAAAAATACACCTCCATCCCCCTTTGGAAGCCTTCCTATTTTACTACTTTTTTTGACAAACTTTTTCTCATAGCAGCTTTGTAGTAAGAGGGGTAAAATGTGACTGTGGGAGGAGATTCTGTATAATTCTAAATGCAACTGCAATTGTACTTAATTATTTTGCTTTGGATTTGGTCATAATTAGTGTATGTACTCCATCTGTCAAACGTTTGTTGAGAAACCCTAAAAATCACGTATCTTCCCTTTATATTTATCTACAAAATCAAATACCTAAGGAGCTTACACAGAGTAGGATGGCCACCAAATCTTCACCAGTCAGACGGCCTTTAACAGATGGGGAAGAAGCGTAAAAAGTCAAAGAATGAAGTTTGTTTGTTCTGATCTTGATATCTCTGCTGCGGTGCTTGGTCAGCCTTCCATCCACCTGGTGCTTTACACTGTTCCTGCTGTCATGACTCCTTTGGAAATCAATAAGGCACAGTTTCTTACCATATCCAGCTCAAAAGATCAGACAGATGCTTTGGATGGGAAATGAGAACCACAGCTCATTATTTCTGAGGGATCAAAGGCTATGCTTCAAATTTTGGTGCAAGAAGAAATGCCTTTGGGTCTCTCAGAAATCTGTTTCGCCCAACTGCTCCACTGCTTATTATTTTCTGAGGGAACCAAGGGTACACTTCAAACTTTGACACAAGAAGTTTGAGATATGCTCCTGGGACTCTCAGAAATCTTTTTAGCGCTCCACCAATCCATCCTTCTCCCATTTTGCACATGGGGTCGAGGTGTCACTTCCACAGTTACAATCATCTCGAGCGAAGGTTTACACCACCGGGTGGCTAGCCCTGCCTCAGTAATTCACCTCAGTAATTAATTCTCAACATTCACTCGTGCACATACTCTCACCTAAGGCCAATTTAGAGTGTCCAATCTACCTACTGCATGTCTTTGGAATGTGGGAGGAAACTGGAGCACAGAGAGGAAATCCACATGACTGCGAGGAGGACATGCAGACTACGCACATAAGACACCCCAGATGAGAATCTAACTGGAGAACCTCTTGCTGTGAGACAACAATGCTGACCTCTGCACCACCGTGGACACCCTCTTTTTAGCCCTACTGCTGCTAAAATCTTTAAACACTTGCAGGGCAGAGGCAAGATTAAGCAAGACTTTAAATCTCCTCCTGTCCCAGAATTCCAAAGGAATTATCCATCTAAGGATGGAAACCTTCTTCCATAAAGAGCAAAAATCTGTCAACAAAAGGGTAAGAAGTTATCAAAAAGAAAGTTCCAGGACGAAAAAGATTTTAAAGGACTGAAGGGTTCCCTTCCAGCTGTGTCAATCAGTTTGTAACTATCTGCCTCAGCCCCCCTACACACTTCCACATCGCTCTATCAGGGAAGCCTTCTCTTTTTCTTCTTGCATGGAGACAGACAACTTCAGACAAACGGGTCCTCAACATCACACAAGCAATTCAGGTTTTCATTAAGTGTCTCCCAAACTTAGAACACTTAGGTTTACCTATCCTGGAAGACTTGCTCAATCAGGGAAACTACAGAGCCAACTCCTTTACATCAGAAAAGGGTCTTTTATTCAAGACTCTTTTTTGCTTCCAGAAAGTAGAGCAACTGCAGATTGCCACTCTAGATTTGTCAGTCATCACTTTCTTAATGGTTCTAAAATTCAAGATGATGTCTCTATAAACTCCTTTCCCAAATCATCTTCATGCCTTTTTGGTTAACCCTGGCCATAAAAGATGCATGCCTTCATATTTCCCGTCATCCAGATCACTGAAAATTCCTGTGATTTTGTGCCTTACAATTTCCATTTTCTACTTTTCCACAGCTTCAAGAGTATTCACCAACAGTAGCCTCATTACAGCTTTCTGCAGCCTCCAGGGTATACACATCTCCTCCTACCTACATGATTTTCTGTTTTAGGATTCTTCAAAAAAAAAAAAAAAAAACATCAGACCCACTTGTCTTTGGTATTTACTTCACTACTCACTGCGCCAAGAAAGTACAGTTGTGTACATTTACCATAAATGTAGATGTTCGAGTGTATTCACTGTTGCAGTTATTACATTTGGGTTATCTGCTTGCAGGCAGCCCTCAGTCGGCCTAATTATCAAAGTCTTGGGTCCTGCGTTGGTTGCTGTCATCTTCCATGACGTCAGGTAGTCAGGGGTATAAAGCATGCAGCTGTCACCATTACATCAGTTTTTTCTTGCCCCAGATGTCAGGTGCCCCCATAATGGGAAGCAATTATATACAAGGTTACACCACCAACAAAATGCAAATACACTAGAAAGCCTTAAGCATAGTAAACAAGAATAGAGGTATAGTCAAAAGAAGTCAGGGGGCTGGAGGGAGGATAACCAGGACTGCAACAGTGAATACACTCGAATATCTACATTTATGGTAGGTGTACACAACTGTACTATGTTCTTCGTGTTTCACTGTTGCAGTCATTATATTTGGGTAGATTCCCAAAGCTAAGGAAGGGAGGAGGTAATTAGACAGCATTTGGACCAGCTATAAGGCCCTGCAATACTGTAGTGGCAAAACCAGCTCTGGATTTTGAAACAAATTGGCAAGAGGTAATGCTTGGTGAGTAGCAGCTTCTAGGATGTCCCTGGTAGGGACACCTCTGAGAAAGGCTGTAGAGGTAGACGCAGCCCTGGTGGAATGTGGTCTTATCCCCTGTGGGGTAGGTTTTCCATGGTGCTTATTGTAGAAAAGAATGCAGTGGCCTATCCACTTAGAAATGGTTTCCTTTGAAATGGCCTTCCCCTCTGCCCCTGCAGCAAATGCAACCAGCAGCTGTTCAGATTTCCTGAGAGGCTTAGTTCTAAGTTGTCTGTGCACGTTCAAGGAGTGCAGTATTCATTCCCCTTTGTTCTGTGGATTAGAAAACAAGGTTGGCAGATGAATGGACTGATTAAGGGCCACACTGGATACCACCTTGGGCATAAAGGAGTGATTGGTCCTGAGGGACAACCTGTCCGCATGAAAGATGATGAAAGGCTCCACTGCCATGAGGGCCTGTAATTCAGACACCCTTCTTGCTGAAGTGATGGCTAGAAGGAAGGCGGTTTTCCAAGAAAGGAATTTTAACTCTGCATTTGCAGCTGGCTCAAAGGGAGGTAGAGTGAGCTTTTCCAATACAAAGTTAAAGGTCCCAGGCTGGAGTAGGGGCTCTCCTGGGTGGTCTTAAGTTTTTGGTCCCTCTGAGGAATTGCTTCAGCAGTGGATGAGAGAAGAGGGGTGGCTCTGTATTATAATGAGCTGAAATGGCTGAGGCATGAATTTTGATGGAAGAAAAGGAAAGGCCTTTGCGAAACATCTCAGTTAAGTATTGAAGAGTATGAGGTAAATTGGGCACTGCTGTGCCCATCCCCTTAGTTTGGCTATAGGAACAGAATCTTTTCCATTTTTCAGCATAGGATTTTCTAGTACTAGGCCTCCTTGCCTCCAGAATGACATCCATCACTTGCTTACTGAGGGGTGGTAACGGAGAGATCATGTAATTAGCTAGGCTGCAAGGTTCAAGGTTTGAAGCTGTGGGTGCAGAATCTGGCCCTCCTGCTGGGACAGCAAGGCAGGTGCTATAGTTCCAGAAGTGACACTGCGCAGGAGGGGGTACCAGTACTGCTGTGGCTAGTCTGGTGCAATAAGTATTGCCCTTGGCTTGTCCTGTTTGATCTTTAGTAGCACTTTGGAGAGGAGAGGCAGAGGGGGAAGGCATAAACAGGTGAAGGACAGGGCATCCACTTTCCAAGCTTGTCTGTGGGCAGTCCTTGTACAGAATTTGTCCAATTGGTAGTTCTGAGGGGAAGCAAACAGGTCTATCTCTGGGTTCCCCCATTTTTCTCTCAAAATGTTGAATATCTTTGGTTCCATCCACTCGTGTGGGTCCATGAGATTTCTGCTTAGGTCATCTGCCAGTGTATTTAGCTTGCCAGGCAGGAATTGAGCTTGTAGGTGCACTTGGAAGCCCAAGGCTGTGTTCCACAGAGCCATGGCTAGTCTGCAGAGAGGGTATGAGTGGGTTCCCCCCTGCTTGTTTATGTACCACATGACAGTGGTGTTGTCCGTCTTTACCACTAATTGTCCTGGAAGAATGTGGTCCTTGAAGGCTGTCAGAGCATTCTGTACAGCTAGCATTTCTTTTTGATTGATATGCAGGTGCATTTGACTCAGGTTCCATTTGCCCTGAATGCACTGCCCTGTCAAGTGAGACCCCCATGCAAAGTCTGATGCGTCTGTTAGGGTTTGGGCGGCAGGGGATAGAGTGAATGGCAGTCCCTTGTTGTGGTGGCAGGCCTCTGCCCACCAAAGGAACTCTGTCTTTAAACAAGGGATGATAGAAATCATTGATTGTAGGTCCTGAGAAAGTTGACACCATAGGCTTTTTAGATACCATTTTAGTTTCCTCATATGCAGTCTTGCATATGGAATTAGTAGAATGCGAAAGGCCATGAAACCCAGGGCTTGCAGTATTTTCATTACAGATAGCTGGGTCTTTGTGGCCAGTAGTTTGAAGTAGGCTGTCAAATGAACTTCTTTCTCTGACATGAGGTAGGCCATCTGGGAAGTTGTATTCAAGCTTGCTCCCAGGAATATAATTTGTTGGCAGGGTACCCCAGAGAAGTTAGTAATTTCTTTACAAATGCCAAATGATTTAATAGTATGTCCTGGCTATCTGCCTGAATTAGACAATTGTCCAGGTATGGGTATATATGAATATTTCTTTGCCTGCAAAATGCAATGACTGGAGCTAGGCACTTTGTGAATATCCTGTGCGCAGGAGATGAGCCAAAGGGCAGTGCAGAGGACTGATCGTGCATGTAGCCTGCTCTGAAGCGTAGGCATCTTCTGCAAGATTTCCTTATTGGGATGTGCAGGTGGGCTTCCTTTAAATCCAGTGTTGCCAACCAGGCATTTTTGCCTAGCATGGGAAGCAGCTGATGAAGAGTTAGCATTTTGAATTTTGAAATCATCAAAAATGTGTTTAGGATAGACAGGTCCAGGATAGGACGCCAGGAATTGTCTTTTCTAGGCACCAGGAAAAGTCTTGAGTAAAAACCTTGTCCCCATTCCCATTCTGGGACAAGTTGAATAGCCCTGATGCTTAGAAGAGAACCTGTTTTTGAGCCTCTGCCCACTGATTTGGGGGTAGGTCTGGCCAACCGTTTGGGGTTGGTAAGGAGTGGAAGTGGAATCTGTTCCCTTGGGAAGCTATATTTAAATCCCATTTGTCTTGGGTAATGAATTCCCAGTTTTCTGCATGCAGGGCGATCTTTCCCCCTAAAGGAACAGTCAGTTGAGCAGGGCTTGAAAGGTCACTGTGACAGTTTACCACAGGGGGGTGTCTTACTACTCTCCCAGCTTTGGAAGTGGGAGCTCCCCACTGCCTAGGCCTGTGAGTACCTTGAGACTGAAGCCTGGATGGTCTTCTGGTTCTGGGTTTGGACTGAAGGCCTAGAAGAGGCAGGAAAGGACCAATTCTTAGAAGGTCAGTGCCTACTAAATCTGGGAGGCTGTACTTGCAGGAAATCTTTAACAGTTTGCATAGATTTAGCTTTTTCCTCCATGTTTTTAAGCACTTCTGCTTTGTTGCAGAACAGGCGGTCTTGGTTTAAGAAGGCATCCAGTCATTTATCTTTAACATGATCTGGCAAAGATTGCTCCTCAAGCCAAGCATGCCTTCTAAGTACAGACCCAGTGACAGCAGCCCTACAAGATGCCTCTAATGAAGCAAAACCACACTGCAAAGTATGTTTTCCAACTTGTTCAGCAGAATGCATTAAATCCTGTAATTCTTTATTTTCAGCACAGTCAGTAATCAACATTTTCTATTTAAGCAATCCAATAATATGCTGCTGATACTTTAACATAAGAAAAGTACAGTTTTGTACCTACCATAAATGTAGATGTTAGAGTGCATACACTGCTGCAGTCATTACACTTGGGTTATCCTGCCGTCAGGCGGTTCCCCAGTCGGCCTGAGTTCCAAAGTCTTGGTCCGGTGTCAGTTGCTGTCGCCTATTCCCTGACGTCAGTGCGACAGGGGTATATAAGATGCAGCCAACGCCATTTTCTTCAGTTTTTCTTGCCCCAGATATCAGGTGCCTCTAAATAGGTAGGAAATTCCAATTGCTAATAAAACATACATAAGAAAAGCAAAAAACAACTTACAGCTACCAGCAAATACTCCCCATAGGTAGTAAGGGTTGAAGACATTTGTATGCACCAGCCAGTAAGAGGGGAAGGAAGGAGGGAGGGTAACCTGGACTGCATTGTATACACTCTAATCTACATTTATGGTAGGTACAAAACTGTACTATGTTCATCGTGTTACACTGCTGCAGTCATTACACTTGGGTAGAATCCCAAAGCTGAGGTAGGGTGGCTGGTTCTATAAGGCATTAGGGGTGGCTATAAGGCCCTGCAGCACTGCAGTGGCTAAGCCAGCTCTGGATTTAGGGTATAGAGGCAAATGGAAATGCTTGGTAAAGGTATGTACAAAACTCCAAGTTGCTGCTTCCAAAATATCCTTGGTAGGTACTCCCCTGAGGTAGGCAGTTGAAGTGGCTGTTGCCCTGGTGGAGTGAGATCTAATGCTGCTAGGTACAGGTTTTCCATGGTATGTGTAGCAGAAACGTATACAATGTCCTATCCATTTTGAAATAGTCTGTTTTGAAATGGCTTTTCCCTGTGCTCCTGCAGCATATGCTACCAATAATTGCTCAGATTTTCTGAAAGCTTTGGTTTTGTCCAAGTAGAAGCGTAACTGCCTGTGAATGTCCAAAGAGTGCAGTAGTCTCCCCTTTATTCTGTGGTTTAGGATAAAAAGTTGGCAGGTGAATAGTTTGGTTTAGAGCCACACTGGATACCACCTTTGGCATAAAGGTAGGGTTAGTTCTTAAAGACTCCCTGTCCTGGTGGAAAATGAGGAAAGGTTCCACTGCCATTAGTGCCTGTAATTCTGAAACTCTTCGTGCTGATGGTATTGCCAGGAGCAGAGCAGTTTTCCAAGAGATATATTTTAATTCTGCTGTGTTAGCTGGCTCAAAAGGAGGTAAAGTTAGTTTTTCCAAAACAAAGTTGAGGTCCCAAGTTGGAGTAGGTGCTCTACGGGTCGGTCTTATGTTTTTAGCCCCTCCAAGATACTGTTGTTTTAACAGAGGATTAGAGAAAATTGATGGATCCATGTTGTAATGAGCAGAGATGGCAGAGGCGTGGATCTTGATGGATGAGGAGGAGAGGCCTTTGTCCAGCATCTCAGTTAAGTTTAAGTATTGTAGTATCTGAGGAATGTTTTGGACAAGAGAGTCAAGGCTGTGAGCTTGGTTCCAGGCACAGAATCTCTTCCATTTATCTGAATAGGCTTTCCTGGTACTAGGCCTTCTGGCCTCCAGAATGACATCCATAACAGCTTTGGAGATGGGCATTGTTTGCTTGACTAAGGAATCTTCCATGCAGCTAGGTTTAAGGTCTTTAGCTGGCTGTGTAGTATTTGATTGTTGTGTTGAGTCAGCAGATGTGGGATTTGAGGCAAAATCCAGGGTGGTTCTTGTGCTAAGCTCCTTAAGATTGGGTACCAGTGCTGGCGTGGCCAGTCTGCTGCAATCAGGATCATCTTTGGCTCTTCTTGCCTGGCTTTTATGAGTACCTTTGGCAGGAGAGGTAGTGGTGGGAAGCGTATACTTGTAGGTTCTCCCAGCTGAATGAGAGGGCATCCACTTTCCATGCTTGCGGATGGTAACTCTTTGTGCAGAATTTCTGTAGCTGGCAGTTTATTGGGGATGCAAACAGATCTATGTCCGGGCTCCACCATTTCTGTGTTATCATTCTGAATATTTGTGGATTCAATTCCCATTCATGGGGATCCGTGATGTTTCTGCTTAAGTTGTCTGCCAGTGCGTTTTTCTCTCCTGGCAGAAATTGTGATTGCAGATGAACTTGAAGGTTTATAGCTGTGTTCCACAAGGTCATGGCTTGTCTGCATAGGGGGTAGGAGTGAGTGCCCCCTTGCTTGTTTATGTACCACATAACTATGGTGCTGTCGGTCTTTGTCAGTAGCTGTCCTGGATGCAGCAGGTCCTTGAAAGCTATAAGGGCATTTTGTACAGCTAGCATCTCTTTTTGATTGATGTGAAGGTGCCTTTGTTCTGCGGGCCACGTGCCCTGAATACATTTGCCTGCCATGTGTGCTCCCCAGACATAATCAGATGCATCTGTTGTCAGTGTTTGCCTGGCTGTGGGTTGTGTAAAAGGCTGTCCCTTGTTGAGGTGACAAGCTTGAGCCCACCACTGAAACTCCTGTTGAAGGCAAGGGATTAGTGGTATAACTGTTTCCAAACGTTGACAGTGTTGAGACCATACATTCTTTAGGTGCCATTGTAGTTTCCCCATATGCAGTTTGGCATATGGAATTAGTAGTATGCAGGATGCCATGTAACCCAAGACATGCAGAATTTTTCTTGCAGGGAGTTGGGTCTTTGTTGCCATCAATTGAAAGTATTGAGTCAGTTGTCCTTGCTTGGCTGGCCTGAGATAAGCCATCTGGGCTGTTGTGTTCAAGCTGGCACCCATGCAAATAATCTCTTGTGAGGGCACTAGTTTTGATTTCTTTTCGTTTACTGTGTACCCCAGGCAACTTAACTTTTTTACAAACGCCAGATGCTTTAGAAGAATGTCCTTGCTCTCTGCTTGAATCAGGCAGTCGTCCAGGTACTGGTAAATTTGAATTCCTTTCTGTCTGCAAAATGCAATTACTGGTGCCAGGCCCTTTGTGAAGACCCTGGGCACAGTAGATAAACCAAAGGGCAGTGCAGAGAATTGGTAGTGCATTGAACCAGCTAGGAATCTGAGGCATCTTCTGCAGTTTTGTCTGATAGGGACATGCAGGTATGCCTCCTTGAGGTCCAAAGTCACGAGCCAAGCTTTCTTACCCAGCATGGGAAGAAGCTGCTGTAATGTCAACATTTTGAATTTCGGAACATCCAGGTAAGTGTTTAGAGATGAAAGATCCAGAATGGGCCTGCAGGCTTTGTCCTTTCTGGGTACCAGAAAGAGTCCGGAGTAAAATCCTTGTCCTTGCTCCTGTGATGGTACCTTTTGAATACCTTTTGGACGTCTGTATCTTCCCCTTTGAGGTCTGTCTGTAATTGGAAAGGACCAATTCTTAGTTGGCCAGTTTCTGCTAACTCTAGGAGGCTGAACCTGTCAGAAATCCTTCACCGTTTGCATATATTTTGCCTTATCCTCCATTTTCTTTAATACCTCTTCTGCCTTAACTCCAAATAACACATCCTGCTGCAAAGGTGCATTCAATAATTTTGCTTTAACATGACCTTGTTCTTTTAACCATGCATGTCTTCTAATGACAGAGCCTGTAACTGCTGCTCTGCAGGAGGCCTCTAGAGAATCAAAACCACATTGCAAAGTATGCTTTCCCACTTGTTCAGCTGCATGCAATAAATCCTGCATTTCTTTAAAATTAGGAGGATCTGATTCTGGAAGCATTTTCTGTTTTAACTGAGACAGTAAAAATTGCTGATATTTTAGCATGTGAAATTGGCAATTTAAGGCTCTCATTGCTAAAGTTGCAGACGTATAGACTTTCTTTCCCCATCTGTCTAATGCTCTGGAATCTCTGTCAGAGGGAACTGGATTCTTGGCTGATGAGGCCTTAACTCCTTTGGGTCCCTGAGAAATAGTTTCAGGGTCAGCTACAGGGCTTTTATACAAAATTTATGTGAGTCAGGGACTCTGTAGTATCTGTCAGGTTTAACAGGGGCTGGAGGTAAGGAATCCGGATTTAAGCTGGATTCAGTATACACATCATCCACAATATCTAACACTGGCGGAATAGCAAGGGGTCTGTGTTGAGGTAATAAAAGGAAGTCTCTGAGCCTTTTCTTGGATTCTGAGTAATCCTGGCCTTCCCAGTGGAAATGCTCCCTCATGGTATGTAGGGTTTCCCCAAAGGAGTAGTCCTCAGGTGGTGAGGCTGATAGAACTGATTCCTCAGCATCAGAATCCTCATAAGGGGGTAGAGAGTATCCTAGGTCTGAGGATGAATCAAAAGAGATGGACACCTGGTCGGATGAGTCATAGTCTGCATCCTGTCTAGGCCTTTTATCAGGAGGGGGATGGGACCCCCTGATCAGAGTGATTAGGTCTTCGGCCATTTTAAGCATTTGTTTCTTAGGCATGGTGGCCTGTCCTGGAGAATGCTGTATTTGTTTCTTAGAATTTAAAGGAGGCTTAGACTTAGCTGAGGGTTTAATGCTTAACTGAGTAGGTCTGAAGACACCCTCTGAAGCTGTGGGTTGCTCAGCTACTCCGGATCCCTCTGAAAGGTTAGTCTCGGTAGGCTGAATAACTTGTGCGTCCGAAGGCCCAGCCATCTCCACGTGGGAGTCAGAGGCGGCCTGTGGTTCTACAGAAGTGGTCGTCAGGGGCTGCGAAGGAGCCTCGCTGAAAACCGGAGAACCGGCAACTGGCTTCGTCAGTTTTAGGCCTTGGATGCCTATCCTTGTCTTTGCGGTTTTTGTGTATTCCGGTCATCGGAAGTCCCGACGGCATGGTATAAATTTAATTTTCTACCAAACTAATGTTGGGCAAAATCAAACAGACGTTTAATAGTGCGCTTGCTAAACCTAGCACAAAACTGACAACCACTGATGTCGTGGTCTGGGCCTAGGCATGGGATACAACAGGAATGGAAATCCTTATGAGGTATTTGCTTCCCACAAGAAATACAGTTATTAACTTTTACTGACATCGGTCTGAGGCAAGAAAAAGTTTCCCCAATGGGGTACTTAGCTTTGTAGAAGACTTTGGTTCTGGATTCGGAATGAAAATCTCAGGAGACGGCCGACTGGCACTTGCGAACTGCTTTTGCTTCGGGCACCGCACGGCAAGAAAGTGAAGAAAATGGCGTCGGCTGCATCTTATATACCCCTGTCGCACTGACGTCAGAGAGGAGGCAACAGCAACCAACGCCAGACCAAGACTTTGGAATTCAGGCCGACTGGGGAACCGCCTGACGGCAGGATAACCCAAGTGAAATGACTGCAACAGTGTAACACGATGAACATCTGGCCGTTTAAGATCCTAATGGCCAAAGTTGCAGAAGTGAATACTTTCTTACCCCCATCTAGCCAGGGCCCTGGAATCTCTATCAGAAGGGGTAGGGTTTTTGGCAGTAGTAGCCTTAATGCCTTTGGATCCCTGTGAAATGGTCTCAGGATCCGCAGTAGGATTTTTAAAGAGGAACTTGAGAGTCAGGTACTCTGTAGTACCGGTCAGGTTTTCTGGGAGCCGGAGGTGAAGTGTCAGGGGCCAGGCTAGATTCCAAGAAGGTATCAACTACAATGTCCAGTACAGTAGGGATAGCTAAAGGCCTGTGTTGAGGTAGGAGTAAGAACTCCCTAAGCCTCTTTTTGGAGTCAGAGTAATCCTGGCTTTCCCAGTGGAAATGCTCCCTAAGAGTATGCAAAGTTTCACCAAAAGAGAAATCCTCTGGAGGGGAAGCAGAGGGAATGGAGTCCTCTGCATCAGAATCCTCATAGGTAGATAAGGGCAACTCCTGGTCATCAGAGAAAACAGAAATTTCAGAATCCTGATCAGAAGGAAAATCAGTTCTAGGTCTCTTAGAGGGAGAAAGGTGGCTTCCTCTGATTAGAGTAATAAGGTCTTCAGCCATTCTTATTTGTTTTTTTAGGCATAGGGGCCTGACCATGTGGTCTGGGCGTTGGTTTTCTAGGAGTGGGTCGAGTTTTAGGCCTTGAAGAAGATGGCGTCGGTTTAATATGCAAGTCAGTAGGCCTGAATACGCCCTCAGAAGCCGGTGCCTGCACAGCGGTTCTGGACCCATACAAGGTAGAGACATCCGCAGGTTCCACAGTCGAAGAAGCATCTCGCGGCATACTGGACTCTGAATGGGTCCCAGTAGAGGCCTGCGAATCTGAAGTGCCTCACTGAGTACCGGCAAACTGGCAACTAACTTAGAAGTGTCGGCAGCTTTGGACCTATGTGGTCTGTCTCTGTCTATCTTTGCGCTTTTTTGGAATGTTGGTAGTTTGGTGGCTTACCAAAGCCATTTCTGGATAATTGAACAGAATACCAAAACATTTAGATGCAAAAATGAACAGACGATGAGTAGTTCAAGGTTTGAATAAGGCACAAAACCGACAGCGAGGTACATCGTGGTTTGGGCCTAAGCAAGGAATGCAGTACAAATGAAAATCTTTGAGGTATTTGCTTTCCACAAGAAATACAATTGTTAACTTTTACTGACATCGGTTTAGATCAAGAAAAAGGATCCCCAACGGGGTACTTAGCTTAGCTGAAGTCTTCGGATCTGAAACTCTAAAATGAAAATTTCAGGAGTCGGCCGACCGGCACTTGCGAACTGCATCGGGCACCGCACGGCAAGAAAGACTGATGTAATGGCGTCGGCTGCATGCTTTATACCCCTGACTACCGGATGTCGCAACCGATGCAGGACTCAAGACTTTGATAATCAGGCCGACTGAGGACTACCTGCAAGCAGAAAACCCAAATGTAATGACTGCAACAATGAAACACGAAGAACATCAAGAACAATTTTCCAATTTTTTTTTTTCTGCAAGAAGGGGGGATGGAAATTCAGGATGGGATTTTCTGGGAAGAGGGTATGGAGGTGCTCTTCAGAGTCACAGCTGATCACTGTTGGGCCCCTGGGACTGTCACCCCCAAAGTCTGCCTCTGGAAATTGATTTGCTACTTCTTTGTAAACCTGCATTTCTTCCCTTTTTTGTGTCATCACTTTGCTTTGCCTCGGAGGGAAAGGCCAAGTTTTATTAGGATAGTTCCTATGACATCCAAGGGGGAAACTGAAGGTCTTTGACAGACTAAATATTTTTCCCCTTTCCACCAGTCTTTTGATCACCCTCTCTGCAGGAGTCCAAAGAGCAGCTCCTTATCTACAGTGGCATCCAAGAGCTCTGCTTTAATACTGTTTTGGAGGGGTTGTCCCAAGCATATATTCACATCATGGACCCCATAAGCAGGCCCACCGGATGCATCTAAGCCATAACAGCCACATTTTATGGAGTGTTTAACAGCTTTGAGTACTATGACTGCACAAATCCAGCTCTTCCTTTTTAAGGGCTTTAACCAAGATCCCCTTTTTCTGTTTCAGCTGCTCCAGAATGACTTCCTGATATTTAGGTATATAAGCCTTTTACAAAATCAGTCTAGGAGCACTGTACTGCCCGTTATTTTGTAGAAGGTTCCAGGAAGTAGTGAGACAGTGCCCCTTAATGTAATGCAGAAACGCAACTGGCAATCAGCCACAGGATTCTCATGCAAGTGCTTGTGGGATTCAAGGAGGGTGTACAAGTAATCAGGCTTCCTAAGGAGAGGACGTTGAGAGTCAAGCTACAAAGATGCATCTTGGAATACATCATCCAGCATTTCAAAGACTGGAGGAACTGCCAGGGTCCTTGGCTCAGTCAGACAAACCTGAGGCCAAGGTGCCTTTACACTCTTTAGACTCTATTAAAAGAGGTGGCAGGAGAGAGCTGGTCCACACTATTCCTTCTCTACAGAGTCTAAGGAAAGTACAGCTGTGTAGGTAAACGTATTACAACAGTAGATGTTCAAACTGCTGTTGCACTAGGCACTTTCGTCTAACATTATATATCTGCCTTTAGCATGAACAGATGTTCTAGTACAACAGGGACGAAAACCCAGAACTTTTTCCCAAGAATGGGAGGCTGAAGCCTAAAAGCCCAGAGTCAAATTTCGCCAGATAGAAAAGGAGAATGGATGCCCCATCCCAGCTAGGAAAGATGTTACTCTGGGGGCTTGATGGAGTGTATTTTTACCGCAACAGTCATCTATTTAAACAGCTACTGCTAAAGTAAATTATCTACATAAGTCAACTATGTTTTTTATTATATTACAGTTGCAGTACTTATGGGATGTACTGCCAGCGCTCAAGAAGGGAGGGTGGAAGAAGATGAACCACAGTCCAGAATTCCCTAAACAGCTTTAGTGAAACCAACACTGGCTCTGGAGACATTCAATTTGTAATGTTTGTTAAATGCATGAAATGAGGGCCAAGTCGCTGCTTCCCAAAATAGATTTGGAGTTTACACCCTTCCAGAAAGCCCCAGAAGTGGCAACTGCCCTAGCAGAATCGGCCATGACATTCTTTCAGAGATTTTTGCCAGAGTGGCAAAACTGAATGCAGAGGAAAATTTATCTAGAGAGTTTGATTAAAAACCAGGTGCCCATTTTTTTTGTCATCACAAAATACAAAAAGCTAGATTTTTTTAAACTATTTAGTCTTGTCCAGAAATTTCAACTGTCTGTACACATCATGGATATGAATAATTCTCTCCCTTTTGTGAGGGTAGAAAACAGAAGTTGGAAAGGTTAACTAACAGTAAACTCTAACAGTCCTTCCTTTATGCCTAAAGTAGTCGAACATTCAACCTAACCTTATGAAAGATAAGTTTGAATACACATAGTGGCCTGTAATTCAGAAACTGGTCTAGCAGACAAAGTTACAAGCAAGTCCATATGCATGGTTAGAAATTTCAGAGAAAAGCTAGTGGATGGGAAACCACAAATCTGTCCCAGGGGTTCCCACCTGCGTTCCTCACTGATGGGTGACAGGTGCTGATTGAGGTTTCTGTTTTGGGGATAAACTCTTGGCTAGGTTTGTAAGGGCCCCAGGGCCATTAGCTGCGTCTATATCATCATAACATTGACAGCTTAGGTTGTCGAATCCTAAAACATCGACACCTAAGCGTCGAAAGCTAACAATACTGAATGGCCACATCATCGAATTCTTTCCTCATGAAAGAATTCAGCTGGCTGTCCATAAACAAAACACACACCCAAACATAGTGGGGGGGGGGCGACTCCGAGATCGCTCTACATTGGGGAAAGGGCAAATCCCCATTAACAGCCATGCAAACTCTTTCTCATAGCAAAGAATTAAATGATGTGGCTGTTCGCTATTGTAAGCATTCGACAACCTAAGCTGTCAACAATTCAACAGGAACCCCATTAGCCTAGTAACCTCTTATGAAACCTATGACACGCACATCAAAGGTGACACACCACAACGTTTCGGGTGGCACACCGGTGCTCACCAACACCCGAGTTACCAACGAAATTGAATGAACACAAACAGAAGATATATGTGATCCTACACTTGTCTACTGAAACTCAGCAACAAAAAAGTCATTAATGTTAATCAAATCAAATGCAACATGTTCCATATTTTTTTTCAGTTCAATTCAAAATTACTACTAAAATTATGGTAATTTTTGGTGCACTGTTTTAAGCCCAATTATCAGTGCAAATTCGTTTTCTCTATTGTAAGTCACAGATTTTTCTTATACTTTTATAATACGTAGCACACATGATTGGACTGTATTTTTTTAAATAAATGAGTATGTAAAGACTTGTTTCTATTTTGTTCGGGGGGGGGGGGGGTCACATGCCAGCAGAGTCCAGATAGGCATTTTTCCGAATTTTTGACACGCCGAGTCCAAAAGGTTCGCCATCACTGTCCTATGATAATGCAGGTCTTGCTCAGGCTGTTTGCCAGCACATTCTTTTCTGACAGATGCAAACAACCTGAAGATGTAACCCCTACCCGGACCACAGTTTCTCTCAACGTCATTGCTAGTTTGCAAATCTTGTAGGAGTGCATCCCTAATCTGCATGACCATAGATATCAAGGTACTGGTCCAGTATTAACCCTAGAAGCCCAAGCTCAAGTATGCCTTAAAAGCTTGTGAGCCAGTATCAGGGGAAATCATCTCTTCACATTTACATATCTGATTCACATGGCCCTGCTCCAGCAACTGCTTTGTCAGACATGAGTTAGCTGTACACCCCAGACCAGTTTCCAGGTTCTACCTTGTTTACAGCCTGGTTCAGAACAAGCAGCAAACATGCAGGGTACACTGACTGATTTTCTTCTGAGCAGCCTAGCACAAAAATTATTTCCTTATGAATGGCACGATGTGAACTCGTAGGGAATAGCTGTGCTGCAGTCAAACTCCTCAAATGCCACTGTATTTTTTTTAAAATGCAGTTGGGCAAGGAGTACACTGAGGATGTATATTGACGTGCAGGCCTTGGGTCCAGATCATGCTTAAAAAAAATGGCTTTAGCACCAGAACACACTGCTTGGGTGCAGCTGGCTCCTCTGCATCCAGGACAGGCCCCAAAATCTTTGTCTCCGTTTCCAAGTTGGAATTTAAAAGATTAAAGAAAAGCCTTAAACTGGTGAGTGCTGGAAATGGTCAGGAAACCATGTGTTCTCTATCTCCTGACATTAAGGCTCTTGAATGAAGGTAGTCATCCAGGTATAGACATACAATCCACTTCGCTCCCAAGAAAGCAAACACCAAGGCCAAGAATAAGGTGAAGAGCTGGGAGCAGCAAAGAGTCTGAAAGGAAATTCTCAACACCCTTAACTTGGGGATGAGCCTGTGATCCTGGTGGACTAGTATAAACTGAAAGGTATCTTTTATATCAAGAAAGACTTGAAAGGTATCTTTTATATCAAGAAAGACTATCTCAGCCAAAAACATCAACTGAAGACTTTGCAAGGCTAGCATTCTCAATTGTTTTCCACATACAAAAACTTTTTCAGCCTGGGTTTGTCCAAGATCAGTCTCCATGGGCCAGTCACCTCTGAAGCCAGAAATAACTGTACATAGACGCTTTCTGACCTGACCAATTGGAACATGCTGTAATGCTCAGCAATCCAGCAGCTGTTTTCAATATTTCTAAACTGAACGCTTTTTCATCTAAAGGACAAAAGGGCTTCCATATAAACAGCATTTTTGCAAAAGTCACTCTAATGTCCTGCTGAGGAGTAGAGGGATGAGGATGACAGCACTACCCAGAGGATTCTTTGGCAAGAGATTTATTGCCTCTTCCCTCACCTTGCTACTCCTCCACTGCCAATGCTTACATTTTTTCTGAAAGAGGCTTTACATTTTTTTTTGTACCTATCCACTTTAACTTTTCTATAAAAAAAGACAACTTCACTGGATAATTCCAGTTATATTTAGGAATCACAGAATTAATCATTAGACTGAGCCACTTGTTTTCTCTTCTACCTGTTAGGAAGAACTACAGGTGCATCAAGTAGCCATTTCAATATCTTAAGGGAAGGAATGAAGCCTGATGCACAGACGCTGCCTCAGCAACGTCAGAGAGGCTTACTGCACAACTGTAGATATACACAGTATTATAAATGCACTTCATTGCACGCTTATCTAATCCCTCTGTTTAAGGGCACCTCACCAGGATACTTGAGACAAATCTGGCTATTCATAGAGCAAAATGAATAGCAATGGCTGGAGTACAATCTCTCCAGACCCTTTGGTGGCTTCCAGACAGAGCCTACTCTTGGGTTGACTACATGTTATGTGAGCACTTAAGACTACTTAGTGTGGGCAACTAAGAAACTTTATTTTGGATGGGTAGCTAGCTATGAGCCTGGACTCGAGGACTTAAAATCAAAACCAAAGGATGGCAGGACAGATGGGACCATCTTAAAGATTTTGGGTTCTTTTAGACCCAGGAATGCTTAGTTAGATTTAAAAAAAATCACAGAAGACATCCTTGTCAGCTCAATGAGACAGTTTCTTTTCTTTTCTGTACCATATCCTATGGGAGAATAAATCTACATCATACAGGCTATAACCTCCCTTTAAAGATCTACTTTATACAAGTCAGATGGGGTGGGGATTATGTGCTCCTCTTAGTGGCAGGAGAAACCATTTAAACAGAAGACCAGGCTGGCTGAAGGTTAGGTCTTTAAAAGATCGACATGTATTCTGCAAATTTTCTATAATCAAACTGTAAAGATGGCCTGAAAAGGAAGGTAAGGATGCCAAAGTTTCTCATGTGAAACTTTTCAAGAGAAGGCACAATGTCATAGTCCACATATGGTAACCTTGTCAGAGATCTTGAGGACTACTGCTGATTTTGAAATGTGGTGCTATCTTCCCTTTCTCACAATTCTGGGTAGTTGGCACCATCACAGGAGCAAAAGTGTTCTTTGCAAATGTCTGGGAACTGAAGTCTGGGAAGGAGCAAAATTTGGTTTCCTATGAGGTCTGTGAAGCAGCAGAAGTGGTGGCAGCAGCCAAGGATCGGATCCCACTGTCTGCCTCCAAAGGAGGTCAAGACAACAAGAGGTTCCATTCTAGAATTTTGCTGAGCTGGGGACACATCAGGTTGATGCTCACTAGGTCAGGGAACAACTGACCTCTGTGGTTCCAGATGCGAGGTCTACAGGTGCCCTCATTTCTTTTAGGTTGATGCATTCTTTTACCAGGTGGGCAGGACAATCCCCTCGAACTTTGTGGGCTCCTGTCCAAGCCCCCTCATACCCTGTCTGAGGAGTCTGTGAAGAGGAATTAGTTGTGGGGGCTGGAATGAACGGAAGGGCCTAGGATGAGAATGACCCGATTGCTCCACCCAAAAAAGTTCCTTCTTGATGCGGGGCATATAAAGGGATGAGGGCATCAAGAAGGTGCGAGTGTTGGGACCACACCAATTTCAGATACTACTGTATTATGCTCATGTGTAGTCTGGCAAGGGAGAGCATGGTAACTGCAACAGCCATAAACCCCAGAGCTGAGAGATCTCTCCTGCTGTGCAGTCAGTCTCAGTGGAGAGTGTTCTGAAGTAGTTGGTTATAAAGGTGACTTTCTCTTGAGGGATAAAGGCATGGATGGTGGAAATACTCAGTCTGCAACCTAGAAAGGTCATGTCCTCGGTAAGACTGAGCTGAGATTTTTTTTTTTTTTTAAATTGATGGTGAATCCCAAAGAGAGTCAGAAGACATTTAATGAAGATGAAGATGATTGAGGAGGATGTCTTTGGATAGTTCCTGGATTAGAAGGTTGTCCAAGTAAGGGAAAATATGTATGCCCTGACTGCAGCAAAAGGCCACCCACTGGAGCAAAACACTTTGAAAACCCTTGGAGCTGTAGGAGACCAAAGGGCAAAGCAGTAAACTGAAAATGTGATGATCTAGTAAATAATCTGAGAAATTTTCTGCAGGAAGGATGAATGGGAATGTGCAGATATGCATCCTTTGGGTCTAGGAATATGAGGAAATCCTGAGGAAGAAGGAAAGCACAAGTGTATGCAAAGAAAGTCTTTTGAAAGTGAGCACTTTTAGGAAGGTGTTTATTTGAGAGAGGTCCATTACTGGTCTCCACTGTTCTTGCTCCCTTAGGAAAAGCTTTCTATTAAAGAATCTTTCTTGCCAAAAGAAGGTTAAGGGATCCTCCAAGGTCCCCTGTGCTAGCAAGTCTTGGATGATAGGGTTCTCTGTGCTAGCAAGTCCTGGATGATATGGTCCAGGAGGCGGGTCTGGTTGTGAGTACGCAGGGTAATTCCTCTAAGTGACTGAATGCTTTCCCAAGTCATACAGTAGCCTTACTTTATGTTTAGGACACATTTGTCCGAGGTCACTGTTTCCCACAATAAGAGAGAGAGAGTGAGACTTCTTGAGAGTGGGGTGGGGTGCTGGGGGTGGTGAGGAAGAGGGAGAGAATCACAGGAGCCTGCTACCAAACTGAGGTCTCCCCAAAGGTGCATCCTCCTGAGCCTCATCTGGAAATCTTTTCCTAGGTGTTTTCCTTAGCTTATGAGATGGCCTTGAGTCTCTCAAAGGAAGTAGAACTCTGGAAAGAATAATCTCTCTGCAATCTTTCATTGTTGTGCCTTATTCCTGTAATTATTTGAAAGACTGGCAGCTTGTGAGCGAAAAGTACAGTTTTGTACCTACCATAAATGTAGATGTCCGAGAAGAATGCATCTGCAGTCCTTACAAATGGGTTGTCCTGTCGTCAGGCAGCCCTTCGGTCGGCCGGATTCCAAAGTCTGGGTCTGGCTTCGGCTGGTGTCGCACTTCACCCGACGTCATTGCGGCAGTTATTCGGGTATAAAGGCATCAGCCGACGCCATTTTCCTCAGTGTTTCTTGCCCCAGATGCCAGGTGCCCTCTAGGTAGGCTAAATTTGGATAAATGCCAAAGTTTCCAAATAGTAGAGAGAAAACACACAAAATAAACATGTATGTACATATATACAAACAAATACACCATAATAGATCCCCCCAAGCTAGCTGAAGATTGGTAAGCACCCTAGGAGTACCTCAGAGGGGAAGGAGGGTGGGTAATCCTGACTGCAGATGCATTCCTCTCGGACATCTACATTTATGGTAGGTACAAAACTGTACTATGTCCTTCAAGGATGCATCTGCAGTCCTTACAAATGGGTAGAATACCATAGCTAAACTAGGGGAGGAGGAAATGAGAATAGATTATGGTGTAGTCAGGATCCCTTGCAAAACAGCAGTGGCAAAGCCAGCACGGGATCTAGAGTATAGAGGTAAGTTATAATGCTTGGCAAATGTATGCACGGAGGTCCAAGTAGCAGCCTCTATAATGTCTTTGGTAGCCACTCCTCGTAAGAAAGCTGTGGTAGTGGCTGTGGCCCTTGTGGAGTGAGGCCTGATGTTCTCTGGAGTTTTCTTTCCATGGTAGGAGTAACAAAGTCTAATGCAATTTCCCATCCATTTGGAGATTGTCTGTTTAGAAATTGGTCTTCCTTCTGTAAGCTACCAGAAGCTGGTCAGTTTTTCTATTGTTTTTTGTCCTGTCCAGGTAGTAGCGTAATTGCCTGTGTACATCCAAGGTATGTAAGAGCTTCTCTCCCCTGTTCTGTGGATTGGGGAAGAATGTAGGAAGGTGGATAGCCTGATTTAAAGAGACTCTGGATACCACCTTAGGCATAAATGTAGGATTTGTTCTCATGGACACTATCTTGATGGAAGATCAGGAAGGGTTGTACTGCCATTAATGCTTGTAGTTCAGAGACCCTTCTTGCTGAAGTTACTGCCAGCAGGAAGGCAGTCTTCCAGGATAGGTATTGCAAGTCTGCTGTAGCTGCTGGCTCGAAAGGAGGTAGAGTCAGTTTTTCTAGCACAAAGTTCAAGTCCCATGCTGGCAATGGAGGTTTCCTGGGAGGTTTTACATTTTAATTCCCTTAGAAACTGTCTGAGCAGAGGATGAGAAGACAGGAGGATCCAAGCTGTATTGTGCTGAAATAGCTGATGCATGTATCTTGATGGAGGAATAGAACAGGCCTGTGTGGTAGAGCTCCGCCAAGTACTCCAGGATGTTGGCTATGTTCACCAGTGTCACATCTTGTCCCTTTGCAGCACTCCAGATGAGATATCTTTTCCATTTTGCTGCATAATTCTTTCTTGTTGAAGGTCTACGAGCCTCCAGGATTACGTCCTTAACCCTTTGGGATAAATTTGGGTTAATTTCTGTCATGTAATGTTCCAGGCTGTTAGCTGCAGAGTTTTTAGGTTTGGATGCAGAATGTTGTAGTTGTTCTGTGTCAACAGTAATGGGATCAGGGGCAGTTTCCATATTTGTTCCCGGGACATGCTCCTCAGCAGTGGGTACCAATGTTGCCTTGGCCAGTCTGGGGCTATCAGAATGATCCTCGGACGCTCCTCTTTGATCTTGAGAAGCACCTTGTGCATCAAAGGAAGTGGTGGGAATGCGTATGCTGTCAGGCTTTTCCAACTGAAAGATAGGGAGTCCACCTTCCAAGCAAGTGGGTGGTAAGTCCTTGTGCAGAATTTCTTCAACTGGTGATTGTATGGGGATGCAAACAAGTCTATTTGTGGGAATCCCCATTCTCTTGTGATGGCTTTGAAGATGTCCGGATGCAGCATCCATTCGTGGGCATCTGTTGTAGTTCTGCTTAATATGTCTGCTAGAATGTTTTCCTTCCTGGTACATAAATTGCCTGTAACTGAAGGTTGTAGCTCAGGGCCACATCCCATAGGTCTAGTGCCAGCCGGCATAGGGGTAAGAGTGTGTGCCTCCCTGTTTGTTGATGTACCACATAACTGTGGTGTTGTCTGTCCTTATCAACAGCTGGCCTTCGTGAAGAAGAGGTCTGAATGCCTGGATTGCCAATTTTACTGCCATCATTTCTTTTAGATTTATGTGTAGATGCAGTTGGTCTTGAGTCCATAGGCCTTGAATGCACTTGTCCATCATGTGTGCCCCCCAACCGAGGTCTGAGGCATCTGTCGTGATAGTTTGTCTTGGTTGACTTTTGCAGAAGGGCAGTCCTATGTTTGATTGACAGGCCTGAGCCCACCATAAGAAATCTTGCTTCAGGCATGGGATCATTGGAATTTTGGTTTCCAGGCTGTGCTCGTGCTGAGACCACAAATTCTTTAGGTACCACTGTAGCTTTCTCATATGAAGCCTGGCATGAGGGACCAGAATTATGCAGGATGCCATGAAGCCTAGAGCTTGTAGTACTTTTCTTGCAGTTAGATGGCTCTGCTTTGTTAATGCCAAGAAATAGAGAGGAAGTTGCTCTTTCTTTTCTGCAGTTAGAAATGCCATTTGTTTTGATGTGTCCAGTTCTGCACCCAGAAAGGTTATTATTTGGGATGGAATCAGCCTTGACTTTTTTGTATTGACTGTGTATCCCAGGGCTTGTAGCAGGTAGATGACTCTTAGTATTCGGTAGTAGTAATCTCTGGATCTGACCGACCGGCACTTGCGAACAGCTTCTGCTTCGGGCGCCACGCGGCAAGAAAGACTGAGGAAAATGGCGTCGGCTGATGCCTTTATACCCGAATAACTGCCGCAATGACGTCGGGTGAAGTGCGACACCAGCCGAAGCCAGACCCAGACTTTGGAATCCGGCCGACCGAAGGGCTGCCTAACGACAGGACAACCCCATTTGTAAGGACTGCAGATGCATCCTTGAAGGACATCAGAATTTTATTACACAGAGGAGAGTCAAGTTTAGATGCGATTCTTCAGGAATAGGGTGATCTCGCAACCAGAACACCACCTGACGACTGAGCCAGTAGCATCTGCGCCAGAAGAAGCACCCACAGCATCACAGCTATATTCAATACTGTGATTGCCTATCTGGGAATCCTGGGCCACTAGGGTCTGCATATGCTGTTTAGATTCTGGTGTCTGGGGCTCTGTGACAGCCTTACACAAGGCCTGAAGTATTTAGCCACTTTAATGATTCAAAGCATGTGTGGAGGACATGTAACACTTTTACCCCACCTATCCACTGCTCGACTGTCCTTATCAGTGGGAAGGACATTGGTGTTGGGAAGCAACTCTGAATGCTTGCCCGGGGCCAGGGAATCTGAAGTGGGATCCACCACTGGATTTTTGTATAGGTACTTAAATTCATCAGTAACTCTGTGGAGCCTATCTGGCTTTTTGGGTGTTGGAGGTTGAGAATCAAGTGTGTTGGTATTAGCATGAAATGCATGCAGGTAAGCCTCTAGCACAGGGGGAACTGGTGGTGGTGCAGGACTGCCCATCTCCAAAAAGTCACAGCATCTCTGCACCTTTGTTGGAGACAGGGACTCTCACTAGTCAGAGGAGAGTTACTCTGGAAAATGTAGCTGAGAAGAGTAGTCCAAAGAATGGTCTGAATCCACCTCTGGTTGCTCCTCTGAAGATGAAGATTCCAATGTCTGTTTCTGTGGTGTCACAATGGATGGAGGCTTTAGGGACACAACGGCTTTAAATAACTCCTGAGAAAAACCCATCTATTCTTCTTCCTTAGAAGCTATAGGGGACGTGGTACGCTTAATTTTTTTCTTTTTGGGGGGACGTCTGGCTGTACCAGCTTAGGAGGTTCAGAACCTTGACATACTTCAGTAAGCAGTTCTGGAACCTCTTCACGTACTAGGATTTGAAGGACTCCACATGAACCCTCTGAAATAAAAAGATGCGATTCAGAAGAGAGTTCTGTTGTCTGTGAGGCCACAGGAGCCATATCAGCCTCTGGCGGGAGTCGCAGTACCAGGATCTTGCGATAAAGTCTGATGTACAGCGAGATCGACCACCTCAGTGTGCATGTCTGATTCGGAGATGACAGAAGACTTATCCTCTCTGGGTCTTTTCTTGGGTTGAAGGCTGACATCTGGCAACATGGCAGAGTGGGGCCAAGTGTTTTAAACACTCTCTCTTGAAAAATATATCAAGAATGGATATTAAGAATAGAGAGTTTGAACTGCAGGAATTTTTGAAGCAAACGACTAACAAACAGAGCAAGATTTGTAGTTATGTTCAGAGCCTAGGCAGAACAAGCACTTACTATAAAAGTCCTTGTTTGGAACTTGCCTGCCACACTTGCACTTAACTCTCCTAGCTGACAGTTAATACATAGCCAAAAAGTTAGAAAGGAAGTATCCTCAATGGGACATGCTATCTGAAACAGGCAAGCGATTGATTCTATTTTACCAAATAAATCTGTTGTGTGCAATGACCTATGTTGGGGCTGGCGGTGAGATAGGGTTCTTGTGTGTAGGTTCATCTATATACCCCTGCGCTTATGAGCTGAGGTCATCATCCAGATGTACACCCTTGGAAGGTAAAGCTTTGGTACCTCATCTGGACATCAGTGGAAGAGAACCCATCTGTTAGGAATACTAATACTACAACAGTGATTACAGTCAATCACTACTATACAAAGCTGTGAAATAAAAACAGTAACAATCCATCCAACTTTTTGGATGCTATAATCAGAATGTTTGGTAACAGGCTCATAGGTAGTTCCTATGCTACTGAATCAAGATGACATTCAGAAGCCTAGACATGCTTTCCCAATATTTTTTTTTTCTTAAAAGCACTTGTATTTTAGGCACAAATAACCCAAAACCTGGTAGACATTTGCATGTCATCTCTATTAATAAAGGAACAAGGGTGCTACACCAGAGGTGAACTTATGGCTCCCATCCATTCAACCAGATTATGCCTGAATAGTATGACACACATATTTTGATTTACGTGTCTAGACAAAGTACAGCTGTGTTAGTAAACTAACCATAAGAGTAGATGTTTGGATGATCCCTGCTGCAGCACCCTTAGCTGTTTGCCAGTCAACGTCCAAAGCTTTAGGGCACCTTCCATGTGCCAATCAGTCAAGCCTGAGCTGAAATGACTAAAAAGACAGGTTTGGATGTCAAGTACTTCAGAGCTTTCATGCCAACAGAAATAGGGAGGTTTAGCCCTGAAAAGGCAATGCTAGGAACAAAAAATAAACACAACAAAAAAACAAAGGGGTTGAGGGAGGGAGCAGCTACTGCAGCAGTGATTATTCTAATATTGACTGTTACTGTAAGTTAATCATACTGGCTGCTACTGCAATAGCCTTAGCTACATGAGTGGATTATCTTAGCTTATTACATTTGGGAGCCAAAGGGAAAGTCCAGGAGCTCATGGAGAATTGTCGATCTTGATCTAGGCCTACAGAAGGAATCAAGCTTGTAATGTCTTGTAAATGTATACATAGTGGACCAAGTTGCAGATTCTAGAATACTTCTAAATCCGTCCCTTTCTGAAAGTCAGAGTGGGCCTTGACTCTACCTGAAAGTTTTGTGGAGAGTATAACAAAAGGTAACAGCCTGTGAGCCATTTGGAAATGGTCTGTTTTGACACAGGTTGCCTCTTCTTACCTTCACAAGAAATAAACGCGGGCGAAGATCTGAAACTCTTAAGTTGTGTCAAAACACAACCAGAGCTATCGGTGGATATTCAAGGTATGGAGTATCCTCTCACCCTCACTTTTACATTCTGGAAAGAAAACAGGGAGATGGACAGTCTGACTTAAGATAAACCCGGATACCATTTTAGGCCTAAAAGGAAGATTACTTCTCAAACAAATCCACTCTGTAGAAAATGAGACCGAGTTGCAAGCTCTTACAGTGAATCAACCCTGACACCCTTCTCGTAGAGGTCACAACCATCAGTAAAGCAGTTTACTCTCTTAACTTTGAGACAGCCACATGAGCTGGTTCAAATGGAGCAAGAGTTAGAGTGTAACACAAAGTTAAGATCTCAAGGAGGTGCCATAATTTTTCTTGGAGGTCCCTTATACAAAATCCCTTTCAAAAACATACTGACATGGGAATGCATTAAAGGAGGATCCATGTGCAGATACGATGAAATGGCCACTAAATGAACTTCGACAGAAGAGTAAGAAAAGTCACAGGATAGTAACTTGCACAAAATATTGTAAAACCAGAGAATTAGCCCTGAATGGATGATATTTATGTTGATGGCACCAATTAGAAAACCTTTTCCATTTGCTAATATATGACTGTCTAGTAGCATGCTTTCTTGGAACTATTAATACCTGCTAAACATACTCGGTAAACAGGTACATAAAGGGATTAACACCTCATATTCAGGCAGTCAGTTGTAGTCGACTGGGGTCAGAATGCATCAAACAACTCTGTTCTTGTGTGAGTAGATCCTTCTGTCAGGAAATTTGTGGTAATTGCCCCTGCCATTTCCAAAAGAAGGGAGAACCACTGCTTCCTGGGCTGGAAGAGAGTCAACATAATGGTCTTAAAAAGATTGCTTCTGAATCTTCTGAAGAAATCTGGATATTAGAAAGGGTAGAAAAGCATACCTGTCCAAGGAAAAGAAAAGGTGCCTGGCTTTCAAGCATTCTTGCAAGGAGTCCTAGGGCAGAATCTTACCAGCTGACTGTTCAGACAGGAAGCAAAGCAGCCTACTTCAGAAACTCACCACAGATGGATCAAGTTCTTGGAAGACACCTTGATCTTGTTTCCATTCATGAGGGTCTGCCATACACTGCTCAGCTGGTCTGCTGCACAATTTTGCTCTGGCTGAATGCAGGACGTCTGTAGAGTGGGATTGTTCAGTGAAGCTATATTCTAAACTAACATGGCTAGTCTGCAAAGGGAATATGAGCTGATCCTCCCTTACTCGATGTACCACAACTGGTAAGAGATCCAGGGGAACAAAGAGGACTTGGAGAATTGAGTGCCTTGATTGTCACCAGGAAAAGTACAGTTGAACATCTACATTTATGGTAGGTACACGAGTGTATTCACTGTTGCAGTCATTACACTTGGGTTATCCTGCTGGCAGGCGATCCGCAGTCGGCCCGAGTGCCAAAGTCTTGGTCTGGCGTCGGTTGTTGTCGCTTCTTCCCTGACGTCAGTGCGCCAGGGGTATATAAGATGCAACCAACGCCATTTTCTTCAGTGTTTCTTGCCCCAGATGTCAGGTGCCCCCAAATAGGTAGGCAATACATATTGCTAATAAAGACATACAGCAAAATATAAACAATACCTTCAGCTACAAGCAAATACACCACAAAGGTTGAATAGGACAGAAAGGTATAGAAAAGTCCCAGCAAAGAAAGTGGGGATGGAGGGTGGGTAACCTGGACTGCAACAGTGAATACACTTGAACATCTACATTTACGGTAGGTACACAACTGTACTATGTTCATCGTGTTTCACTGCTGCAGTCATTACACTTGGGTAGAATCCCAAAGCTGAGCTAAGAGTGGCTGGGTCTAAATAGGATTAGGAGTGGCTATGAGGCCCTGCAGAACTGCAGTGGCAAAGCCTGCTCTTGATTTAGAGTAAAGAGGCAAGTGGTAATGCTTGGTAAAATTTATTTATTTATTTATTTATTTTATTTTACATTTGTTGACCGGGCTAGTCTGGCTGGATACATGTCCATTTTCAGCAGAGGCCCGAGAAGAAAAGCTCCACTATATACTGGTACATTACATAAAATACATTACTATAAGATACAACTTATACGGATTAAAGAACTAATTGAATGTAGGATATTAACAATACAGAAGCATTTTTACAGAAATGCACAGTTCTTAAATTACATCATTTTTACAGAATATGTATAATACTTAAAATACTAAATACTGAATAGAATTCCTAATCCCATGTTATTGGGAAAAGCAGGAGTAGTAATTTTGAAAAGAAAGAAAGAGGTAGCACATACAAACACATGAAAAGAAAGAAAGAGGTAGCACATGCAAAGGTCTATACTATATAGTATTGACAGTTATGATAATACATTTGTGCCAGGGCACCAGTTCTAAGAAATAGAATTGCACAGCAGGGAGCAAAGTGTAGGTTTGAGTGAGAGGGTAGATGACAGGATCCAGAGGTGTATTGAGTAAAGAGAAAAGATGTTATAGGAAAAGTAATATCTAAGTGGATATAAGGTGAGCTACAGAGGAGGAGTGATACAAGTAGTAGAGACAAGTAGAGAAAGTAATGGAGAGAGTTGTAAAGAGAGTTGGGCACTTAAGTCAGTCAGGATTATAGCAAGGGCATAGCCAGTTGGATTTGAAATGGTACCTTAGTTGTTTCTTGAAAAGTTTTGATGAGCCTAGGGAGGTCAGTTCTATGGGAAGTTTATTCCAGTAAGAGCCAACAACATTTGTAAACAAGGAGTCGCCAGCTTTATTGTGTGATTTGAGAGTAGTGACTAGCAGTTTGTTTGCTGAGCGGAGGGAAGTAAGATTCTTGTAGGGGGTGACAAGGTTATTAAGTATTGGTGTATTATTAGGGTAATGGAGAATTTTATAGGTGATAACTAACTGGAGAATTAGATTTTGAAGTTCAAGCCAGCCGAGTTTTTTGAGATTATCACAATGATGGGTACGAAATGGGGAACCTGTGGCAAATCTGGCAATGTTATGGTAGGTTGTGGCAAGTTTCTGAAGGTTTGATTTTGAAAGGTTGATAAAGGATGGGGAGGCATACAGTAATGTAGAGATGAGATGAGTTTGGGCTAGAGACACCCTGCTAGTTGGTGTAAGAAAGGGCTTAAGTCTATAGAGGGCACCTATCTTTTTATTTACAGCTTTGATGGTTAGGTCGATGTGGGAATCAAAGTTCAGTTGATGTCAGGTGCCCCCAAAAGGGTAGGCTAAAAATATACCAATAAAACAAGTATGCACCAAAAAATGTTATACCTCCATCTACAAGCAAATACACCACATAGGTTGTATAGATTAGAGAAGTGCAGATAAGTTCCAGCAAAGATAAGGGGGATGGTGGGTGGGTAACCTGGACTGCAACAGTGAATACACTCAAACATCTACATTTATGGTAAGTGTACACAACTGTACTATGTTCTTCGTGTTTCACTGTTGCAGTCATTACACTTGGGTTGAATCCCAAAGCTGTGGTTGGGAGGCTGGAGCTAAATAGCATTAGGAGCGGCTATGAGGCCCTGCAAAACTGCAGTGGCAAAGCCTGCCCTGGATTTAGATTAGAGTGGTAAATGATGGTGCTTTGTAAAGGTGTGCACTGAACTCCAGGTAGTAGCCTCCAAAATGTCTTTGGTTGGTACTCCCCTGAGGAAGGCTGCTGAAGTGGCTGCTGCTCTGGTTGAATGTGGCCTAATGCCCTTAGGCACTGGCTTGCCATGTTGTGAATAGCAGAAATGAATGCAGTGGCCTATCCACTTTGAAACAGTCTGCTTAGAGATAGCCTTTCCTTGTGATCCTACAGCATATGCCACTAGTAGTTGCTCAGTCTTTCTGAAAGCTTTGGTTCTGTTCAAGTAGAAGCGTAGCTGTCTGTGTATGTCCAAATAATGCAGAATTCTCTCCCCCTTATTCTGTGGGTTTGGATAAAAAGTAGGTAGATGAATTGTTTAAGGGCCACACTGGACACTACCTTAGGCATAAATGTCGGGTTTGTCCTCAGAGAAACCCTGTCTGGATAAAAAATGATAAAAAGGTTCCACAGCCATGAGTGCCTGTAGCTCTGAGACTCTTCTTGCAGAGGTTATTGCTACGAGCAGAGCTGTTTTCCAAGAAAAAATTTTTATATCAGCTGTAGCGGCTGGCTCAAAAGGAGGCAGGGTGAGTTTTTCCAAAACATAATTGAGGTCCCATGCAGGTATTGGTGATCTCCTTGGAGGCCTTAAGTTTTTGGCTCCTCTGAGGTACTGCCTTAAAGGATGAGAAAAGATTGGTGGCTCTGTATTGTAATGAGCCGAAATGGCAGAGGCATGAATTTTAATTGATGAAAAGGATAGGCCTTTGTCCAGCATCTCAGTTAAGTACTGCAAAATCTGAGGAATATTTGGTACAGCTGTGTCAATTCCTTGTGCCTGGTTCCAGGCACAGAATCTCTTCCATTTTCCGGCACTAGGCCTTCTGGCCTCCAAAATGACATCCATCACAGCTTTAGTGAGAGGTGCATTTTGTATGACATTATCCGCCATGCTGCCAGATTTAAGGTCTTGTGTTGGCTGTGTAGGATCAGATTGTTTTGTTGTGACAGTACATGAGGTATTTGAGGGAAGGTCCAAGCCGGGCATTGAGACAAGTTCCTTAGGATTGGATACCAGTACTGGCGGGGCCAGTCTGGGGCAATCAGCATCATCTTTGGCTTCTCTTGTCTGACCTTTAGGAGTACCTTGGGGAGGAGAGGCACACACTGCTAAGTTTTTCCAGTTGAAAGATAGGGCGTCCACTTTCTATGCTTGTCTGTGATAAGTCCTTCTGCAGAATCTTTTTAGTTGGTAGTTGTGACGAGAGGCAAATAGATCTATATCCGGGCATCCCCATTTCCTTGTTATCATGCTGAAGACTTGTGGATCCAATTTCCACTCATGGGGATCCATGAGGTTTCTGCTTAGTTCGTCTGCCAGAGTAATTATCTTTCCTGGCAAGAATTGTGCCTGCATATGTACTTGGTAAGCCAATGCTGTGTCCCACAAAGTCATGGCTAGTCTGCAAAGAGGGTAACAATGACTGCCTCCCTGCTTGTTTATATACCACATGACCGTGGTGTTGTCTGTCTTTATCAGTAGTTGTCCCAGACGAAGTAGGTCCTTGAAGGCTGTCAGGGCATTCTGAACAGCTAGCATCTCTTTTTGATTGATATGCAGATGCATTTGGTTTGTGGACCATGTGCCTTGAATAAATCTTCCTGCCATGTGGACCCCCCAGGCATAATCTGATGCATCCGTTGTTAATGTTTGCCTGGCTGGGGGTAAAGTGAATGGCTGTCCCTTGTTCTGGTGACAAGCCTTTGCCCGCCATCGAAACTCCTGCTGCAGGCAGGGAATGAGGGTAATTATTGTTTCCAGGCTGTGGCAATGCTGAGCCCAAACACTTTTTAGGTACCACTGAAGTTTCCTCATATGCAGTCTTGCATATGGAATTAGTAGAATGCAGGACGTCATGAAGCCCAAAGCCTGCAGAATTTTTCTTGCAGATAACTGGGCCTTTGTTGCCAACAGTTTGAAATATGTAGTCAGTTGCCTTTGTTTGTCTGGCGTGAGGTAAGCCATCTGGGCAGTTGTATTTAAGCTTGCACCCAGGAATATAATCTCTTCAGAGGGTACTAGTTTTGATTTCTTTTCATTGACTGTGTACCCTAGGCCTGTTAGAAATCTCCTTACAAACGCCAGATGCTGTAGTAGAATGTCCTTGTTCTCTGCTTGAATGAGGCAGTCGTCCAAGTAAGGATATATTTATATTCCTCTGTCTGCAGAATGCAATTACTAGTGCCAGGCACTTTGTGAAGACCCTGGGTGCAGTAGATAAGCCAAAGGGCAGTGCAGGAATTGGTAGTGCATTGAGCCAGCTTTGAATCTGAGGTATCTTCTGCATGCTTGTTTGATTGGGTCATGCAGATATGCCTCTTTTAGGTCTAAAGTCACAAGCCAAGCCTTCTTGCCCAGCATGGGCAGAAGCTGCTGTAGAGTCAACATTTTGAACTTTGGTATATCCAGATATGTGTTTAGAATAGATAGGTCCAGTATTGGTCTCCAGGTCTTGTCCTTTCTTGGTAACAAGAACAGTCTTGAATAAAATCCTTCTCCCTGCTCTTGCTCTGGTACTTGTTGAATGGCCCTCATGTCCATGATGGATAAGACTTGTTTTTGTGCCTCTGCCCATTGATGTTTTGGCAGGTCTGTCCAGCCGTTTGTCCCTGGCAGGGTATGAAAGTGAAACTTGTAGCCTTGTGACACTATGTCTAGGACCCATTTGTCCTGGGTTATTATGTGCCAATTTTGAGAAAAAAGTGCTAGTTTTCCCCATAAAGGTGGTGCCAAAAGATAAGTGCTTGGTGCAGGCAGAGGGAAGTCATTGGGACTGTTTCCTGTAGGGCTGTGACTTGTCTTCTCCACTTTTGGAGGTAGAAGCACCCCATTGCTTAGACCTGTACGAACCTTGGGGCTGGGATCTGCCTCTTGGGCATCTGTATCTGCCCCTTTGTGGTCTGTCTGACACTGGAAAGGACCAATTCTTTGTAGGCCATTGTCTGCTAAATCTTGGAGGTTGTACCTGTAAAAAGTTCTTAACCATTTGCATAGATTTAGCTTTGTCCTCCATTTTCTTTAACACCAAACAAGGTATCATGCTGTAATGGAGCATCTAATAATTTTGCTTTGACATGGTCAAGCAGATTTTGTTCCTTTAACCAAGCATGTCTCCTGATGACAGAACCCGTAACAGCGGCCCTGCAGAAGGCCTCCAAAGAATCAAAACCACTTTGCAAAGTATGCTTTCCAACTTGTTCAGCTGCATGCAATAAATCCTGCATTTCTTTGTTTTCTGCACATTCAGAATTTATCAACATTTTCTGTTTAAGCAGTGACATTATATATTGCTGATATTTGAGCATATGAAACTGACAATTTAAAACCCTTATAGCCAAGGTAGCAGAAGTGTAAATTTTCTTCCCCCATCTGTCCAATGCCCTAGAATCCCTGTCAGAGGGGGTAGGGTTTTTTGCAGTGGATGCCTTGACCCCTTTGGGACCCTGAGAGGTCAGCAGCAGGGTTTTTGAAAAGGAATTTATGACAGTCAAGAACCCTGTAGTACCTGTCCGGCTTAACAGGAGCTGGAGGTAAGGAAAATACATCATCTACAATGTCTAACACAGGTGGAATAGCTAGGGGCCTGTATTGTGGAAGTAAAAGGAAGTCTCTGAGCCTTTTCTTAGATTCTGAATAATCTTGGCTCTCCCAGTGGAAATGTTCCATCATGGTATGCAAGGTTTGCCCAAAAGAGTAATCCTCAGGAGGAGAGGCTGAAGGGATAGATTCTTCAGCATCAGACTCCTCATAGGGAGGAAGAGAGTATTCCTAATCAGAAGAGGAATCAGATGAAATGGAAACCTGATCTGAAGATTCATATTCTGTCTTTTGCCTAGGCCTTTTATCAGGAGGGGGATGGGAACCCCTGATCAAAGTAATTAAGTCTTCGGCCATTTTGAGCATCTGTTTTTTGGGCATGGAGGCCTGACCATGAGGCTGTTGTACTTGTTTGTTTTTAAAGGTGCTTTAGTCTTTGCCTTTGTAGCCGGAGTTGTTTTAATGTATAATTGAGTAGGTCTGAAAACACCCTCAGAAGCCGATGCCTGCTCAGTGGCTCTGGACACATCTGAGGGAATGGTCTCCGAAGGTCCAATACTTGAGCTTCCAGCGGCCTAGTCGACTCCACGTAGGAGTCTGTAGCAGCCTGCGGGTCAAAAGTAGCGGGCATCAGGGGCTGCGTAGGTGCCTCACTGAGAACCGGTGACTGGCTTAGAGGAAGCCTCATCTGTTTTGGACCTTGGATGCCTGTCCTTTTCCTTGCTTTTCTTGTGAATTCCGGTAGTCGGATGGCTATCTGATGGCATTGTGTAATTAAATCATCTGCCAAAATAGTGAAATGCAAAATTGTACCGATGCTTAATAGTGTGCTGGTTAAATCTGGCACAAAACCGACAACTAGCAATGTCGTGATCAGGGCCTAGACAAGGAATACAGTAAGAATGAAAGTCCTTATGAGGTGTTTGCTTCCCACAAGAAATACAATTATTAACTTTTTCTGACATCGGTCTGGAGCAAGAAAAAGGTTTCCTCAACGGGGTACTTAGCTTTTAATGAAGACTTCGGATCTGAAATTCGAACATGAAAATCTCAGGAGTCGGCCGACCGGCACTTGCGAACTGCTTCTGCTTCGGGCACCACGCGGCAAGAAAATGGCATCGGCTGCATCTTTTATACCACTGGCGCACTGACGTCAGGGAAGAGGCAACAGCAACTGACGCCGGACCTCGACTTTGGAACTCAGGCCGACAGAGTAGCCTGCCAGCAGGATAACCCAAGTGTAATGACTGCAACAGTGAAACACGAAGAACAGGTAGTTATGTACTCACCATAACTATCGATGTATGTGGTCCATCTCACCTCACATTCTTTACTCACGGGTTCTGGCTCCGACTTGGCCAACTTATTTCTCTAGCACGAAGTCTCTAATTGGCTGGGCTAACCCGGTATCCCAAGATGCACCTCGCCCTAGCCCCAGATCTAGTTTGCAGCCATTCCAGTCATACCCCCACACACAACCGCCACTGGAAGGAGCTCCAGCCAGAAAGGAAAGAAAAAACAACTGACATTGAAGGGTTCTCAGAGCCAATTTTCCTCCAAATCCTACAGGAAGGGGGCAGGTGGGAGGGTACGTAAGAATGTGAGGCGAGATGGGCCACATACATCGATCATTATGGTGAGTACATAACTACCTGATGTTATGTGGTCCTATCTCGCCTACATTCTTTACTCACGGGACAGCATCCCCAGCACCTCTATCCTGGGCGGCTCATAGGAAAATACTCTGAGAACCGTGGAACCAAAGGAAGCCCGGCCCCTAGAAGCCACGTCCAACTTGTAATGAGTAATAAAGGTGTGCGGAGAGGCCCAGGTGGCCGCAGCACAAATATCATCCAATGAAAGCCTGGCATGGTAAGCTATTGATGTAGACACTGCCCTGGTAGAGTGAGCTTTGACGGGAAAAGGTAAATTTCTGCCTGCTGACGAATAGATAAAGGAAATACAATCTTTGATCCATTTAGAAATTGTGCTCTTGGAAATAGGACAACCTGTTCTGTTTTCTGAGAAGGACACAAACAGTTGATCAGACTTCCTAATATGCTTAGTCCTGTGTAAGTAGAATCTTAGTTGTCTGTGCACATCCAACTGGTGAAATCTAAACTCTGCTTTACTGAAAAAGTTTGGAAAGAACACTGGTAACTCAACAGACTGATGAAGATTAACGGTGGATGACGCCTTTGGAAGGAAGGACGGGTTAAGTCTCAGGGAAACTCTGTCCTTATGAAAATCAAATACTGAGGTTTAATGGACAAAGCTTGAATCTCTGATACTCTTCTGGCCGATGTAATGGCTATTAGGAAAGCCGTCTTCCAAGATAGAAATTTTAATTCACAGGTGGCAGCCGGTTCAAAGGGCGGTGAAGTGATGGCTTGTAACACAAGGTTTAGATCCCATGGCATGACAGGTTCTGAAACAGGAGGGCGAAGTAACCAGGCGCCTTTCAAGAAGGCCTTACAAAGTTTATGGCCCATAAGAGAAGGCTCGTAAGATGTATGAAAATTGGAAATCGCAGCCAGCTGCACCTTAATGGTAGCAGGCGCGAAGCCCTATCGGAAAAGCATGGCTAAAAAATCTAAGACCGACGGAATTGGGGCTGTGAAGGGGTCCAAACCTTGGGCCTGAGCCCAAATGGAGAATCTCTTCCATTTGCTGGAATAAATCCTTCTGGTGGAAGACTTGTGAGACCAGGACAAGATGTGTACCCACCTCAGGTGAAAAGGAATGTCGTCGAACTAGTGATGGAAGTGGAGCAGCCAGGCTGTTAACCTAAGGGTTCGCAGGGAGGGATGGAGCTGTCCTGACATGTGAATCAGTAGGTCTGGCACTAGGTCCAGGGTCCAAGGACCGTCCACTGCATACTGCTGAAGAAAGGGGAACCACACTTGTTGAGGCCAGTGTGGAGCAATTAGAATCATCCTGCTTCCCAAGGATATGGCTTTCTGAATCACTCTTGGTAACAGAGGAAACGGAGGGAAAGCATAGATCAGACCGGGGGGCCAATCGTGGACTAGAGTGTCCCTGGGTGACTCCCCCTGTGGGGGGATCAGTGTGAAGTACTTGCTGCATTTGGCATTGAGGGGGCTGGCGAAGAGATCGCAGCAAGGCTGACCCCACCTGTTGAAAATTTGAACCGCCACTCGGTTGTTCATTGACCACTCGTAAGGCATTAGAATAGCTCTGCTCAGCCTGTCCGCTATCACGTTGGTCTTTCCCGGAATGTGCATTGCCACTAAAAACCATTGGGAAGACACTGCCCAATGCCACACTCGCATGGCCTCTCTGCAGAGGGGATAAGACATGGTTCCCCCCTGCTTGTTCAGGTACCACACCACGGACATGCTGAGTGAATTGCAATCATTCCCAGAGGAAGAGAGCTTTGGAGTGCCCGCAACGCTAGTAACACCGCTCTCATCTCTAGAACATTGATGTGCAGGTGTACCTCGTGATCTTGCCACGTGCCTTGGACCGTCCTGCCAAGATAATGCCCCCCACCCCATCTGGGAGGCGTCCGTGGTCACCGTGGCCACTGGAGACATAGGAATCAAGCTCCTCCCCTTGTCCAGATTGGTGGAACATAGCCACCAGTGGAGGTACTGTTTGCACCATTCCGTGAGAAGTATCAAGTGGGAAAGAGGAAGTTTCTGAAAGGACCATTGGGCCGAAAGGAGCCACTGTAGGATCCACATGTGTAACCTGGCTAGAGGCACCAGCATGATGGTGGCAGCCATGGATCCCAGGAGCTGGAGAACTAACCTGGCCTGAACTCTCTTGAGGGGCAACAATGCGTGAATCTGAGACTGCAACACTCTTATCCTCTCTTGTGGCAGAAAGGCCCACATTTGAATAGAGTCTAGCTCTGCGCCTATAAAAACAACACGCTGTGAGGGCAGCAAGGCAGACTTTTCCCAGTTCAAGGTAATTCCTAGTTGCTGACAAAGTGTAATGGTAGCCTCCCTGGCTTGAATGAGGAGATGCCTGGTGGGGGCGGTGAGAAGCCAGTCATCCAGATATGGAAACACCTGGAATCCACAACGTCTCAGGTGAGCCGTCACCACTGCCTAACACTTGGTAAACACCCTGGGGGCTGTGGTGAGACCAAAGGGCAGGGCACGAAACTGGAAGTGACTGGCTCCTAGCCGGAAGCACAAGTGACTCCTGGATGCCTCGTCCATCTTGATGTGGTATCCTTGAAATCGATGGAGCACATCCATACTCCTTTTTCCAGCAAGGGAAAAATGGACTGAAGAGTGACCATTCGGAACTTGGACTTCAGAACGTAGTGATTCAATTGGCTGAGATCCAGAATGGGACTCGGGTCCCCTGTTCTTTTCGGCACCAAAAAGAGTCTCGAGTAAGTTCCTGATCCAATATGGTCTGAGGGGGCTGGTTGGATGACTTCTTTTTCTAGCAGCTTTGAAACTTCTAGCGCTGCTTGATCCTGTTGACTGGGTGGAACATCCGGGATTCTTTTGACTGGAGGGGGTGTTGATAAAAAGGGGATAGTGTAACCTCCGGTAACTATTCGAAGCACCCAACAATCCTGGGTGATGCTTTCCCAGGCTTCCGGATGCAACATAATTCAGCCCCCGACTGGCTCCGATACAGCACAGTCGGGCAACACCTCAGGAACGCTGAAAGGAATCGCGGTCTCCCGAGTTGCGGGGGCCTCCTCTGCCTCTAGGACGGCATCTTCCAGAATAATTTTCCCCTCCTCTGCCTCTGGAGGGGGACTCACCTTGAGCGGCAGGGAAAGACTTCTGTGACTTCTTGAAACACATTTTCCCTCCTCGCTGAGCCTTGGGGTAAGGCCTAGAAGGAAGAGAGAAACGGGCCCCTACGGCAGATAGGGTCTTCCCCTCCTGCTCGCATCTGGTGAGGGTGTCTTTCACTTTGGTCCTGAAGAGTGAGGACCCATCAAAGGGGGATTTAGTGAAGGAAGACTTAAAGGCCTCCGCGAAATGACACAGGCACATCCAGGCTTGCCTTCTGAGAGCTACACCTGAGCTAGCTGCCCTACTCGCCCCTTCGGCTGCATAGGATATGAGCCTCATAGATGAGTTGACAATGGAACCAAGGGTAGACAATTGGGCGTTAACAGTCTGCACTACCGCCTCAGGCATGTTACCCGTCAGTGTCTCCTAGCTCCTTAAGGAGATCTCTCTGGAGCAGAGTAAAATGACAAAAGATAATTCAGCGACCACAAAGTAAAGGTCGCTGAAGACAGGGTATTGCTTCCCGTACCGGTCCATACTCCTGGACTCCTTGTTAGGAGGATGGACGGAAGAAGAAGCCTCTGCAACTTCCTGCTGAGTGGCTGCCGCCACCACCAAGGCATCTACGGAAACCCCTTTGGTCAGGAACTCTTTCCCCAGGGGAGCAGAAAGAAACTTATTTGGACGTCTGGGCACCGGTTCCACGGAATAGTACAGTTTTGTACCTACCATAAATGTAGATGTTCGAAGATCCACATTGCTGCAGTCATAACCTATGGGTAGTCCGCTGTCCTCGGTCGGCCCGAATACGAAAGTGTTAGGCTGGCGTCGGTCATGGTCGCTCAGATCTGACGTCAGTACGCCGTGGTACTAAAGCGCATGACCGACGCCATATCCTCAGTCTTTCTTGCCCCAGATGTCAGAAGGCCTTAAAAAGAAAGGCCATAGCCAAAAATGGAAAAACACCCAAACACCCATGTAGAAACAATATTTACACCCCAAACTACAGAGGGGAAGGAGGGAGGGTAAATTGGACTGCAGCAATGTGGATCTTCGAACATCTACATTTATGGTAGGTACAAAACTGTACTATGTTCTTCATCTCACATTGCTGCAGTCATAACCTATGGGTAGAATCCCAAAGCAAAGGTAAAGGGAGGTTGGCAAAATCATAAAGCATTGGGAGCTGCTATCATGCCCTGTAAAACTGCAGTGGCAAACCCAGCCCCAGATTTGGAATAAAGAGGGAGATGGTAATGTTTAGAAAAAGTGTGCACTGAACTCCAAGTAGCTGCCTCCAAAATATCTTTAGTAGCTACTCCCCTTAAAAAAGCAGTAGAAGTGGCAGTCGCCCTAGTGGAATGAGGTCTGATGCCAGCCGGAACCTCCTTACCATGATGAGAATAACAAAAAGCAATACAATGGCCAATCCACTTAGAAATAGTTTGTTTTGAAACAGGTTTCCCCTGAGAACCCAAAGCAAAAGAAACAAACAACTGTTGAGACTGCCTGAACCCTTTGGTCCTGCTCAAATAATAACGCAACTGCCTGTGAATATCCAAAGAGTGCAAAATTTTCTCCCCTTTATTTTGGGGATCAGCATAAAATGTAGGCAAATGAATAGATTGGTTTAATGCCACATTAGAAACAACCTTAGGCATAAAGGTAGGGTTAGTACGCAGGGAGACCCTATCCTTATGAAATATCAAGAAGGGTTCAACTGCCATTAGAGCCTGTAATTCAGATACCCTTCTAGCAGACGTAATGGCCAACAAAAAAGCAGTCTTCCAAGACAAAAACTTCAACTCCGTAGTAGCTGCAGGTTCAAAAGGAGGTAAAGTGAGCTTTTCCAACACAAAATTGAGATCCCAGGAAGGAGTAGGAGCTCTACGTGGGGGTCTTATGTTTTTTGCCCCTCTAAGAAATTGCTTAAACAAAGGGTGAGAGAATAAAGGAGGATCACAGTCATAGTGAGCAGAAATGGCTGCAGCATGAACTTTTACAGAGGAGAAAGACAAACCCTTGTCTAATAATTCTGTAAGATACTGAAGTGAAACACTCAAATTAGGCACAGAGACATCAAAGCTCTTTGCTTTGCTCCAAAGAAAAAATCTCCACCATTTATCAGCATAAACTTTCCTGGTACTAGGCCGTCTGGCCTCCAAAATGACATTTAAAACTTGTTGAGGAAGCTGCGACCCCCCAGGGTCTAAAACAGAATATGCCAAGCTGTCAGTTGCAGGGACTGTATCCTGACATTGCGGAAATGATTGCTTGCCTGGGACAAAAGGTGTGGTACTGATGGCAGAGGCCAAGGAGGCTCCCGTACTAAACTCCTCAGCAGAGGGTACCAGTGCTGACGTGGCCAATCTGGAGCTATTAGAATCATGCAAGGCTTGTCCTGTCTGACCTTCAAGAGCACCTTGGGAAGAAGAGGCAGAGGAGGAAAGGCATAGACGTGAAGGTTGTTCCAACTGAATGATAGAGCATCCACTTTCCAAGCTTTTGGGTGAAATAGCTTTGTGCAAAACTTTGGCAGTTGGAAATTTAGTGGAGAAGCGAACATATCTATGTCTGGAGTCCCCCAAGCCACAGTCAACTGCTGAAATACATGAGGATCCAATTTCCACTCGTGGGGATCCACCATCTGTCTGCTCAAAACATCTGCTAAGGAGTTCTGTGCTCCCGGCAGAAACCTTGCCTGAAGAGTGAGGTGCAAACTGAGAGCAGTCTCCCACAAAATCATAGCTTGTCTGCAAAGAGGTACGAATGGGTTCCCCTTGCTTGTTGATGTACCACATGACTGTTGTGTTGTCTGTTTGAATCAACACCTGTCCTGGTTGAAGTAGATCCTTGAAGGCCATCAGGGCAAATTGGACTGCTAACATCTCCTTCATGTTGATATGCAAATGTTGTAGTCTGGGAGGCCACGTGTCTTGAACCCATTTCCCATTGAAGTGTGCTCCCCAAGCCATGACTGAGGCATCTGTCGTTAAGATCTGACTCGCCTCTGGTCGGGTCACAGAGAGTCCCTTGTTTAGGTGACATTCCTGAGCCCACCACAAGAATTCCCTTTGGAGGCAAGGTATTATCTGAATGACAGTGTCCAAATCGTGGCAGTGTTGAGTCCATACGCTTTTGAGATACCATTGTAGCTTTCTCATATGCAGTTTGGCATTGGTAAGCACCAGAATACAAGATGCCATGAACCCCAAGGCCTGAAGGACTGTCCTTGCAGTCAGCCTGGACCGTAGAGATAATTGCTGGAAGTAAAGGGCAAGATTTCTTTGTTTGTCCGGGGTCAAAAACGCCACCTGAGAGGCTGTGTTCAGTCTCACACCCAGAAAGCACATGTCCTGAGAGGGTACTAGACTGGACTTTGTTTCGTTCACAGAATACCCTAGGCACCTTAACACTGTCATAACGTACTGTAGATGGTGAAGTAACTTGACTTTGTCTTGAGCAAGAATCAGGCAATCGTCCAAATAAGGATAAATTTGTATTCCCCTTAGTCTTAAGAAGGCTATCACCGGAGCCAGGACTTTTGTGAACACCCTGGGCGCAGTAGATAAGCCAAAGGGCAATGCAGAGAACTGATAATGCAAAGTGCCAGTCCGAAAACGCAGGAACCTCCTGCAACTAGGCCTGATTGGAATGTGAAGATAAGCCTCTTTGAGATCCAGAGTTACCATCCAGTGATCTTTGCGGCAAAGTTAACATCTTGAATTTGGGAATGTCCAGGTATGTGTTGAGAACAGACAAGTCCAGAATTGGTCTCCAAGTGTTTCCTTTCTTTGGTACCAAAAACAGGCGAGAATAAAATCCTAGGCCCACTTCTGACTGAGGGACCCCCTGGATAGCCCCCATTTTTAAAAGTAAAGAAATCTGTTTGTGAGCCTCCAACTTTTGCTGAGGAGGAACGTCTGGCATGCCTTTGAAAGGAGGCAAGGTGTGAAAATAAAACTTGTAGCCTCGGTCTATAATGTCCAACACCCATTTGTCCTGGGTGACTAAAAGCCAATTTTGCCTGAAAAGTGCCAACTTTCCTCCCAGAGGAGCTGCCAGACAGGAGGGATCTGGCAGCTGGAGATACAGGTCATTGGGTCTGTTTACGAAAAGGCTGACCCCTGCCCTCACCTGAAGATTGTGCAGGGGAACTCCACGTCCTAGGCCTGAAAGAACCCTGAGCATGAGCTTTGCCCCTACCACGTCTAGATCTGCCCCTAGACTGTAGATCAGAAGAAGGATAAGCCCATCCCTTAGTAGGCCAATTTCTGCTAAACTTAGGGGGCTGCACCTGTAAAAAATCCTTAACTGTCTGCATAGACTTAGCTTTGTCTTCCATTTTCTTCAAAACTGACTCCACAGGAGAACCAAACAGAACCTCAGATTGAAGGGGAGCATCCAAAATTCGAGCTTTAACATGCTCTGACAAGTTCTGATCCTTAAGCCAGGCGTGCCTACGAATTACTGATCCAGTGGCAGCCACCCTGGAGGAAGCCTGAAGAGCATCAAAACCACACTGCAAAGAATGCTTTCCCACCTGATCAGAGGCATGAACCAAATCCTGCAATTCCTTACACTCTATGCCCTCTGCCAAAGCATCTACCTTAGATTTTAACTGACTTAGGAGAAAATTCTGGTACTTCAGCATATGAAACTGGCAATTCAAAGCCCTCATTGCTAGAGTGGAAGAGGTATACACTTTTTTACCCCACCTATCCAAAGCTCTAGAATCTTTATCCATAGGAACAGGATTCTTTACAACAGAAGCCCTGACACCCTTAGGTCCCTGGCTAACAGTTTCCGGGTCAGCTCTTGGGCTCTGATACAAATATTTATGAGCCTCTGGCACTCTATAATACCTGTCTGGCTTGATCGGGGCAGGAGGCAAAGAATCAGGATTAAGGGAAGCTTCAGAGAAAACATCCTGAACAACATCCAAAACAGGGGGTATAGCCAAGGGCCTATGTTGTGGTAAAAACAAAAATTCCCTAAGTCTCTTTCGAGAGTCTGAGAAATCCTGACCTTCCCACTTAAAATGCTCCCTCATGGAATGCAGGGTTTCTGAAAAAGAAAAATCCTCTGGAGGGGAAGCAGAAGGACTAGAATCCTCTGCATCTGAATCAGAATAAGGAGGAAAATCCTGAATGTCTTCAGTTGAAGACTCTGAGTAATCTGAGGAATGCTCCAATCCTTCCACCTCTGGCTCCACCCTAGGCCTCTTATCTGGAGGGGGCATAGAACCCCTGATTAAGGTAATCAAATCCTCTGACATTTTTAGCATATGCTTTTTAGGTACAGAACCTGCAGAACTAGGGCTGACGCCAGAGGAAGACAAACCAGGCCTGACCTTGGAAGTTACCTTAGAGACAGAAGTAGAAGGCCTAACCACCTTATGCAAAGAAGGGACCACAGAGATCTGAGAGGCCCCCTCAGCCTGACCCGACTCCTGAGAGGCCACCTCCTGCAAAATTAAAGGCTCCCCCTGAGACTCAGCTGAAACCTCAGCTGGATCCACAGATTCCACCGTAGTTTCTAAAGAACCGGCGTCCGTAACGGACGACTCATCCTGCTTGGACTTTAACGATTTTTCCTTACACTTCTTAGCGGTGGCGCCGGAGGATCCGGCGGCATATTAATTACACCGCTTACTGAAGACAAGCCTAGCACAATCTAACCTGCGTTTAATGGTGCGCTTATTAAATCTAGCACAAAAGCGACACCCGACTACGTCGTGCTCAGGACCCAAGCAAGGTATACAAAGAGAATGGTAATCCCTATGAGGTATCTGTTTCCCACAAGAAATACAATTATTCACTTTTTCTGACATCCGGATTTAACTGAGGCAAGAAAAGACAAAAATATTCCCCAACGGGGTACTTAGCCCAACTTGGTCTTCGGTCTGAAACTCAGAATATGAAAATTTCAGGACGCCGAACGGCACTTGCAAACGCTGCTTCTGCTTCGGACCATGCGGCAAGAAAGACTGAGGATATGGCGTCGGTCATGCGCTTTAGTACCACGGTGTACTGACGTCAGATCTGAGCGACCATGACCGACGCCAGCCTAACACTTTGGTATTCGGGCCGACTGAGGACAGCGGACTACCCATAGGTTATGACTGCAGCAATGTGAGATGAAGAACATCAGGGCTGTCCCTTCGACAAATCAAATCCAGGAGTTCATCGAAGGGTGGAGACACCCAGGAGGTGGAGGGTTGAGCTCCGAAGGCCTTCAGGAATACCGACTCCTCCTCAGAGGGGGGTCTTGGACGGCCAGTCACCTCTCTGCCTCAAGATCTCCAGGATATCGGAGAAAGAGACGTCATCGGAGGATGACTTAGGGGACCCCTCTGACTCCTCCAGGTCGGTATCGGAAGTGAGGGACTCATCCTGGGAGTCTATGTGCTTCCTCTTGCACAACTTCTTTCTGGGGGGCTCCTCAGGCACTGACACTGAGGGGTCCTCAGAAAGTTGGGGACCGCTCATGGGGGTATCCTCAGACCTTCGGGCTCCGCCATCCATGGATAGGGGGCGTCAAGACGCTCTAGCCGGGGTGTAGGGGGAAGGAGTGACCGATCTGGGTGATGTAACAGACGATCTGGCCAGTGCGCTCCTCATGGTCTCGAAGGCAGGTCCCCCCGAATCCGAGGACCACCCCGTCTCCGAGACCACAACCGGAGTCGGGGTTCCCTGAGCCGATGCGCCGAGAGGGAGGCTCGGAACCGACAAGAGTCCCGAGGTATCCCCCGGGTCCGACTGAGGAAACCTGAGTACCGAAACCAGAGGACGGAACCGACATGGTTGGAGCAGACATCGGCTCCGATAAACTCGCAAGGGGTATCGGAGCAGACACGAGAACATCACTCGGCACGGAGCACTCCGGCTACGATGACACAGGGGTGCTCGGAGGAGGAATCATCGGTACAAGAATAGGGACGGGCTCCGGAGCCGACTGGGTCAGAGCCGAGAACAATTTTGCTAACACCGGCGACTGCAGGAGTCTCTGGACCACCCTATCCACATCCAAATCAGACAGCCTAGAGAATTTGGAGGAAACAGAAGGAGATCGGGATCTCCTACCCGGAGACTCATGCCTAACACTGGGTGACCGGCTCCGAACAGGCTCTAATATCGGGGCCAAGGTCGACTCCAGTACAACAGATACCGCCTGCGGCCCCGAGGACAAGGGAGCCGAGGAGGCAGTATCCACTTTCGAAACCTTCTCCGGGGGCTCCGAGGAGACAGATGGAGCCGGAGATCTTTTCTTGGCCTTGGAAGTCTTAGACTTAGTACTAGAAGAAGAGTCTAAGGACTCCTCAAAAGAAGGTTTAACCAGGCCCTTCAAAAGCAGCTTATTTTTTCTTTCCTACAGTGCCCTTGGGCTGAAAGCGTGGCAAAAGCTGCAGGACTCTCTCAGGTGAATAGCACCAAGACAATAAACGCAGATCGAATGCCCATCTGTAATGGACATCTTGTAGCCACATTTTGAGCATTTTTTTAAACCCAGAGGGTTTATGCTCTTTCTGCTCTTTAGACACAGTAATTCACAACACCCACTCAACCGACAACGACAGATACAAGAGGAAGGCGGGAAAAAAACAAACTACGAACAGCCAAGGAAACTCTAATTTAAACGTTTCTTTGGTGCAGCAAGGAGACTAACTACCAACCAAAAAACCAAACAAAACACAAGTTTACACAAAAAACAACACAGGAGAGGACTAGGTCCTCTAATTTAAACGGGCCTAGCCCACCAAAACAGAGGAATACCACAAAAAGCACTACTCGCTTATACAGTACACTCACAAAGAAAAACTAGCTATTAAAATAGCTTTTTACAAGAAAACAGACTGCTAAAGACTTATGAAAAGTTTTGAAAAGGGTACTTAGCCACAGCCAAGCAAGACCACGTCCTAACTCTACGAGCGGCAAACGAGATCTGGGGCTAGGGTGAGGTGCATCTTGGGATACCGGGTTAGCCCAGCCAGTTAAGAGACTTCGTGCTAGAGAAATAAGTTGGCAGAGTCAGAGTCGGAGCCGATTCTCGGCTCCGAACCCATGAGTAAAGAATGTAGGTGAGATAGGACCACATATCATCTGGTTCCATCACTCACTGGGACACCATATGTTGACGGACAGGGGAAATAAAATCTAGTCTGATGGATGAGGCATTACCTCCTGGAAAGGAGGGATTTCCTCATACTGTCATCTAGAACCTTGATGAATGACCTTCTGAATACATCTGACTGAAGCTATCTGTTGTTAGAGAAAACAGATGAGGGGAATGGGGTCAAAATCCTTCAAATAGTCATTCTGAGTTGCTGGACTGTCCTTGATTTTGGGGGTACTGAATGCTTTTTTAACCCTCCCCAGTCATTTCTTCTTAAATGTCTGTTTACCCAATTTTTTTAAGACTGGGTATTTTGTTTTTGACTAATCTGGATGACAGGTTAGAGATTCCCTTAGAAAATTTGGAAAAGGAGGACTGAAAAATAGATTCCATGCATCAACTTACCCCTTTCATCACACGTTTTTAATAACCTCTGCAGTACACAATCAATAAATCCCTATCCAAAGAAATTAATCTCATTTTTCGCATCATTTTGGATGTTCTGAGAATGCAGCCAGATAAGTTTCCTCAAAACAGTATTACTGGGCACAGCCCTGGAGTAGCAACAACCCAGTCATACTTGCACTGTAAACAGTGAGTTGTGACTTGTAAAATGGAATAAATTAGTTAAAGCAGATTCTTCCTCACAAGAAGAAACTGCATACAAAACTTTCCTCATGCTTTCACAATTAGTCAGATTAAACTAACATATGAACCCATTAAAAACTGCGAAAATTTTCAGAAGCATACACTTTTTACCTAAACTTAGTAATAATATTCCTCTCCTTGACAGAAAGAGTAAGGATTGGAATTAACCAAATGTTTAGCAACAGTAGGATTAGCTAAAGTTACAGCTGCCGGGTAAGTTTTGGAAAGAGTGTATAAAAACTAAAAAAACTGAGGAAAATACAAGCTGAACTTGACAGCAAATGTTTAAAGGATCACTGCTGCAGTAGCCTTAGCTATATGGAGTTATACCCTACCAAGGATAACAGGCAGCTAGCTTCCAAAGATACAGGGCACCTTCCACGTGCCCAAAATGTCAAACAGTTTGAGCTGAGCTGACTAAAAGCCAAGTTTAAACTAAGCCGTTCAGAGCTTTCCTACCAGCAGAAAAAGGGAGGCCGAGCCCTGAAGAGACTATGCTAGGAACAGACACCACACACCAAATACAAGGGGGATGGAGGGAGGGACAGGCTACCACAGCAGTGATCATTTGAACATCTGCTGTTATGGTAAGTTCAACTTACACAACTGTATTACATTCAACATACTGATCACTGCTTCAGTAACCTTAGTTGTACGGGTATATTATCAAAACTTACTATATTTGGGAGGTGGAGGGAGAAGAGTCTAGAACCCCTGGAAAATGGTCCTAGCAAAACTCGATTTGGGCCCAGAGAAGGAATCAAGCTTATAGTGCTTTATGAAAGTGTGTAGGAGAACCAAGTAGGAACTTCTAGAAAATTTCTAGAATTCAATCCTTTCCAAAAAGTTCTGGTAGAGAGGGCCTTGAGCCTGGCTGGAATACATTTGTTATGACAAGTATAAAACAGTAACAGCCTTAGAAAACCATTTGAAATATTTTTCTTGTGAAGGTAAGGAGGAACAGCCTGTGTTAAAATAAACAACTGATGCGAAGCTCTGAGAGATGCAGTTCTCTCCAGATAGTACCCAAGCTGTCTGTGAACATCTAAGGTATGGGGTATCCTATCTCTCTCATTCTGTAGACTCATTAAAGAAAACGGGATGGATAGTTTAGCTTAAAGTAAACATGGATACCACTTTAGGCATAAGAGGAGGACTGGTTCTCAAAGAAACCCTGTTCCTATGGAAAATGAGGTAGGGATGACTCACCATAACGGCTTGCAACTCGGACACCCTTTTTGCAGAGGACAAAGCAATCAGTAATAAGGTTTTCTATGTCAAAAACCTCAAGTCAGCCAGATTAGCGGATTCAAACTGAGCAAGCGTTAGCTTTTCAAACCCAAGTTAAGATCTTAAGGAGGGGGTCATTGGTTTACTTGGCACTTCTTATGCATGACCCCTTTCAAGAACATTTTGAAATGAGATTGCCTTGAAAGAAGGCAATCTATGGGCAGACATGCTACAATGGACTAGAAATGAACCTTGATACAGGAATTAAAAAGGTCACAGAATAGTAACTCAAATATTGTAAAATCAGAGAACAACTAGCTCTGATTGGGTGCTGGTTATGTTTTTGGCATTAACTAGACAATGTTTTCCATTTTCTAATATACGATTTTCTAGTAGTAGGCTTTCCTGACCCCATTCACTGTTGGAAACTCCTAGGTTCTTGCTAGTGTGATTCTCAAACAATCTGGAAATATATCACTGACTGATAAGTATATTTCTTGGCATTTTAACCTTTCATAGTTCTGCATTGTCTTAATTTTGCCTGAATTGTTTTATATATTTTCTGGCATCATTTTCTGTTCTCATCTGTCCTGAAACTGTTTTTCCCCTCCGCTACACCCTACTCTTGTGGTGGCGTTATAGTTGGTGGCTTTGCAGTTGCCTGCCCCTACTATAAATTTTATCTGGGATACCCCTCCCAGTCTGGTGTTCACTCTAATAGAGAGAGAACATTTGGGAAGGCCAACCCACTTAGTTTCTTAACCTCTGCTCCACCCTCTCTCCCTGCACTTTACTAAAGAAAACATTGCACTTTATTTTGCTTTTGCCTCTTCTTAAAATTACTCAACTGTATTTATTCTGCTGCATTTATTACTGCTTGGTAGTAGTCTGATTAAACTGCAACTGTTATTCTAAGCATTTCAGTTTAAGCACTTGGGCTTCAGATCAGTTATTTTACATTAAGAAGGTTTGTGGTCTGCACTGTTGTGGCAGGACAGGTAGCTTGCATCCTTCTAAACTGGGAATTGCTTGTTGAAGTCTCAGTGTCTGTTATTCTAAAAGTGCATTAGTTCTGGTTTAAGCACTTGGGCTTCAGGACAGTTATTCTACATTAAGAAGGTTTGTGGTCTGCACTCCTGTGGGAGGAGAGGTTAGATTCTGCCCTTCTGAGCTGGGAATTTCTGGTTAAAGGATTATTGTGGCTGCTTATTTGAACTGTTTCTTTCTGAAATTGGTGCACCATGTTTGCTGTAGCATAGACTAGATTCAGGCATGCTCAATCTTGCTTTGGTTGTATAACTTGAGCACTAATCCAGGCCTTTTTTTGGAGAAAGTTCCCCTGCACCCTAGTGGCACGAGTGTGCAGTTAGAACTTGTCTGATTGAAGACTGCTGGGACAGGGCTCAGTTTTAAGCTTTTATACTGGTTAATTGGGTAATTTGTTTAAATCAGTTTGCTCGTTATATAAAAAAAAATGCACTTTATTCATCTACTTTTACTGTATTTGCATTTCTTCCTACTTTATTGCATTTATTACTGCTTGTTAGTAGACTGATTAAATTGTAACTGTTATTCTAAGCCTTTGGTTGAAGCACTTGGGCTTCAGACCAGATGTTTTACATTAAGAAGGTTTGTGTTCTGCACTGTTGTGGCAGGACAGGTAGCTTACACCCTTCTAAGTTAGGAGTTGCTGACTGAAGGTTTAGTGTCTGTTATTCTAAGAGTGTATTAGTTCTGGTTTAAGCACTTGGGCTTTGGGCCAGTTATTTTACATTAAGAAGGTGTGGTCTGCACTCTTGTGGGAGGAGAGGGTAGATTCTACCCTTCTAAGCTGGGAGTTTCTGGTTAAAGGCTTATTGTGACTGCTTATCTGAACAGTTTATTTCTGAAATTGGCATGCCTTGTTTGCTGTAGCATGGACTAAATTCAGATCTGCTGAATCTAGCTTTGTTTGTAAACCTTAAGCACTAATCCAGACCATGTTTTTTTTGGAGAAAGTTCCCCTGTACCCTAGTGGCAGGAGTGTGCAGTTAGAACTTGTCTGATCGAAGACTGTTGGAATGGGGCTCAGTATTTAGCTTTTTATTGGTTAATTTGTTTAAATCAGTTTGCTCATTTGCTACTGTTATATTAAAAAAAACAAAAAACAAAAAAAAACACTTTATGCATCACCACTTAGCTAGGGTTAAACTATTCCTGGCGCCATAAAGTCTGCTCTTCAAATTTTCCCTTAGAACTAGCCAGTTTTTTAGTTTTAGCACTCTAATCTGTTTCTTTGAGCTCAGCACTTGTTCAGAACTCGTAAGCACTAAATAAGCTACAAATTACTACAGCACTCAACTTTCCTCACTTGTCTAGAGGAAAACAGTTTTTAGTACTTAATAAGCATCTATCCAGGCATGTCTAAGGGTAAGCTCCCGGTGTTTTCTCCTGTCTGCCTGATGAATCTGGGCATCTTGGGGCAATGCAGCAATTGCCTGATGTACACAGACAACCCTCTCCTCCTACCACCCAACACTACAACCTGTGAGATATGCACTTATATAGCCAAACTGGAAGCAAAGCTCTCTTCACTCAAGACTGGACTAGACAGTCAAGAGGAGAAGGTAAACACTTGCAACACACCACACTCATCACACAGTCCCTCAAAACCTACACCACCAAAACACACACACAACACCACAAAACACACACTACATTCGCAAAGGCTCTCAAAAATCTGCTCAAGCAACAGAGACCTCCAAAGCAGAAACGCATGCAACCTCCACCCCCCAACAAAACCCAAACGGCACATAGCCCACAAACTCAGTGTGCCACTCAACCACAGCCCATAAGGCATAACAACGTACCCAACACTCTAGTCATAGGTGACTCTATAGTCAGGCACACTGATGTTCCACTCACCAGGCTAAACAAGGAGAAAGTTAATGTTAGCTGCCTGTCAGGTGCCAGGATCCGCCACATAACGCACGCACACAGGTCACTTTACAAGTACAAATATGACTCTGTCATTGTCCATGTTGGTGTGAATGACCTGAGACGTACCTCCCTGGACTACATGAAGAGAGACATGGAGGAGCTCTCCAATCTTGTTGCTCAGGCAGGTATGACCCTAGCCCTGAGTGGCATCCTGCCATCACACAGAATGACACCACAGTACAAGGACAAATTGATTGACTTCAACAATTGGCTAAGCTTCTGGTGTCATTCTAATTGGATCCAGTATCTGTCTACCTGGGAGGACATGATCGACAGACCACAACGCTTTGCCAGACATGGCCTACTCCTGTCGCTCTTGGGATTCCGGATACTGGCTAAGGCTCTTTCCATCCCTATAGTGCCTTTTTTAGGCAAGGTTCAAATGACAAATTCACCACCGTAACAGGTACAAGCAAGCAAAATCTGACAGTAATGTTACTCAATGCTAGAAGTCTAAACCTCAAAATGCATTCACTCGAGGCACTCCTTAAATTGGAGAACATCGACATCTGTGCAGTGACAGAGACCTGGTTCAAGGCTCCACAGAGCACCCCTGCATTACCAGACTATAATTCATACCTCCCTTTAGGCCACCTAACCTGGACCGAAACACTAACGGTGGAGGCATGTCCATATTCATTAAGGATATCCACACCTCCAGGCTAGTTGCTCAGCATAATGCATCCGAGATTATCCAAATGCAACTAACTCTGGGCAAGACCGCAATCCAAATTTTAACTTGCTACAGATCCTCCACCATGCCCCAGGATTCCCACTCCTCATTTCTTGATACACTGGAAAATATTAGGGTACAACCAAACACCCTAGTAACGGGTGATTTCAACTACCCCACCATTAACTGGGAAAACTACTCGTGTACCAATTATTTTGCTCAACATTTTCTGGAATTCATAAATTCCAACACCTTGGATCAACTTATCCACACCCCCACCAGGGGCAGCAATATCCTAGACCTGGTCATTACCAACATGGGCGACCGGTGTTCCACACCAGAGGTCAAGTCCTCGTTGGTCAGATCCGACCACAAGCTAATCAGCCTAGACATCCACATCCCGCCCCCAGCCCCCCATTAGGGAAACCACCATAACAAATTTCTCCAAAGCCAAGTTCACGCTTCTTAAGGCAGAACTGGCAAACTTCATGACACCCACGCAGACAGACAATAGAGGTACAGCTGCTGAATCCTACACAAATGCACTTTATAAGCACTTACACGAGTGCATGGATCGTGCTATCCCCAATAGAACCAAGATGCTATCCTCCAAAAAAATGAAGCCAATCTGATGGTCCCCTGCCATAAACAAACTCTACAACAGAAGAAAGAAACTGTTGCAAAAAGACAGTAAAATCCTATGACTGGAAGAACTCCATGGTCAGCCTCAGTAAGAAGCTCCGTCATAAAATCCTCCAAAGCTAGTTATGAAAACAAAATCACCACTGATTCTAAAGACAACCACAAAGCATTCTATAGCTATGTCAAGAATCTCAATGGCAATACTCAGATCTGCTCCGTGTTACAGCACAATGGCACTAAATATACAGAACCAACTGATATTGCCAACATCCTGGCAGATAAGTTCAGTGCTAACTTTACCCCCCCCCACCCCCTAAAGGGCCCATCTCTATACCAGAAGAATGCAAAGTTCCTGTAATCACAACTGCACAGGTAAAAAACACACTCTCCAAAGCCAAGAACACAGCATCCATGGGACCTGACAACATCCCAGGCTGCGTCCTACATGAACTATAGAATTAACTGGCACCCCACCTAAGCACGAAGTTCAATCATAGCCTCATCTCAGGCTTTGTGCCCACTGAATGGTGCAGAGTGACGGTTATCCCACTCCACAAAAGGGGAGCCACCACGGACCACGGGAACTACCGCCCCATTAGCTTAACAAGCCTAGTCTGCAAGGCCATGGAATGTATCATCACGGACTTATAAAAAAGACACTGGTAATCTCCAAACTCTGGACCCCACCCAATTCGGGTTTGCAAAAGGTACAGCATGTCTCCTAAACCTGACTGACTTCTTTGAAGCAGTCACCAAAGCCGTAGATGAGGGTAAGATGGTTCAGACAATCTATCTAGATCTCGCCAAGGCTTTTGACACCATCCCCCACTCTGGAATTATAGATAAACACACTAAACTAGGTATAAATCCCTATATCACAAGATGGGTTGCCAACTGACTCACTGACAGAACCCACACTGTGAAAGTAGCAGATTCCAAATCAGACTTCAGACCAGTGACAAGTGGAGTACCCACAGGGTTCAGTCCTGGGTCCTCTCCTGTTTGATATCTAGTTTTCTGAAGTACAGGCTAACACAGAAGGTCTTTGGCTAATGAAGTTCGCAGATGACTGCAAACTAGGAGCCATAATTGAAACTCCTAACGATGTGGACATCCTACAAAAGGGCCTCACTGAGACAGATGCCTGGAGTCAAAGCCATAGCCTCAAGCACAATGCCAAAAAGTGCACTGTCATCCCTTTTGGTAAAAACTCTGTACCCATGAGCTACCACATAGGTGGTAGTCTACTTAACACCGAAAATGTGATAAGAGACCTTGGGACACAGGTCGACAATAGTCTCTCCTTTGATAATCACATCGCCACAGTAGTCAGGAAATCCCTCTACGTGGCACACCTCATCACAAAAGGTTTCTCATCCAGGAAAAAAGAGGTCATTGTTCCCCTCTACTCCTCACTCATTAAACCCATTGTAGAGTACAATGCCCCTTTTTGGTATGTACCTCACAAGACATCTACAACTGGAAAGGCTGCAGAAAAACCTCACAAAGAGTACTGGCCTCAAACAGATGCCCTAAGCAGACTGTCTCAAAAAACTCCAACTTTACTCCATCGCATATTGCCTACTCAGAGGCGATCTTTGCCTAACATACAAAGCTATGTCAAACCCAGAGCTGTTGGACATGCTCCACTTAAAGAAATCCCAATCCCTCAGAGCTACATGCTCTAGGGACCTAAACCTTGCCACCACAATAAACAGAACATGCTGGAGGGACAGATTCCTGTCCCAGAGACTTCCCATACTCTGGAACAAACTACCTATCTATATCAAAGCAAGCTCCTCATTAGCACTCCAAGAAAAATCTTGATGATTGGATGGGAAATAGGAAATTCACTCTGGGGAATCACCCCTGTGGCTCTGCTTGACAGGGGCGCAGGAAAATAATTTTCTTGGGTGGCGAAAGCCAGGGTACCTTTTTGGCTAGGCTTGTACAGGCCCTAGGTCTGATAGCCTATTACCTACCTATGAACCATTAGTACCTGCTGCACATCCTTAAGTGCCTAAAGGGAATTAAAACCTTATCATCCAGGCAGTCAACTGAAAATGATAGATGGTGTGCATCAACCACCCCCGTTCTAGTGTGAGTAGATCTGTGAGGAAGCTTGTAATAATTGCCCCTGACCATTTTCAAAAGGGGAGAACCTTAGTTGCCTCAGCCAGTACAGAGTCGCACAGTGATCCTGGAGCATTCCTTCTGAATCAGAAGTACCCTGAATATTAGTGGAAGGGATGGCAAAGCATACAGGAACATTCCTGTCCAAATGAAAAAAAAAAAAAGGGCATCTGTCTTCCAGGCTTTCTTGCATGGAACCCTGGAACAGAATCTTGCCAAATGACTGTTCAAGGTGGAGGCAAACAGATCTACTTGAGGAACTCCTCACAGATGGATCAAATGTTGGAAGACCCCTAGATATTGTTCCCAATTTTTGATGGTCTGCCACACAATTTTGCTCTGATGGAATGTAGGATGCCTGCAGAGTGAGATTGTGCTGTCAAGCATATCCCAAGCTAAAATGTCTAGTCTGCAAAGGGGATATGACCTGGTCCCCCTTTGTTGATGTACAAAGCTGTGGTATTATCTAAAACCACTCTGAAGAGGTCCAGGGGGCCAGAGAGTTGATTGCCTTGATCAGGGCAAGCATCTCCTACATAGTTATACGCTTACATCTGTCCTTGATGTCCCAAACCCCTGCACTTTTAACCCTTCTGAAACTGCTCTCCAAATAAGGGCCGAAGTCTCTGTGGTGAATGACTGCTTTGGAGAAGGGAGGGCGAAAGGGAGACTTAGATTTAAGGATATCTGTTTCTACCAAAATATTTCACTCCTGATAAACCCTAGCACTGGGATTTGAAAAGAAAGGGTGTTGCTGCTGGACCAATGAGACTTCAGATACCACTGTAGCTATCTAATGTGGAGTCCTGCCAGAGGTATCATGAGAATCATCACGGTCACGAGATCAAAAATCCTGAGGTATTCCCTTGCAGTGACGAAAGTTTGAGTGGAAAACCTTAGTCTAGATAAGGACCTATTTTTTTTTCCTGTGGAAGAAAAGCTCATTGAACTGATGTGTCTAGCTGACAACCCAGGAACACAAAACAATGTGAGTGAGTCAAGAAAGACATGACTGTTATCTTTGAATCCCAGGTCGTGTAAGAGATCTCTTACTTAAGAGAGATTCCTGACACTTTCAAAAAGACTCTGAAAAGATAAGCAAGTAGCCTAAATATGGAAAATGTATAAAGTCTTTAGCCTGCAAAGAGCTACAACTGGAACCAGACACTGTGTAAACACTCTTGGTACAGTGGTAGTCCAAAGAATAAGGTAGAAAACTGATAACGTGATCCAGGAATACAAAACTTCAGGAAATGTATGAAGCCTGGATGAACATAGCAATGATGAGAATCTTGCAAGTCTAGCATTACCAAGAAACTTGAAAGAAGAAGAATTAACATGTTGTGAAGTGACATCTTAATTAGGGCACTATCACAAACAGGTTTAGTAAGGAAAGATCCAGTACTGGTCTCAAAGCATTTTCTTTGCTTGGCACTAGAAACAAGACAGTCTGATCTGGAAGAACAGAAATGACCCCCTGGAAGGGATGAATTTCCTCCCAATGTCATTTGTGAACTTAATGAATGATATTCAGAACCCATTTGTTTTAAGTAATCTGCTGGCAGACAGAAAAACAGAGATTAAGACTTTCTGGAAGAAAAGAGAGCCCAGGGTGGGCCTGGGTCACAAGGTCTCGAGTAGTCAGACAGACTCTCCCTGGTTTTGGGAGGTTAGAGACTTATTTTTGAAACTCTCTTGCCATTCATTCTTAAATGTCTAATTACCTAATTTTTGTAACACAGTTTATTCTGTTTTCCGCCAAAAAGTAAAAGGAGAAAGAAAATTCCTTGGAACAATTTGTTAAAGGAGAGCTGAAAAAAATCTTAGATTCACTGGATCAGCTTGCCTCTTTCAGCACATTTTTTGATCACCTCTGCAGCACAGGGGCTAAACACAATCTCTACCCAAGGGAGAATTTAAAGTCTCATTTATCATCATCTGGAAGGTTCTGAGAATACAGCCATGCAAACCTCCTTTAAACAGTACCAGTGACCATAGCTCTTAAAGAAACATCAACAGTAACACACACACACACACACACACACACACACACACACACACACACACACACACACACACACACACACACTAAACAATGAGTAGTGACCTATGCAACACAATAAACTAAGTTTTTTAAAGCAGATTTTTCCTGAGAAAAAGAAACTGCAGATAAGACATTTCTCATACTTATGCAATTTGTTAAAACAAATTTCAATATATGAACCTGACAATTCAAAATTATGAAAACCAAAGTAGCTGAAGTATACACCCCCCCCCATAAATAATTTTGCCATCTTTATCAGAAAGAGTAGGATTGGAATTAACCAACTGCTTGGCAGCAGTGATAAAACCAAGGCTATAGCTGTTGGGCCAGGTTTGAGAATAGTGTGTGAATTTAAAAGACTGAGGAATTTCATACATCCTATCTGCCTTTTTAGGGACAGCAGGCTGATCATCAGGAAAGCACATGCCTCTTCCAGAGCTGACAGAACTGGAGGAATGGATGAAGGTTCTGGAAATTCCTTCTATAACAGCTCATAGTAATCTTTGGAAAGACTTCGAAACCCCAGCATTATCCCACTGAAAACACGGTCACATTCTGGAAAAGAAATCCAAAATCAGAAACTGAGCTCTCAACAGTCTGAAACAGAGAACCGGGGAGAAAACACTGCATCTTGTCCTTTCATCCTTCTGTCCACATTCAGAATCTGGAAAATTTTTAGAAAAAGTATGCATCCCTCTCTTTTACCAGAAATCACTTTATAAGAAAACTCAATAACCCAGATTAAATCCAGAACTAGACTCAGTAAATTACTCCTGTCTAAAGGAATTTGAGGAGTAGATACATTTAGTTTTTGACAGGAAAACTCGGGCCAGTGGTGTTAATGGCAGTAGCAGTTTCCTCCCTTTTCCTTCTCCCAGGGCTGACAAGAGTGCCCCCAACTGGTCTACAATGGTTTTAAGTGCTATACCAGAGAGAAAGCAAATTATGAATTTAGATTTGTACACCTATATAATTGTAAATGTCATTTTTGTATATAAAGGACCCCTACTCTTTTCAAAAAGTGTGGTAGGATCTTTTACAGCCACCTGAGATACCAACAATTGAAGCTGATGGGACCTTGGTTTAACGTCTCATCCAAAGTTACCTTTGCAGTCATCACTGTTGGGAGAAATACTGTGTGAAGGTAGGCCTGCAGGCTGGCCTGACTTCCAGAGCTTTACCTTCCTCCAAGGCTTAGGCTGAGGACCTCCTAATAGGATGCAAGGACACTGATGGCATAAGTGGTGTCTCAGATGCCATATTCTGATCTTTACTGTCCAATCCACAAGACAGATAGACTTTGGAACCAAAGCCGTAGTGGATCCGATGTTACAACCCTGTGTGCTCCAAGTCCATCGCAGAGGTCTCCAATCTACCTCTAAAGGAGAGTAAGAGCAGAGAAGAGAGGGAGGAGCAGACTAGTAGGAAGGTGAGAGGGTAGGTGCAAGGGACTATGGGCCACCTCAATCCAAAGGGCATAAAAGTACAGTTTTGTACCTACCATAAATGTAGATGTTCGAGGATTCCCTTGCTGCAGTCCTGACAATTGGGTATAGTCCGCGTCCCAGTCGGCCCGAATACCAGAGTATAAGGCTGACGTCGGTCATGGCGCTAGACTGGCGTCAACGTCAGGGTACTAATGCGCATGACCGGCGTCATTTCCTCAGTCTTTTCTTGCCCCAGATGTCAGAAGACCCAAAAGACAAGTCCCAAAACAACCTGCACCAAAAACATGTACAATATATACAGTAATATATACAAAAATATAAGCATGTAAACTCACCTACACAACCACCCTGAAAAACAGAGTGGAAGGAGGGAGGGTAAATTGGACTGCAACAAGGGAATCCTCCAACATCTACATTTATGGTAGCTACAAAACTGTACTATGTTCTTCGTCTTCCCTTCCTGCTGTCCTCACAATTCCCTAGAATCCCAAAGCAGAGGTAAGGGAGGCTGGCAAATTATAAAGTAGCAGGAGCTGACAACATGCCTTGTAAAACAGCTGTGGCAAAACCAGCTCTAGTCTTAGAGTATATAGGCAGGTGATAATGCCTAGAGAAAGTATGCACTGAACTCCAAGTAGCTGCCTCCAGAATATCCTTAGTTGCCACCCGACTTAGAAATGCTGTTGAAGTGGCAGTAGCCCTAGTGGAATGAGGCCTAATCCCAGCTGGAACCTCTTTGCCATGATGGGAATAACAAAATGCAATGCAAAAGCCAATCCACCTAGAAATAGTTTGTTTTGACACAGGCTTGCCCTGTGAACTTAAAGCAAAAGAAACAAGTAACTGCTGAGACTGCCTAAAATCTTTAGTCCTGCTCAAATAATAACGCAATTGCCTGTGTACATCTAAAGTGTGCAAAATCTTTTCCCCTTTATTTTGAGGATCTGCAAAAACGTAGGCAAATGAATAGTTTGGTTTAAAGCCACACTAGAAACTACCTTAGGCATAAAGGAAGGATTAGTGCGTAATGATACCCTGTCCTTATGGAAAATCAAAAGGGCTCTACTGCCATAAGGGCCTGCAACTCAGACACCCTTCTTGCAGAAGTAATAGCCAACAGAAAAGCAGTCTTCCATGACAAATATTTCAATTCAGCAGTAGCTGCAGGCTCAAAAGGTTGTAGAGTAAGTTTTTCCAACACAAAATTGAGATCCCAAGCAGGAGTAGGAGCTCTACGTGGGGTCTTATATTCTTTGCCCCTCTAAGAAACTGCTTGAACAAAGGATGCGAAAACAAAGGTGGGTCACAATCATAGTGAGCTGAAATTGCTGCAGCATGAATCTTTATGGAAGAGAAAGACAAACCTTTGTCCAATAATTCAGTAAGATATTGAAGAGCCACACTCAAATTAGGCTCTGAAATCTCCAAATTCTTTGCTGTACTCCAAAATAAAAATCTCTTCCATTTTTCTGCGTACACTCTCCTAGTACTAGGCCTTCTAGCTTCCATAATCACATTTAAAACTTGTTGAGGAAGCTGAGACCTACCATGCTTCAACACAGAATATGCCAAGCTGTGAGATGAAGAGATGGAAGCTTGACATTGAGCAGATGACCGTCCTTCTGAGATAACAGATGAGGAATCAGAGGTAAAGGCCATGGAGGCTTCTTTACAAGACTCCTTAGAAGTGGGTACCAGTGTTGCCGAGGCCAATCTGGAGCTATCAAAATCATCCTTGGCCTGTCCTGTCTGACCTTTAGTAATACCTTTAGAAGAAGAGGTAGAGGTGGAAAGGCATAGACATGAAGGTTTTTCCAACTGAAAGACAGAGCATCCACTTTCCAAGCTGTGTGATGAAACCCCTTTGTGCAATACTTTGGCAGCTGGTGGTTTAGTGGAGAAGCGAACAGATCTATGTCTGGAGTTCCCCATGACACTGTCAATTTCTGAAATACATGAAGATCCAGTTTCCACTCGTGGGGATCCATGATTTGTCTGCTTAATACATCTGCTAGGAGTTCTGTGCTCCTGGCAGAAACCTTGCCTGAAGAGTCAGTTGCAGGCTTAACGCAGTCTCCCATAAAATCATTGCTTGCCTGCATAGAGGATAAGAATGTGTTCCCCTTGCTTGTTGATGTACCACATGACAGTTGTGTTGTCTGTCAGAATCAACACCTGCCCTGGAAGAAGTAACTCCTTGAACGCCATCAATGCAAACTGGACTGCTAACATCTCCTTCATGTTGATATGTAGATGCTGTAGTCTGGCAGGCCACTTGTCTTGTATCCACTTTCCATTTAGATGAGCTCCCCAAGCAGTGTCCGAGGCATCTGTCGTTAAAATCTGACTCGCCTCTGGCGGGTCACAGAGAGTCCCTTGTTTAGGTGACATTCCTGAGCCCACCACAAGAATTCCTTTTGAAGGCAAGGTATTATTTGAATGACAGTGTCCAAATCTTGGCAGTGCTGTGTCCATACATTTTGAGATACCATTGCAGCTTCCTCATATGCAGTTTGGCATTGGGAAGCACCAGAATACAAGATGCCATGAACCCTAATGCTTGAAGGACTGTCCTTGCAGTCAGCACGGACTGATGAGATAGTTGATGGAAGTAAAGTGACAGACTCTTTTGTTTGTCCGGGGTTAAAAGGCCATCTGGGCTGCTGTATTCAGTCTCACACCCAGAAAGCACATGTCTTGAGAGGGTACTAGACTGGACTTTATTTCGTTCACAGAATACCCTAGGCATCTTAGCACTGCTATGACATATTCCAGATGCTGTAGAAGGTGTTCCTTTTCTTGAGCCAGAATCAGGCAGTCGTCCAAGTAAGGATAAATTTGAATGCCTTGAAGCCTGAAGTAAGCTATCACTGGAGCCAGAACCTTTGTGAATACTCTGGGCGCAGTAGATAAGCCAAAGGGCAATGCAGAGAACTGATAATGAAAATCTCCAGTTCGAAACCGCAGATACTTTCTGCAACTTAGCCTTATGGGCACATGAAGGTAAGCTTCCTTGAGATCCAAAGTTACCATCCAGTGATCCTTGCCCAGCAGAGGTAACAGTTGCTGTAACGTCAACATCTTGAACTTGGGAATGTCCAGATAAGTGTTGAGGATAGATAAATCCAAAATTGGTCTCCACGTGTTCCCCTTCTTTGGTACTAGGAACAGGCGAGAATAAAATCCGAAGCCCCTTTCTGACACAGGGACTGGCTGAATAGCCCCTATCTGGAGTAACTGAGAAACTTGCTTGTGAGCCTCTTTTCTTTGTGGAGGAGGAACATCTGGCATGCCTTTGAAAGGGGCATTGTGTGGAAATAAAATCTGTACCCGTGATGAATGATATCCAGCACCCATCTGTCTTGAGTGATTAAATCCCAATTTTCTTTGAAAAGAGACAATCTTCCTCCCAAAGGAGCTGCCAGGCGAGAGTCCACTGGCAGCTGAAAAGGCAGGTCATTGGTTCTGCTTACGAAGGACTGACCCCTGCCCTCACCAGAAGTCTGAGCAGGTGAACTGTCTGATCTAGGCCTAAAGAACCTTGAGCCCTGCCCCTACCACGTCTAGACCTACCCCTAGACTGGGAACCATAAGCAGGATATGTCCACCCCTTAGCAGGCCAATTTCTACTAAACTTCGGAGGCTGCACCTGCAAAAATCTTTAACAGTCTGCATAGACTTAGCTTTGTCCTCCATTTTCTTTAAAACTGCTTCCACAGGCGGTCCAAACAACACATCAGACTGCAAAGGAGCATCCAAAATCCTGGTCTTAACATGCTCAGCTAAATTCTGATCCTTCAACCATGCATGTCTGCGAAGAACAGAACTAGTAGCAGCCACCCTCGAGGAGGCCTGAACAGCATCAAAACCACACTGCAAAGAATGCTTACCCACTTGTTCAGACACATGAACCAAATCCAGCAATTCTTTACACTCAATACCTTCCGCCAAAGCATCCACCTTAGATTTCAATTGTGAAAGGAGATAATTCTGATATTTCAGCATATGAAATTGACAATTCAACGCCCTCATGGCTAGAGTGGAAGAAGTATATACTTTCTTACCCCACCTATCCAAAGCCCTTGCCTCTTTATCAGAGGGTACAGGATTTTTAACCACAGAAGCTTTAACACCTTTAGGCCCCTGAGAAACAGTTTCTGGGTCCGCCCTGGGACTCTTAAACAAATACTTATGAGCTTGGGCACCCTATAATACCTATCAGGCTTAACAGGAGCAGGAGGCAAGGAATCAGGGTTCAGAGAAGCCTCTGCAAAACATCCTCCACCACAGTCAACACAGGAGGAATAGCTAAGGGCCTATGCTGGGGCAAAACAAGAATTCCCTAAGCCTTTTCTGGAGTCAGAGTAATCTTGGCCTTCCCATTTAAAGTGCTCCCTCATGGAGTGAAGAGTCTCTGAAAATGAAAAATCCTCAGGAGGAGAAGCTGAAGGAGTGGAATCATCCACATCAGAATCAGAATAAGTAGGAAACTCTGGCAAGTCTTCCACAGAAGACTCTGAAGCCTGTGAACACTGTTCAAAACTATCAAACTCCTGTTCCACCCTAGGCCTCTTATCAGGTGGGGGCATAGAACCTCTAATCAGAGTAATCAAATCTTCTGCCATTTTAAGCATATGTTTCTTAGGCACAGAGCCCGAAATGCTAGGAGAAGCCCCTACAGAAGCTGAACTTGGCCTTCCTCTAAAAGAAGCTTTGGCAACAGAAGGAGAGGCCCTAACTACCTTGGGAAGAGAGGGAAGAACAGTTACCTGAGAAGCCCCCTCAGCCTGGCCTACCTCCTGAGAGGGCACATCCTGTAACAGTAAAGTATCTGCCTGAGACTCCATAGAGACTCCTGGCAAAACCTCTGGCTCCCCTGCGCCTTCTAAAGGGCCGGCGTCCGGGACTGCGGTTCCTCACCCCTAGACTTCACTGTTTTGTCCTTGCGCTTCTTAGATGAAGCAGGCGTCGGAGCATCCGACGGCATAGTATAATTACAACGCTTCCCAAACACTAACCTAGCACAATCAACCCGCCTGTTAATAGTGCGCTTGTTCAATCTAGCACTACAGCCGCAACCAAGAACGTCGTGCTGAGGCCCTAAACAAGGTATACACAATGTATGATAATCCCTATGTATCTGCTTCCCACAAGAAATACAGTTATTCACTTTTCTGACATCCGGTTAAATACTGAGGCAAGAAAAACCAAAATGTTCAACGGGTACTTCGCCAACTCTGTATTCGGTCTGAAACTCCGGTTTCGGAAAATCTCAGAACGCCAACCTGCACTCGCAAAATTGCTTCTGCATCGGACCATGCGGCAAAAAAGACTGAGGAAATGACGTCGGTCATGCGCATTAGTACCCTGACGTACTGACGTCAGTCTAAGGCGCCATGACCGGCGTCCTCTGGTATTCGGGCCGACTGGGACGCGGACTATACCCAATTGTCAGGACTGCAGCAAGGGAAGACGAAGAACATCAGATAGTACACGGGGAAGGAGAGGGGTATCTGGAGCAACAGTGTATCTATGTAAATATCTTAATTTATGATACATTTCCAGTACATCTGTATTTGGTTTATTGCAATATTCACTACTGCAGTCCTCAATTTTGGAAGACTCAAAAAGCTGGGAAAGTATGGGAAGTGAATACCAGCAACTAAGAAAGACGACCCTGCAGGATAGTAGAAATAAATCCTGCTCCGGCCCTGAATGTTGCTCCTAATCTTTTTATTCTTTGCTCCCTTACTTGTTGCCTTCAACCTTCTCCTGACCTATCAACTCATTCCCATTCCTCATTAGTGGGGTGAAGGTCAACTAGAAGGAGCCATCATTCAGTCAGTGAATGACGGTTTAAGGGTTTTCTACTCAAGCTTACCATTCACCATGAACACTTGGCCAGTGGAGTCAAAGATCATACAATGAGCCGTCTGCACTCTTTCTTCTACTCTAGACAGAACCTTCTCTATGCCCATAGAGTGCAACATCTTGGAATGGTTGGAATGCTCCTGAACATTGAGATTGTTTGGGACCGTAGCTTGTGAGCTTTTCTTAGTGTGGTTAGCACACACTGTTCTTGGGTATTGCCATACCAGAAACTTACAAATGAAGCGAACTGCTCTAAAGGTGGAATGGTAGATTGGGGGGAAGGGGATTGAGGTGGGCTTGGAGAAGCTGGGGAGGGAGCAACCAAACTGAGTTGTTACTCACCCCTCTGAATGTCATGGGTCTAAAGTCCTCAGGGCTTCTTTGTTTTTAGCTTGCCATGCTTTTTGTTATATTTGCTGCCTTTTCTCCTATCTACTGTGTTAATGGCCATAATTTGTTGGTAATTCATGATAAACTTAGGAAACAAACAGAAAAACTACTTCACAGACTGCGTGGACTTACTCTTCTACTCTTGTTTCTTAAAAGAAATCTTTAGCAGGGGGCCCAAAGATGTGATCTTTATCCAATGGAGCATTAAAAAACTTCATTTCACATGATCTGTAAGGGCCACTGTTCTCAAATAAACCTTTTTCCATATCATAAATCATGTAGCTGCTGCCCTGCATGATGCATCCACTCCAGCATAGCCACACTTTGTGGAATGCTTGACAACCTAAAATGAGAGACCAGAAAGCTCAAGCATCTCCTTCAGATCCTTGTCTTACCCCCTCATCTTAGCCCTAATTTTTTCAAACAGAAATTGCTGGCATGAAAGCATGTGGGACTGGCGATTTAAGGTTCTGAAAGCAAGGGTAGCAGAGGTGTAGATCTTTCCCCAAGTCTGTGCAGTAAGCTGCATTCCATCTCACTGGGAATATGGTACGTGGATGAACATGAAAGGTCCCCCCCTTGCTGGAATCCAGGGACACAAAAGCTGAACCAAAGTTTTTTTGTGAATCTGACCCTAAAACCAGTCAGATTTCCTTGCAGCAGGGAAGAGGAATTCATGTTCCACTGACGAATTAGACGAATTCATAAAAACATCTTTTACGAATTCTATACCTGAGGGACTACTACAGCTTTGGGTTCAGGCAGGTAAATGAGAGCCAAGCTACATAGTTCTTTATAAATGCTTTATCCCATGCACGTCTACTCAAATTATCTAGTATGAAGATTTCCTTCATTTTATGAATGGCATCTCCAAAGGAGACATGCTGTGGCAGAGAGGAAGGAGAGATGTCTTTTGTGTCTGAACCACAGATATCAGCAGAAAGAATATGTTCTATGCAGGCCAATTCATTTGTCTCAGAGTCCAGTGAATCCGAATTCTGAAGAAGAGATTCCATCCTTCTCTTTCCAGAAAGGACCCTACACTTCTGTAATATCCAAGTTTGGCCTTTTGTTACAGCAATGACAGAATAACCTCAGCCAATTCAACCTAAGAGTCAATGGAAATCCAGGGAAGTGGAAGTGGTACAGATATTGACTGGCTGAGGTAAGGCCGAAGATATTGGCTTAGTCTTTTGTGCTTCACGCCTTGTGGCTTCAGCAAAGTACAGTTGTGTACACTTAACATAAATGTAGATGTTCGAGTGTATTCATTGTTGCAGTCATCACATTTAGGTTATCTGCTTGCAGTAGCCCTCAGTCGGCCTGATTATCAAAGTCTTGGGTCCTGCGTCGGTTGCTGTCTCATCTTCCGTGACGTCAGGTAGTCAGGGGTATAAAGCATGCAGCCGAAGCCATTACATCAGTTTTTCTTGTCCCAAATATCAGGTGCCCCCCCTTAATGGGAAGCAATTAAATATACAAGGTTACACCTCCAACAAAAAAGCAAATACACCAAAAAGCTTTTAAGTATAGTAAAGGAGAATAGAGGTATAGCCAAAGGAAGCCAGGGGACTGGAGGGAGGGTAACCAAGACTGCAACAGTGAATACACTCTAACATCTACATTTATGGTAAGTGTACACAACTGTACTATGTTCGTGTTTCACTGTTGCAGTCATCACATGTGGGTAGATTCACAAAGCTAAGGATGGGAGGAGGAATTTAGATAGCATTAGGACCAGCTAGAAGGTTCTGCAAGACTGCAGTGGCAAAGCCAGCTCTGGATTTAGAGAAAATTGGCAAATGGTAATGCTTGGTAAAAGTATGTACAGAACACCAGGTAGCAGCTTATAGGATGTCTCTGGTAGGGACACCTCTGAGAAAGGCTGTAGAGGTAGATGCAGCCCTGGTTGAATGGGGTTTAATCCTTTGTGGGATAGGTTTTCCATGGTGCTTTCAACAGAAATTAATGCAATGGCTTATCCACTTAGAAACGGTTTGCTTTGAAATAGCCTTCCCTTCTACCCCTGCAGCAAATGGCACCAGCAGTTCAGATTTCCTTTGAGGTTTAGTCCTGTCCAAGTAAAATCTAAGTTGTCTGTGCACATCTAAGGAATGCAGTATCCATTCTCCTTTGTTCTGTGGATTAGAAAAGGGTGGCAAATGAATGGACTGATTAAGAGCCACACTGCATACTACCTTGGGCATGAAAGAGGGATTGGTCCTGAGGGACACCCTGTTCGCATGAAAGATGATGAAAGGCTCCACTGCCATAAGGGCCTGTAATTCAGATACCCTTCTTAATGAAGTGTTTGCTAAAAGGAAAGCTGTTTTGCAAGAAAGGAATTTTAACTCTGCAGTTGCAGCTGGCTCAAAAGGAGGAAGAGTGAGTTTTTCCAATACAAAAAAAGAAGTTATGTCTTACCATAACGTTCCATCTGTATTGTTGATCCTCGTTCAGTCATTACGGATGGGTATCGGTTCTGACTTCGGAACTGAGCTGGCCATTTTCCAAGCTCGTGTCAGCTTCAAACTCTCGAGCTAAACTTACCCACAATCCCCCTCTCCCTGTTACCTCAGACTGAGCTTGCAAGTCAAAGATGGTAGAGGCTACCTCTGGTCAAATAACCTAAGAGAACCGGATGGTGAGATCCACTACAAACCACAGGAGGGGGAAAGGAGGGAAGGTCGTAATGACTGAACGAGGATCAACAATACAGATGGAACGTTATGGTAAGACGTAACTTCTTTATCTGATATTGTTAATCCTCGTTCATTCCTTACGCATGGAACAGAGTTCCCCAGCTACCTCTATTCCTGGGAGTCTCTCATGGAAGGACAATCCTGAGCACCACAGAACAGAAAGATGCTCTTTCCCTGGAGGCCAAGTCCAATTTGTAATGATTGATGAAGGTATGAGGCGGTGCCCAAGTTGCAGCTGCACAGATGTCATGTAAAGAAGCACTGGCATGGAAGGCAGCAGAAGTTGCCACCGACCTTGTTGAATGAGCTTTCATGGTAGTAGGCAACGAGATATTACGTTGTGTATAAATGAAGGTCACAGAGTCCTTCAACCATCCAGCTAATGTGACCTTAGCAACAGCAGATCCTAATCTAGGTCCAGAAAAGGCCAAAAATAACTGGTCAGACTTACGAAAGGGTTTAGACCTGTTTAAGTAAAAACGGACTTGCCTAAGGATATCTAGGGTATGTAGGCAATACCCGCCTCTGTTTGAATGATTGGAAAAGACAACTGGCAATTCAATGGCTTGATTAATGGACATTTCAGAGATCACTTTAGGCAGAAATGACGGATTAGTTCTCAGAGACACTCTATCTCTATGAAAAATCAAGTATGGGCTCTTGATACATACAGCTTGAAGCTCAGAAATACGTCTGGCAGAAGTAATGGTGACCAAAAACAAGGTTTTCCAAGACAAATACTTGAGATTGCAAGAAAAGGCTGGTTGAAAGGTGACATTCTCAGAGCTTGTAGAACAAATGATAAATCCCATGGTTGAATAGGTTCTCTAAAAGGTGGCTTCAGATGATTCACACCTTTTATGAAGGTCTTGCATAATTTATGGGACATGAGAGGAATCTTGGACACCCTTATGAAAATTAGAAATTGTAGCCAAATGAACCCTAGGCCGACAGACCTGACTGAAAAAGGTCGGCCAGATAGCCTAGCATTATTGACACTGGTGCTGAAAAGGGGTCTACTTGTTTATCTTTCAGCCAACAGTTAAATCTTTTCCACTTGCTCAGATAAGTAATTCTAGTGGAAGACTTACGAGAAGCAATGAGAATTATCATGTACTGGTAAAGAAAGATAGTTCTGCCTGGCAATCAAGGGAATTGGAGTAGCCAAGCCATGAGCTTCAGGCTGTTCAAGTTGGGATGAATCAGGTTCTGTGGATGTGAGATCAACTCCGGGGTTGGATGGAGAATCCATGGTCGATCTAGTAGGTGAGGCCAAAGGAAGGGGAACCAAATCTGTCAAAGCCAATATGGTGCTATGAGGATCATCTTGCTCTTCAACCGACGGGCTTTCTTCGGAAACTGGGAAATGAGGGGAAAGGGTGGAAATGCATAAAGAAGATCCGAGAGCCAATCGTGGTCTAGAGCATCCTTGGTTGACTGTCCCGGAGGGGGAATCAGGGCGAAGTAGTTGCTGCATTTGTAGTTGGTCAGGGAAGCAAAGAGGTCGCAGCAAGGACGACCCCAGCGGTGGAAGATCTCCACCACTATCCAGGGATTCAGGGACCACTGGTGAGGTTGAAGAATGCACCTGCTGAGTCTTGTCTGCTATCACGTTGGAACTCCCGGGAATGTGCGTTGCTAGAAGAAAACGGTTGGTAGCCATCACCCATTGCCATATCCTCATGGCCTCTCAACAAAAGGGGTAAGATTTGGTTCCACCTTGCTTGTTGATGCACCAGACCACCGCCATGTTGTCTGACTGAATCGCAATTGTCCCAGATGGCAGCAGGGGAAAGACTGCTTGGAACGCCAGAAGCACCGCCCTCAGCTCTAGAACATTTATATGCAGATGGGCCTCCAGTTCGGACCAAGTGCCTTGGACTGTCTGTCCCTGACACAGCCCCCCCCACCCCATCAGGGAGGCATCCATGGTCACTGTGGCCTTGAGTTTGCTGGGAGGAGAAGGGGCAAGACCATTGTGAGAGACTGTGCGCCATCCACCAATTTAAATTCTGTTTGCACCTGTGGGTTACTCGAATCATGGCTGAAAGAGGATGCTGAAAAGGATACCATTGGGTGAGCAGTAGCCATTGTAGAAGCCTCATGTCAAACCTGGCCAGGGGAACAATGGTGATGGAGGCTGCCATGGAACCCAACAGCTGTAGAACAGAGTGAGCCATGGATTTTTCCTTTGAAAGGATTGGAATTAGTTGCTGCTTTATCCTTAGAATTCTGTGCTCTGGAGTAGCAGCTCTGCAGTTTTTTGTGTCCAAGATAACCCCTATGAATTCTGTAGACTGAGATGGGGTGAGATTGGATTTTTGCCAGTTTATGGTTATGCCTAGCCTTTGAGCAGCGAGGAGAGAGTATGCCAGGGCTTTTTCCAGTAGATGTCTGGTGGAGGCGGAAATGAGCCAGTCTAGGTATGGAAACACCTGGAATCCTTGAAGTCACAAGTGAGCTGTGACAACTGCCATGCACTTTGTTAACACTCTGGGGGCTGTAGAGAGTCCGAACGGCAGTAACTCTGAACTGGTAGTGACTGGCTCCCGCACGGAAGCTTAGAAATCTTCTTGATGGCCTGTCCACCTTTATGTGGTAGTACGCATCTTGAAGATCTACAGAGCACATCCAATCGTCTTTTTCCAAACGTTGGAGGATAGACTGTATTGTGACCATCCGGAATTTTTGTACTCTCAAACTTGTTCAATACACTGAGATCCAAAATTGGTCTCCAGTCCCCGGTTTTCTTTGGCACCAAAAATAGTCGAGTAGAATCCGGATCCTATCTGGTCTGGAGGGACTATTTGGATGACTCTCTTTCTTAGCAGCTTTTCTATCTCTACTGCTGCTTCTTCCCTTTGACTGGGTGGAACGTCGGGAAGATTTTTTGAAGGGGCAGGACAAAGATCGAAGGGGATATGATAACCTCTGGTTATAATCCTTTGTACCCAAGAATCGGTGGTGATTTTTAGCCAGGCAGAAGGGTACAAGGAGAAACATCCCCCAACCACCTCCAGAGGAAAGGAGTTGGGCCGCTCTTCATGAGCTCTGGTAGGATTAACCAGGGAAAGAATCCCCGGAACTCTGGTTACACGGACCCCCTCTGCCCTGAAAGAAGCGTCTTCCCTGTGAGTTTCCCCCTCTACCTCTGGGGGAGAACTTGGCCTGTGTGTCCCGGAAAGGACCCTGAGATTTCTTGAACCATATCTTCCCACTCTTCGTTTTGGGAGAAAGCACGTTGAGAAGAATAACCGACACCTACGGCAGAAAGGGTCTTACCATCCTGTTCACATCTGGCCAGTGTGCTTTTAACTTTGGGCCCAAACAAAGAGAAGGCCTCAATGGGGGCATTAAGAAAAGAAGACTTAAGGGGTTCCGTGAAATTGCACAAGCACATCCAGGCATGTCATCTCAAGACCGCAGCTGAACCAGCTGCTCCTTCTGATGCGTGAGATATCAGTCGCATAGAGGAGTTAGAGGTAGATTCAATAGTGACCAGCTGAGAGGCCACTTTGTCACGGACCTCATCAGACACAGCACCAGCCAAGGTTTCAGAGAGCTCAGAAATCAGATCCCTTTGAAGCCTGGTAAAATGTTCCATAACATTCAGGGACCTGATAGCAAAGGTCGCTGAAGCAAAGGTGCGCTTCCCTATCCTGTCCAGACCCGCACAGTCTAGCTGTCTTCTTCTGCCAGATCCTTTTTTGTTGCGCCCGCCACCAACAAAACATCCACAGGAAGACCTTTGGACCAATGGGGATCCGAAGCAGGAGGGGACAAGATCTTATCTGGTCTCCGGGGAATAGCTTTGACGGTATCAGGAGCCTTCCAAGCACGCTGCACGATGAGCCGGACAAGTTCATCCGCAAGTGGAGTAACCCAGGAGGTAGGGGGCTGGACGAGAAAGACCTGCAGGAACACAGATTCCTCAGAGGTCGATTAGAGGACTGCCAGTCACCTCTCTGTTTCAGGATTTCGAGAATATCACCAAAGGATACCTCAGAGGGTGACCGAGGGGATCCTCCCCCCTCATCGAAATCTGTGTCTTTGGTGAGGGACTCCTCTGTGGAGTCCATGTGCTTCCTCTTACACAAACATTTTCGCTGGACCTCCTCAGCGGGAGAAGCTGGAGAAGACAGCGGAAAAGGGGATTCCTGAGGGAATATGTTCTGCGGCCCTTGCACCCTGTGTCCACTAGGTGTGACTTATGAAACCAGTGTTGCAGAGGAGGGCGGAGGTACAGACCGTCCGGTATCGCCAGCAGCAGCGAAAGCCTTCTCCATCAGTTGGAAGGCTGGTCCACCCAAAGAGGAGTGCACGTCTAGGACAGGGGTCACCCCTCCCCTAAGTGGCTCAGCCTGTCGACCCGGAGTCCCTAGATGGTTGTGGAGAAGCAAACTATGCGTGTCACAACTGACATTTATTTATTTATTTTTATTTTACATTTGTTAACCGGGATAGTCAAGACATCCTGAGTCGTAGCAAAACTTTCCTGCCACGAAGGCAACTGTGGTTCCTTAGTGAGATCCATAAACTGAACCGCAGAAGGGGAAGACTGTGCTATATCCATGGACTTCAAAGGCGAAGGAGGAGAATAAGAAGGGGTCTTTGGAGATGGGTGATCACCTCCCAAGGAAGGATAGTTCCTGAGGGGTGGGATACCTCTGGGCAAGAGTACCTGGTCCACAAGACGCAACACATCATGTTCAGAAAGGCTTCTAGTGGACCTCATGGAGACTGAGGGAGAAACAGGCCTGTCCACAGAAGAGGCAGACTCAGTGCCCATCTCATCTGACTGCACAGGGGACAACGGTGGTGAGAGAGACTGGACTGCTGCTGTCTGCACTGAAGAAGTCATCGGTGCCGAGGTCATGGTTTGCACCGATGTAGGGATCGGTGCAGAAGTGGTTGTCAGTGCCGAAGCTGGAACAGACAAAACTGGAGTCAACAATAAAGGCGTCTGTTCCGAGGAAGATCCCAGAGCGGACGCGGTCAAGGTCTGCGCCGACTGAACGGTCAGTGCCGATACAGTGGTAATTGTCTGAACCGAGGAGCCCCTCAGTGCTGATATATAGAAGGCTGCAGGAGAAGACTTGGCCAAAATCACTAATGGAGCCGAAGGTCTAGGCACCAAAAGCATTGGGGCTGACAGTGAGCTCCGGAGCCAAAACTTTAGCATTTTTAGGTTTTGGTTGGCGGGAGTCCCCAGCCGGGGACGTTAGTAGGAGCATCCAAGGTTTTCTTATGGGCTCTAGGAGGGGTTGAGGCCTCCGACCCAGAAGTAGCCTCTGAAAAGGGAGATTTTAGAAGTCCCTTCAGTAACAGCTCGTTTTTCCTTTTCAACAAGGTTCTATTAGAAATGTTCTCACAAATAGTACAGGGTGGGTCAACAGACAAATGGGAAGCTCCCAAACAATAAACACACAGAGTGTGCATCAGAAGTAGGCAGTTTGTGTCCACAATCAGAACACCGCTTAAACCCCGGACTACCTTTCTTATCTGCCATGACAGCAAATTAAATAATAGAAAAGGTACCAGTAAAGGTACAAGAGAGTACCCCAAGGTATGAGAGAAAAAGGGAAGGGATTACCAATGATGGTAAAAGAGAAAATACCTCGTGGTAAAAGTGGTAAAGAAAGAAGCAGAAAAACCTGAAGGAATTATGTACGCTAGATGCGATAGGGTAAGAGACAATAAAATATGAACTTTTCTGACAGAAAAGTAATCTGTAAAACTACTAAACAACAATTGACTGTTCTTAGCTCAAGAGAAGTAGCTTGACATGACCGAATGGCAACGTGGCAAACGAAATCTGAGGTAACAGGGAGAGGCGGATTGTGGTTAAGAGTTTAGCTCGATAGTTTGAAGCTGACGCGAGCTTGGAAAATGGCCGGCTCGGTTCAGAGGTCGGAACCAATATCCATGCGTAAGGAATGAATGAGGATTAACAATATCAGATTTAAGGTTCCAGGCTAGAGTTGGGGTTCTCCTGGGTGGTCTTAAGTTTTTGGCCCCTCTGAGGAACTGCTTGAGCAGTGGGTGAGAGAAGAGGGGTGGTTCTGTGTTGTAATGATCTGAAATGGCTGAGGCGTGAATTTTGATGGAGGAAAAGGAAAGGCCCTTGTGAAGCATCTCAGTTAAGTATTGAAGAATCTGAGGTAAGTTGGGCGCTGTTGTGGCCATCCCTTGAGTTTGGTTCCAGGCACAGAATCTTTTCCATTTTTCAGCATACGATTTTCTAGTACTAGGCCTCCTTGCCTCCAAAATGACATCCAACACTTGTTTACTGAGGGATGGTAACGGAGAGATTAGTTAATTAGCCAGGCTGCCAGGTTCAGGGTTTGAAGCTGGGGGTGCAGAATCTGGCTCTCCTGCTGACACAGCAGGATAGGGGTCTGAGGTAGGTGTCATGGGGCCAGCTGTGACACTGCGCAAGAGGGGGATACCAGTGTTGGCGTGGCCAGTCTGGTGCAATCAGTGTCATCCTTGGTTTGTCCTGTTTGATTTTTAGTAGCACTTTGGAGAGGAGAGGCAGAGGAGGAAAGGCATAAACGGATAGATTTTCCAGCTGAAGGACAGAGCATCCACTTTCCAAGCTTGTTTGTGGGGAGTGCTTGTGCAGAATTTGTCCAATTGGTAGTTCTGGGGGGAGGCAAACAGGTCTATATCCGGGATCCCCCATTTGTTGATCAACATGTTGAAAATCTTTGGTTCCAGTTTCCATTTGTGTGGGTCCATGAGATTTCTGCTTAGTTCGTCTGCCAGTGCATTTAGTTTTCTTGGCAGGAATCGAGCCTGTAGATGCACTTAGTAGCTCAAAAGGCTGTGTTTCACAGAGGCATGGCTAGTCTGCAGGGGGGGGGGGGTAAGAATGGGTACCCCCCTGCTTATGTACCACATAACAGTGGTGTTGTCTGTCTTTACCATTAATTGTCCTGGAAGAATGTGGTCCTTGAAGGCTGTCAGAGCATTCTGTACAGCTAACAATTCTTTTTGATTGATAAGCAGGTGCATTTGACTTTGGTACCATTTGCCCTGAATGCACTTCCCTGCCAGGTGAGCCCCCCATGCACAGTCTGATGCATCTGTTGTTAGGGTTTGGGTGGCAGGGGGTAGAGTGAATGGTAGTCCCTTGTTTTGGTGGCAGGCCTCTGCCCACCAAAGGAATTCCAACCGTAAGCAAGGTAGGATAGGAATCATTGCTTCTAGATCCTGAGAATGTTGATACCATTGTAGTTTCCTCATATGCAGTCTTGCATATGGAATTAGTAGAATGCACGAGGCCATGAACCCCAAGGCTTGCAGTACTTGTCTTGCAGATAGCAGGGTTTTTGTGGCCACTAGTTTGAAGTAAGTTGTCAAATGAATTTGTTTCTCTGGAGTGAGGAAAGCCATCTGGGAAGTTGTGTTAAAGCTTGCTCCCAGGAATATAATTTGTTGACAGGGTACCAGATGTGATTTCTTTTTGTTTATGGTGTACCCCAGACCAGCTCGCCTTTTGTACATATGCCAGATGATTCAGAAGTATGTCCTGGCTTTCTGCCTGAATTAAACAATCGTCCAGGTATGAGTATATTTGAATATTTCTTTGCCTGCAAAATGCAATGACTGGAGCTAGGCACTTTGTGAATACCCTGGGCGCAGTAAATAAGCCAAAGGGCAGTGCAGAGAACTGATAGTGCATGCAGCCTGCTTTGAAGCGTAGGTATTTTCTGCAAGATTCCCTGATTGGGATGTGAAGGTAAGCTTCCTTTAAATCCAGTGTTGCCAACCAGGCATCTTTGCCTATCATGGGAAGCAAATGGTGAAGAGTTAGCATCTTGAATTTTGGAATCACCAAAAAGGTGTTTAGGATAGACAGTTCCAGGATAGGACGCCATGAGTTGCCTTTTCTGTGTACCAGGAAAAGTCTTGAGTAGAAACCTTGTCCCTTTTCCTCTTCTGGTACAGTCTGAATAGCCTTTAATCTTAAGAGAGAGAGTATGTGCTTTTGAGCCTCTGCCCACTGATTTGGGGGTAGATCTGGCCAACCGTTTGGGGTTGGAAGTCAGTTGAGAAGTGCTTGGAAGTTTTAAAGTTAAGTCATTGAGACAGCCTACCACACGGGGGAATCTTACTACTCCCTGATTTGGAAGTGGGAGCCCCCCACTGCTTAGTCCTGTGCATACCCTGGGACTGAAGTCTGGGTGTTCTGCTGGTTCTGGGTTTGAACTGAGAAGGCCTGGAAGAGGCAGGAAAGGACTCATTTTTTGAGGGACAATGCCTACTAAATCTAGGAGGCAGCTCTTGTAAGAAATATTTAACAGTTTGCATAGATTTAGCTTTTTCCTCCATCTTTTTAAGAACTTCTACTTTGTCACCAAACAGGCGGTCCTGATTTAAGGGAGCATCCAGCAATTTAGTTTTAACATGATCTGGCAAAGATTGCTCCGTCAGCCAAGCATGCTTTCTAAGTACAGACCCAGTGACAGCAGCCCTGCAAGATGCCTCTAGTAAATCAAAACCACATTGCAATGTACGTTTACCAACTTGTTCAGCAGAATGCATTAAATCCTGTAAATCCTTATTTTCAGCACAATCAGGAATCAACATCATTTTCTGTTTAAGCAATCCAATAATATGCTGCTGATACTTTAACATATGAAACTGGCAATTAAAAGCCCTGATGGCTAAGGTTGCAGAGGTGTATACCTTCTTACCCCATCTAACCAGCGCCCTGGAATCTCTATCAGAGGGGGTAGGATTTCTGGCAGTATTAGCCTTAATGTCCTTTGGTCCCTGTGAAATGGTCTCAGGGTCAGCAGTAGGATTTTTAAAAAGGAACTTATGAGAATAAGGATCCCTGTAAATATCTATCAGGTTTTCTGGGAGCAGGAGGTAGAGAGTCAGGGGCCAAGCTAGATTCCAAAAAGGCATCGTCAACAATGTCCAGCACAGGAGGGATAGCTAAAGGCCTGTGTTAGGTTTGGAGTAAGAAATCTTTAAGCCTCTTTTTAGAATCAAGAGTAATCCTGGCTTTCCCAGTGATAATGTTCCCTAAAAGTATGCAAGGTTTCACCAAAAGAAAAATCCTCTGGGGGAGAAGCAGAGAGAATGGAGTCCTCTGCATCAGAATCATCATAGGTAGATAAGGGTAAATCCTGGTCATCAGTGGAGACAGAAATTTCAGAATCCAGGTCAGAAGTATCATAAGCAAATCAGTCCTAGGTCTCTTAGAGGGGGAAGGTTGGCTTCCCCTAAGTAATAAGGTCTTCAGCCATTCTTATTTGTTTTTTAGGCATAGAGGCCTGACCATGCGGGCTGGGAATCTGTTTCCAAGGCATGGTTCGAGTTTTAGGCCTAGAAAAAGAAGATGGCGATATACAAGTCAATAGGCCTGAATACACCCTCAGAAGCCTGTGCCTGCACAGCAGCTCCGGACCCATCCAAGGTAGAGACATCCGCCGGTTCCACAGTTGAAGCATTTCACGGCATACCGTACTCTGAATGGGTCTCAGTAGAGGCCTGAGAATCTGAAGTAGCGGGTATCAGGGGCTGCGAAAGAGCCTCACTGAGTACTGGCGACTAGCTTAGGAGAAGCGTCGTCGGCAGCTTTGGACCTAGGCGGCCTGTGTCTTTAACTTTGCGTTTTTTCGGAATGTCGGTAGTCAGGTGGCTTACCGAAGACATATCTGGATAACTGAACAGAGTACCAAAATATTTAGAAGCGAAAATGTACAGACGACAAATAGTTTGTGGTTTAAATAAGGCACAAAACCGACAGTGAGGTACGTCGTGGTCAGGGCCTAGGCAAGGAATACAGTACGAATGAAAATCTTTATGAGGTATTTGCTTTCCACAAGAAATACAATTATTGACTTTTACTGACATTGGTTTAGAGCAAGAAAAAGTTTCCCCAACGGGGTACTTAGCTTTAGTTGAAGACTTCGGTTCTGAAACTCAAACGAAAATTTCAGGAGTCGGCCGACCGGCACTTGCGAACTGCTTCTGCTTCGGGCACCGCACGGCAAGAAAGACTGATGTAATTGCATCGACTGCATGCTTTATACCCCTGACTACCTGACGTCACGGAAGATGAGACAGCAACTAACGCAAGAACCAAGACTTTGATAATTAGGCCGACAGAGGGTTACTGCAAGCAGATAACCCAAATGTGATGACTGAAATAGTGAAATACGAAGAACATCCGCCATCTTTCAGGTATCAAGTTCTTGGGTGGGGAACAGAGACTTCAATTCAGTCTCCAGGAGCCTCCTTATGGGTTGGGAGGGTGGCCTAATGGTTAAGGTGTTTGCCTTACAAACACAAGGTACAGGGTTCGAGTCTCACAAGGGATAATTGGCTAAGATTAAAACGGCTCGCAAGGGCAGTTGGCCTAGTATGAACCTATGAACAAGGATTCTCGGGATCCTGCCTTCCATTTCTGAAATCAAGATACAAACCTCTAAAGTTGAAGGCCCTTTGCACTCAGGTGGACATCTGAGATGCAGATGGTATGGGCCAAATTCTAGGTTGGGGACTGCAAAGATGCTTCATAGTGCCAGAGGTTGCTGGATCCTTGGAAGCAGGAATCATCCAACAAGAAATCTTCCATTTTCCAACACCTTTCCCCTCTCACTGGTGTGCTTCGTTTTTTCAGAGGAAGGCTCCAATAGACCATGGCCAATACTGCGAATGCATAGAACTGGAAGTTTCTGCCAGCTGCAAACTCCGGGAAAGACTGACACTGCTTAAGAATTGCACTTTGACAGCAGAACAATGAGGACAGGAGTCAATATTGAGATCTGGGCAGAGGCAAAACACACACCTGTTGTGGAAGTCATAGGAGGGAACATACTGACTTTAAACAGCATTTCAGAATCAAACATCCCAATACAGGCAAGCAGTTACAAAGTAAAAAAAAAAAACCCTATGGGATACTTCCTTGCCTCTGGGAAGTAGGCCAACCGACTAACTCTGCCCTATATGAAAAACATTGAAAAAATGTACATGGTACAGCAGTAAATCGGTCAGTCGATGCCCCATTTATACCAATAAGATTCTTGCATCCTGATGAGCCACAACTGAAGTCTCAGGGGAGGGTAAAGCTCTGGAAACTAGGACAACCAGTCAGGCTACCTGTACATAGGTCACCTCCAAAAGTGAGGACTGCAACATCTACAGACAGATAGCCATCAGACTCCACTCTGTCAGGAATGCTACAGAGTTTTACATACACAACCTACAATCTTCCTTAGCACAGCAAACCTACACCAACACAACATGATTTTCCTCCAGGACATTAAACAATGAATGCCAATCTGTGTGCAGTAAATTTTACTATGTTTTGGGATTTGGGTACTTGCATTTTACTATGTTTTGGGATTTGGGTACCTATGTGGACAGTAAACTTTTGGCCAACATGCCCACTGTTGTATGAAAGCCCTTCTATATTGCACTGTTTAAACGGAGAGATTGTGTCTACACTTAGGGATGTCATTGATCTAATGAGGGAAGAGTAAAGGGGGGGCATTATTGAATATAATGCCACCTTTGGCATGTATCTGTCCATAAACATGCAACTGGAAACATACACAGATAACTTACTAAAAGGATACAAGGCCTAAACAGCATGTTTTACATGGATCAGATCAAAGCCCCATCAGTCTACACGGTATCCTATAGACTGCTAATAGGTGACCTGTGTCTGACATGCAAGGCATCCTCTGACCCAAAACAGATGTATTTGCTGCAAATCACCAAATCAAATGGCTTCAGAAATACTCTAAGGATATAAACCTCTTGTGCAACATCAACAGAAAAGTTTGAAGGGACAGGTAAAGCTTGCAGACTATACTGTTGGTCTGGAACTGACTCCCTCATCCACATGAAACAAAGTTCATCCCTGTCCATATTCAAGCACAATGAAACAGAAAATTTACCTCAGGACTGCCCCCTGTACTACTACTAGACAGAAGCAACTCCTAAATGCTTTATTCCATGCATATGTCCCCTCAAATTATTTATAGTATGATCCCAATTATTCTCATTAGGGGTAACATACAACTATTGACCATGTGATGAGTAAGGCCAATCTCCAACGAAATGGGATAGGTTAATTCAAGCACAAAAAGGGAAATTGGCAGGGCTTAAAATCCTACTAAACTCCAAGAACACACAGAGCACAAGGAATCCACAGGAATAAACAGCTCGACCAGATTGGATACATTTTACATTTTACACTTTAATCACACAACATAGTAGTTAAGCACTAGTTCTGATGTCCAGAAAGACATAACACTTCAACATGACATGATTTTATACTTACAAAATCCAGATCAGACATGGCAATCAACATTCAAGACAATCAGTAAAAAATATATAACTAAATGCATTATAAAAGTACAAAAGTTCAACCTATTGCTAAAATTCTGAATACAGTGTTAAAACACTCTAAATAACTTAATATATGCAGTAATGAACAAAATTGTTGACTAAAAATTACATTGCCACTAAAAAATGTTAAGACGTAGTGGTGTGTTCTAGAAAATGATACATTTCCAGTGTGGTTGAACAGTTTTACTCCTGTGGAATTCTTTGTGGTCTGCGTGTTCTGAGGTTTCTTCCACGACATACTAAGCAAACAGCACCAGCTGACCTGGTTAATTTCATTCAGAAGAAATGCAGTAAATGTGAAGCTACTGAAGCACTACTCTTTAGACTTTCCAAATGCATCTGATGCATTTCAGCACACCACAGGATACTGTCACACAGACTTCAAAATATGGAATGCAGCGAAATGGTACTAACAGCTCAACAGCTGCTAATGTGGCAAACATGGATACTTTGCCTTTGACAGCATGTCCTTAAATTTAAATCGGATATTGGGAGATTCACAAAGCACAGTCCTACACATGCTACTTTTTACCATCTCTGGGAATGATGTCTATCAACATACTGGCTACAGTACGCATACTATTAGTTAGTAGCAACAACACTAAATCACTCATTACACAACTACATTTCATCAATACCTCATCTGACTAGAAAAATCTATTCTCAAGCTAAACTAAAATTAAAGTTATGATTTAAGCAGGCAAATGAAAACTACTGACAAAAAAACTATTCAAAACTCTAAAGACAAAAAAAATTGTACAATGTTACATTTAGGTAACATAACAGTTAATTAAAACAAATATCAACACCACAGCCAAAGACATTAATAACAAACTAGGGCGACTACAATGTTTAAATAAATGCATATTTTTCATCCACTAGATTACCTTAATCAAAACTACTCATGTCATTTTTTCCAAAGAGCAAGTGCCAGTAATAAGACCCCCCCAACAAATGTGAATCTACCTGCAATACAAACTGCCACATTCACAGCACATGATTTTTAACACAAACTTGAGCAACCCTAACAGATAATTTAAATATTGTAGGAATTTGCAAAAAATACAACGTACAATAACTGTTCATCCCCTACACTTCTGCAATGTTGCTTATCCAACAGACTCAATTATGCCAAAGGTTTCCTGTACATCCAAGTAATTAGCACAAAACTCAGAACACCTAGTATAGTCTAAGAATTAGTATTCACTTGTAGATTCCCTAAGACAACAAACACACAGTTGCTTTTAAAATCCAGTACTAAATGCTCTTACCCTGCCCACAATGTGGCATCACCTAAAAATCACCACCAGCAAACATTTTATTTTACCAAGAATGCACTTTCTCACCTCAGTCAGGCATACTATTACTACACAGCAGTCAGGCATACTATTACTACACAGCACATCCCTTAGACATCTTACCTCTTCTTAGCAACAGAGCTACTTACTCCTAACATCCAGCTTTTCCTCATTAAGTTAAGTGCGTCCCACTAAATATATTCCTACACTGTCCAATTTCCACAACTATACTGAACTATGCATGAGAAGCAAAATATCTGCAATGTGCATACTGCAATTACTGTCAATAAACATTCTGAATCCTACCCAGTTTTGTAGATAAGCATTTTTTCCCATTTCTGAATGTCTGATTCTTAATCCATGGATGCAACCATCAAACATCCATTTTAATGGCATAACTTCCTAGCTTGTTTTCACAGACTTATTACTTCAATTATATACAATATACTTTACTTTTATATCTGTACTTTATATTCTGTTTGTCTTTGTGCCCATACCTGCTTTTGTACTCCAGGGTCACCTCTGAAATGGGCACGCATCCAGGATGGTTAACCCAGTCAACAAAACTTACTGAACTTCTTATCAGAGAATCATGTAGCTCAGCAAATTCAGTACATGGCTCAATTCTTCAGCTCAGCAATATCAGCCTCTATAAGCCCTGTAGGAGAATGTGTTCCTGTAAACAACAGATACCCAATAAATGGCAAATTCTTACCAGGTTGACAATTAGTACATCTTTAACTGCTGTTCTTTTGTTTTTACCAAAGAAAAGATAAATACTACGACTTCTTGAGCAACATACAGAAATCCAGCACATGATTTCTTCAAGCTTTTTTTGGGTAATTTCACTTACAGTGAGGAATAAACTAAATTTCTGACTTCAAAGCTTCTACTTTTGCCAATTTTCCTTCCAGTGAAAAGAATTCTAAAGGGGTGCAGTAAAGCCATATTACTGTCAAAAAGTGCACATCTGTTTTCAATGGAAAATGCTCGAGAGGGAAAAAAGCACAAGAGTTGACAAGAAGAACTGACAGTACACTGGAAATGAAGCCGCCAGAGGGTTTGGGAAATGGAGATGAAGAGGAACAAAACAAGAAAATCTGGAAATATTAAACTTGCTTGGACTTTGTTAAACTTGTAAGGGATTCTAAAGAATATGCCCAACTTCATGTCATGAATGTTTGGAGAATAAAATCAGTAACTTGGAAATGGACAAATGTGGGACACAAAGCAATCATTAGATTTGTGAAACATGACAGAACAAGAAAATCTGGAAATATTGGATTTTGCTAAACTTGCAGGGGTCTCTAAAGCATATGCCCTACTTCATGTCATTAATGTTCGGAAAAATACTCAGGGGAGGAGAAAAGGAGGGAGAAAGTTAAGTAAAAAAAAAATTTTGTTCTTAATAGTACTATTTTGATGGCGAGTGATTTTTTTGCATGTTATAAAGTACAGTTTCAGTTATTTTTAAGTGCAATATGGATACTAATGTAAACAGGTGCACCTGTTTACTTTTTTCTTTCTCCCTTCTCTCTTTCACCTTGTTCAGTTTTAAGAAATGTAGGAACTGCAATGTAAAATGAGTCTGGTTAAAAGAGCATGACAAAAGAAAAATCTGTGTGCTTTTTCTTATCCGTGCATAGGGGAATGACTGGGTTAAAGACATTAGCTTAATCTAGTAACAATATAGTAACCAGTTTTAACAGAAAGCAATTAAGTGAAAAAGAACTGATATTATAATGTTTTTTTCCTTCTAGTAAAAGATATGCTGGCAGTTTCTGTCTGGTTTTCATGTCTCTAGCAGACAACCCAAAAGAGAAATGGCTTGGAGAAAATGTTTTCTGAAATCATTCAAGTGTTTTCCCAGCTGAGAAAAGTATAAGGATAAGACAAACCCAGACAGCACTTAACAGAATCACATGCATCTTAGCATGGATAACTTATTAGGTTATCTCAAGAGTGTGTGTGTGTGTGTGTGTGTGTGTGTGTGTGTGTGTGTGTGTGTGTGTGTGTGTGTGACAGTTATGAACTTTTGTTCCTATCAGGAGGGTAAAACTTAAAAATCTTACCATGTACACAGTTTTGTGCATCAAGTTGGTTTTGGGGGTATTGGGGTATGACTGTATTTTTGCTTGAGGGTTTCCAATAAAAGGAAAATTTGTGTAAAATCTTACCATAACCATAGATGTCCCTCTCTTGCATGTTGCAGTATTCATCACATATGGGTCGTCTCTTGCTGCCCGAACGTCCGGCCAGTATACAAAAGTTTTCAGTCATAGTATGGTGCATGGGACATCTGACATGGCTAGCACAATGTGGGCCATAAAAGTGACGTCTGCACACACCAGCCCTCAAAACTGTAAGCCCCAGTTAGAACCAGTCTTAGTAAGGGAAATGCCAGCCCTGTGCCATCCAGAAGGGAAAATGCTGCATAATAAGATGGGTAGGTGGGTGGGAAGGAAGGACAGGTATGGTTATGGCAACATTTTATACAACTTTTCTATGTCCTTCTATTCTCATGTTGCCCTATTCATCACATATGGGTGAGTGCCAAAGCTCACTGTGAGGAAGTGGGTGGAGGTCTAGAGGCTGTCTCCAGGAATCCATGAAGACAGCCCTGGCAAAGCCCACCCTGGCTCTGGAAATATGGTCTAACTTGTAGTGTTTGGTGAAGGTGTGCACTGATGACCAAGTGGCTGCTTCAGGAATGGTAGAGGTGTCCAAACCTCTGAAGAAGGCTGCAGAGGAGGCCACAGCCCTGGTGGAGTGTGCTTTAATAGTAGCCTGCAGGGATTTCCTGTGGAAATGGTAGCTGAAGGTGACAGCCTTGGAAATCCAGGCTGAAATGGTTTGTTTGGCAACTGCCTTCCCTAGGCCCTGGGATGGAAATCAGAAAAAGAGCTGGTCAGCCTGTCAGATGGATTTGTTTTTGTGCAGGTAAAATCAGAGTTGTCTGTGCACATCCAGAGAATGGAGTACTCTCTCACTACCCCCGTGGGTTAGGGAAGAAGGTAGGAAGGTATATACGGCTTGATTTAAGGAAAGATCATTCATCGCCTTAGGCATGAAGGAAGGGTTGGTCCCAACAGTAAACCTGTCAGTGTGGAATACCAGGAAAGAAGGAATTTCCCATGATGGTTTGAAGCTCTGAGACTCTTCTGGATGAGGTCAAAGCAACAAGTAATACAGTTTTCCATGTACAGTGTTTTAGGGAAGCTTTGTCTCCTGACTCAAAAGGGGCCAGCGTAAGCTTTTCTAAAACATACTTGACGTCCTATGGGGTGGGGATGGTTTCCTGGTGAGTCTCAGGTGAAGAACCTCTTTAAGGAATAATTTAGCTGGTAGTCTGGACACCAGGGGGGGGGATCCAGAATAATGCATGCTGAAATGGCAGACAAGTGGGCTTTAATGGAAGAGAAGGCCAATCCTGTCTGCAGACGTTCACACAGGTAAGACAGAACTAGAGGGGTCTCGCTAGCAAGCGGATCTAACCGTCTTTTGAGACACCATATAGAAAATCTCTTCCACTTAGCAAGGGAAGATTTTCTTGTATTTGGTTTCCTGGCCTCCTGCAGGACAGTGAGCACATCCTCATCATAAAGGTGTCTGAAGGGGATCAGAATCCTATAAGCCACAGGGTGAGGTGCAGTGACTGCCACTGTGGGTGGATTTGAGATTCCTTATGCTGTGTGAGAAGGTCCATTTTGAGGGGTAACTTGTGGCATTTACCCTTGGATAGTTGTAATATTAGGGGGAACCACTGCTGTCTTGGTCAACAGGAAGTAACCAACAAGATTTTCGGGCTGTCCTTCTGTACAAGTGGAAAGGGGGGAATGCATACAGAAACTTCCCCTTCCAAGAGATTCAGAAGGCATCTGTTGCCATTGCCTAAGGGTGTGGAAGCCTGGTGCAGAAGCATGGAAGCTGCCTGTTGATGGAGGAGGCAAACTGGTCTATTAGGGGTGTACCCCAAAGGTGGACCAGGTGCAGTAAAACATCCCTGTGCAGCATCCATTTGTGGTTGTTCATGACAGATCTGCTGAGAGAGACTACATGGGTGTTCTGTAGAGAAGGAATGTAGACTGCTTGCAGGGAAACTCTCAGAGGTTGCTAGTTCCCACACTAGGACAGCTAATTTGCAATGAAGGTAAGATTTAGTCTCCCCCCCACCGTTTGTTGAGATACCAAAGCACTGTGGTATTGTCTGTAAAGATCTTTAGATGTCCCTGTCGTAGGTAGGTTTGGAAGGCCTGAAGGACCAGGAGAATTGTCCTCATTTCTCTGACACTGACGTGTTCTTTTTTGTGTGGCTCTGGCCATAGTCCCTGCACTTTCAGATGACCCAGAGGTTCTCCCCTGCCCAAGTCTGAGGCATGTGTGCGCACAAACTGTTTGGGTTGGGGTGGATGGAGGGGAGGACCTGGGTTGAGGTTCACTTGCTACAAACACCAGTGGATTTCTAGTTGAGGCTGGGCAGGAGGGGAACCCTGTACTCCAAAGGGTGCGAGTGCTGGGTCCAGACTGACCTTATGTACAACTGCAACTTTCTCATATGGAGTCTTGCTAATGGCAACATGGGGATAGTGGCTGCCATGTAGCTCAGTAGCTTGAGGTACCACCTTGCTTTCATTTCTGTCATCTGAAGGACCAGAACTAGGTGTTCTGTCAAACTTTCCACCTTTTGTTGGGGAAGGAAGGCTCTTCTCATGATGTCTGTGCAAATCCTGCAGCCCAGGAAAAAAAATGTCTTGAGAAGGTTCCAGTTGGGATTTTGGGAAGTTGATCTAAAACCCAGGGACTGTAGGAGGGAAGTGGCAAGAAGAATGTGTTGCTGGAAAGTCTCCTTGCAGTCTGCCTGTATGAGCAGATTGTTCAGACAGGGAAATATCTGGAATCCCTTTGTTCTGCAAATGGCAATAACTGGAGCCAGACATTTGGTGAATACCCTGGGTGCAGTGACAAAGGGCAAGGCAGAGAATTGAAAGTGAGAAGGGCCCACAGACAACCTCAGGTACTTCCTGAAGCTGGGCTTGATGGGGATGTGAAGATTAAGGTGGCCATGGATCCTTGGGGAAGCAGCAGTGGGAAAAGTGTTGGCAAGGTCAACATCCTAAAAGTAGGAACATGAAGGAAGAGGTTGAGAATTGAGAGATCCAGGATTGGTCTCCAAGGACCGTCTTTACTTGGAACTAAGAAAATCCTGGAGTAGAAACCTCTCCCTTTTGCAGCCGGTGGCACTGTTTAGAGATGTGTCCAACCTGCGGCCCTCAGAGCTCTTCCATGTGGCCCTCGACCTCTAACTGCAACATCAATATACGCATGCCCCAAAACACTTTTTTTTGTTTTGTGTTTTTCACGCCAGTGACCTATAACTCTCTTGGTGTGCGCATCCACCAAAGCACCATTCTAGTTTTGATTTTTTTGCGCCAAAGAAGGATCCGTCTGTTCCCGCCGTTATTTCATGTGTGTGCGTGTGTGCATGTGTGCATGTGTGCATGTGTGTGTGTGTGCATGTGTGTGTGTGTGTGTGTGTGTGTGTGATGACGCTTAAGAGGGACTAGTGTATGGATTTGCCGTCACTGCCTTTGAAAGGGACAGCACTTACCTGTGTTAACAGGTAAGTATGGAGTGAGTGAATGAGTGAGTACATGCATAAAAGCAGAATGTTTGTGTATGCAAAAGTATAAGAAGAGTGTGTGTGTGTATGTGTACATGACAGAGAGAGACACATGCACAAAGAGGGTAATGATGATCAATCTACCTACTGAACACAAATAAGATGGCTCACAAATATATCATACATTAAAAGTGCACTTTCGTTAAATTGTGGCTTTCCTGACAGAGAGAGTGTTGTATTAAATATGAAATTATACCTCTCAACTGTATGGATTTTTGCTTCATCTTCCAATTTGTATCTTTTGCTTAGGAAATAAAAGTAATCATCTAAGGTAATGCAGTTCCAGGGAGTAAGAATGAGACAGCACCCTAACGTTAATGGGTCAGTACTGGATTGACTTTGTGGGACTGTAGCATATAAAGTTGAATTGTTTTTTCTGACAAACAAAAAAGCACCCAGTACTGTTTTGTCAGTGGTGGGTTCTAAGCAGTGGCAAATTGGACAACAATAAGTATAGCTTTGGTGGATCATCAATACTGGCAAATCAGGTGGGCACAATGTCATTTTTTAAATGTTGTGGGTTTTATTGTGTATGTGTGTGTTTGTGTGTTGGGAGGGCTGCAACAGTAGATTATTATTAAAGACGGAGACTTACGGACGGTGGAGAATGTTTCTTTGTTTCAAAACCGGGCACAATGTCATTTTTTGAATGTTGTGGGTTTTATTGTATATGTGTGTGTTGGGAGGGCTGCAACAGTAGATGATTATTAAAGCCAGAGACTTACGGACTGTGGAGAATGTTTCTTTGTTTCAAAACCTGATACTTGGGTAACTAGGCATGCCAAAAATAGATTTTTTTAAGAAATAGCTTCTTGCCATTTGTATTGCGTGGTTATCTATATTTAATAGACAATGCTAGCAGTATGAGTGTGGTCCTGTAGGGATCTGGAGAATGCCAAGTCTACCACTGCCAATGTCTTGTAAAATGACCTGGAAATGGATATTGGGATGTTACTGAACAAATACAGTAAGTGGGCTTAGAAATATAGTTTAATTAAACAAAGTGCACTTGCAATTTGCAGGCCATAATTTAATTTATTTCAGGTAGTCCAGATCCTAATAGATTGTATCCCATTAGACTTAATTAGGGAGAGCTACCATTCCTGGGAAATAAGCAGCCCTAGTTTCACTGAAAGCTCTGTGGTTTTTTGCAGGTAGGAAGTTGCAGGATGTGGATGCAATGTGTTTGGTTTATAATTTTTGATGCATTTGTCATTTCAAAGCATTGTTTTCTTTGTTGCAAAAGAAGGCAGGATTGAATGAGCTATACAATGCTTAACTGACAATGATGGGATAGAAAGATTATAAGTGATGTATAATGTTTGCAGATGCAGTTGTTTCAATGGTGCCTGTGATGCCTAACTATTTTTGGGCCTGTGTCCCACTTTTATTTTTCTCTTTCTCAAGATTTCTTGCTCTAAGGTTGAGAGGTTTGGTTCCATACTAAATCAGAAGGTTGTATTTACCTTGGAAGACTTTTCAGCATAATTACGAGAAACAGAGCCTTTTTAATATATTTGCTTATTTCCAATATAAACTACCATATAACTTTGCAAATAATCTTCTTATTAAGCTACTTTAATTCTTTTGGAATTGACAGGTATGCTTCATTGGTTCGGACGTAAGCATAGAGTGCTAATGTGACAGCTCAATAAACTGTCAGTCTGTGAATAACTTCTGCACAAATTAAAATGTCTGAATCTCAAATGGCTTTAGACTGGAGGGAAGTTATAAGGTTTACTCCAGTATGTAGTATGATCTTAGAGTTTATGGAGTTCTTATTGATTTACTTTTTGCTGAGCAGTTGTTTGCTTATTTATTGATGGTCCTTTTGGTGGTGGGAACTGGATGGATGTGTCCATCTCTAGTATGTTTTTTTTCAGATATTTTTACTTCCAGACAATTTCAGAGTGTGTGTCATGTGATTACTGAGGTTGCCTATTTTAGAAGCAGGGGCTCCTTTTGTGTGTGTGTGTGTGTGTGTGTGGGTGTGTGTGTAAGAGAGAGAGATGTAATATGCATGCTGAATATATTTTTGCAAATGGAATACTTCGTTAAACAGGCACCTCTTCTTGGGCAGGTAGACTTGAGTAACCAATATTAGATCTTAGCCATCCAGCTAGGAAAGTTTAGTATGTGGATGTTCCATCCTGTTTGTTGAAGGCTATGCTACTTACCCAAGGAGTACATTTATAGTTATCCATCCAGCTGTCGTGTTGTTGAACTACATTGTCTGATAATGAGAGGAGCTTTTTATAGAAGTTGAAGTTTTTGTATCAAGAACCTGTCCATACAGAGTGGCTTGTTTATGTTGCAGTGAAGGCTGTGGTCTTTGTAGTGAGCGTTTTAAGTATAACCAGTATTTCTGAGGTGGAGGAAGTCTCTTAAGGCAGGATCTTTCTTAGCCTGGAAAGCAAGGCAGTGATGAAATGTATAGGGGCCAATAAGAGACAGAGGAAAGCAAGAAGCTTTTTAGTCTGTTTGGAAGTAAATTTAGTCCTTTGACTGTCAGAAATGGTTGTAGTCTTTCTTTTGGCAGGGTGTTTTGCTGAGGCAAATGCCAAAAGGGGCTTTGCGCTCAGTAATGGCTTTTATAAAGGAAGAATACAGGGATGTTATGACCACCTTGTCCCTGGATGAGATACCCTTACTAATGAAATGGGCCATGTAAATAGCTTTCCGTACAACGGAGACATGGTGGTCAAAAGTCAGGTTTCTATCAACCTCGGTGCCCAAGCACCTCACGACTGATTGCATGCTTACAACATTGTTATTAATGTGATAATCTGTGGGGACATCACTCTCCCCAAAGGGGATGATAATGCATTTTTAGCATTTAGCTTGAGGCCATGTATCTGGCACCAGTCATTTGTTTGGGTGAGACCCTCTTGTAGCTTATTTAGAATTATTTTAAGTCAGCAATATGAATTCTTTACTTTATTGCAAATTTGTTAGCTTATTTTTGTGGATTATAGTATTGTAGGGCTGCTTATGTTGCCATTTTACGTAGTTGGACTGCTGGAGTGGTTTTTCCACTGAGAAATGCTAGTTAAAAAAAAAAAAAAAAAAAAAAAAAAAAAAATTATATATATATATATATTTTAATTGAGATGTTAGAGTTAACTGTTAGATTAGAGAATTAGAATGAGAATTAGAATTTTAAGGCAAATCGGCATTTATTACATTTATTCATTGTTTGAATGCACCTACAGTACAGCCAGGAGGTCGACTTTGGTCACCCGCGGCAGCGAAAGAGTTAACTATATAATATATTTTATATGCGGCCCCAAGACAATTTCTGTTCACTCAATGCGGCCCCAGCAAACCAAAAGGTTGGACACCCCTAGATGGTACCTTGGTACAGCAGGGTTCTTAGTACTGGCTGCAATAAGTGTAGCGGTTTTGGGGGGTTGTGGTACACCCTTGTGCTTTGGGGTCATAAGCCAGGTGATAATGTAACCTTTTTGAATGACTGAAAGGACCCATTTGTCTGTTGTGATTGTAGTCCACACAGGAAGACAGTGAGTGAGACGTAGTGACAGAGGTAGAGAGGGAGGGGGAGGAGGAGGTTTCAGAGATGGCAGGTAGTCGAATATTATCTATCCTGAAAAGGCAGCCTCTGACTAGGAGAGGGGGAAGCTGTAGCAGGTTGGGGTTGTTTCCTGGAAGTTCTTCTAGATCTAGAGGGAGCAGCAGGGTGAGAATGTTTTCTAATAAGAATTCCTTTGGAATTTTGGTTTGGGGGAGACTAGCAGATGTTTTAAATCCTGCATCTCCTTCCCCTTTTGCTGTAGTGACTTAAATAAATCAGCCACTTTGGCACAGAATGAGGCTGTGTTGTCTAGAGGGGAATCAATGTGCTTTGCTGTAAAGTCATCTGGAATAGGCTGGAGATGTAGCCATGAGTATCTTATTAAGACAGACGCTGATGCTGATGACCTGGCTGAGGTCTCAGCAGCATCATAACTGCACTTTACGGAGTGCCTTGTGACTTGTGAGGCGAGAGCCAGAAGAGAAGACAGTGAAGCTTCGGCAGCAAAATCTGGTGCATCAGTCAATTCCTTGTAAGCTTTCTCCAGGAGAGATAAAGCATATTTAGCCATGTGTATCAGGTAATTTGTAGCCATGTAGGCCAGAGTAGCAGAAGTATTTTCTTACTCAGACGCTCCATGGTTTTGCTATCTTTGCCAGCAGGGAGGATGGTAGTGGTGGGCAGAAGTTTAGATCTCTTATCTGTGGAAATGGAAATTGTAGCTGGGTCTGCTACGGGAAATTTTACCAGATACTTGGCAGACTCATGAACTTTATAAAATCTATCAGGCCTGCGTGGAGCAGGGGGTTGTGAGTCAGGGTTTAAGGATGCAGAGGAGACGGCATCCAGGTAGGCAGGCAGAACTTGAGGTACAGCAGTAGGTGTTGGGGAATCCATCTGAATGGAGATCATATATTTTGTGGACCTCAGTCATATCAGAAGATTCCAACTTAAAATGCTCTTTCATCTTGGTAATGGTTTCCACAAAGGTCAAATCCTCAGTTGGGGCGTCAGAGTCGACAGATTCTTCCTCTGGGGAGCCACAGCCCAAGGGAGAAGGAAGATGAGATGTGTAGGAGAGTGATTCCTCAGATGAGGAATCCGAGAAATCCTCTTCTTCCCTAATGGTTGGATCAGAAGTTAGAGGCCTAGGGTTCAGAGTAGGAGGGGGCATCATAGAAGTCCCTGTGGTGGAAGGCCGTAAGGCCATAAAGGCACTGAACAAACTCTGGCTGAAGGCCTGCCAATCAAGCATGCTTTCAGGAGGGAAAGAGATGAGTTTCTTTTTTTCCACTCTTTAGATGCCTAGCAGGTGTCTCTAGGGAGGAAGGCCTGTTATCAGTTAACTGCAAAGAACTGCAGGGATCTGTAGGATCTACCGTAATGGCTGGTCCCCCCTGGTGTCAGAGAACGACATTGGTAAAGCCTCAATGGATGTGCCCTCCGCATGGGATTGTGCAGTTTCCATAGAGGTAACCTGCTAAATCTACAGCAGAGGAGCCCGGATCCTATACCAGGCCATCAGCCACAGGCTCAGGGTCGGACACAGGAGGCACAGTGGTAGAGGTAGGCCTGGAAGACGTGGCCTTCTTTTTAGGCGGTTTGGTAGGTATGTCAATGGGACCCATTCATACCTAAGGCTAGTTGCTTAAGTCGTCGATTTTCTATATTTTGAGCGCATGGCAGATGGCTGCACGACCGTCCTAAACAGAAGAGACACTGATCGTGGGTGTCCTTATGGGGTACCTGACAGCTGCACTTACACTGGACCTTTCTGGATGACATGAACAGGCATTAAATAAAATAAAATTAAAGAAAGATTCCCCAACAAGGCACTTATCTGAATTTCGAGATCTGATGGCCGGGATGGCAGAAGACCAGACATTCGACTGGCAGCTGAGAAGCTCCGAGGGCTGGTGCATGCAGATGTCACTTTTATGGCCCACACTGTGCTAGCCATGTCAGACGTCCCACGCACCATACTATGACTGAAAACTTTTGCAAACTGGCCGAATGTTCGGGTAGCAAGAGGAGAAGACCCATATGTGATGAATACTGCAACATACGAACAGGAGGACATCAAAAAGTTCTCCAACATGTGACATAGGTTCAAATGGAGACTTCAAGAAATAACTGCCTAACAGTACATGCATGCAACACAAAAGCTGGAACTAGGCATTTAACAAAAAAGCTGTTCTACATAAAAGTTGTGAATATTTTTTTCAAAATATGTTGCTTTCTATATCATCTTTAAATGTTAATGGGTTTACAGATAAATACAAAAAAGAGCAGTAAACTATACTAAAAAATGCAAAGTGCAAATACCTATGCTACAGAAGAGACAACTGCAAAGAACAGAACATTTGCATTTGATAAAAAAAGGTTTCCATGATGGTTATTCAACTGAATACCTGATGCAAAGGAAGAGAGGGGTACTTGTATTAATTGTAAGAGGAGCTCCAATAGTTACAGAAGGGATTAAAAAAAGACAATAATGGTAGACTTGTAGTAGTAAAGGGCTACTAGCATGGAATTTGATTTGCAACAGTGAAGATGCATCTTGGGGCAGCAGGGAAAACATAACAGAAGAGGACAGATTTAAAGAAATTTATGAAAATAACTGGCATGGAAGATGTGAATTCAGTACTAGGAGTTCAGAGTGCATTTACACATTTATCCCAAGATACAAAAACTGGGCTACGTAGAATTTACATTTCACAGGAACATCTGCATTTAACCCACGGTCTTGATACGCACCCACTATCTCAGATCATGCGCCAATAATAACCAAGATAAAAACACAGGGTAATGAAATAAAAATGAGACACTGGCACTTTCCTACCTATCTGTTGCAGAGAGAGGAATTTAAGGAATGGTGGGGGTGGAAATTATTCAGGAGCTATTAGAGAAGATAGAAATTTCTTATGAAAATATAGCTATGGAATAGGATAAAACTATAATGGAATTTAAAAATAGGGTGGAAACAAAAGAAAGGGAGATATGGTTAAGAAGTAAAGAGTTATTTAGATGAGCAGACAAATCTTAAAAGTATTGCAAAAAAGGGGGAATTTCACACAACAAGAACAGCAACTGCATAACGCTAAATAGAAAATAAGGGATTACCCTCAATAATATATACGCGAATTTAGAAAGCTTGCTGTTAAACAACTGTTTCTTGATAATAATTCTACAGCACAAAAACTTTTGGCATGACTCTGGCAACAGAAAGTAGAAAGGGCTGCTGCCAAGCTTAGGAAATCTATAATGAGGAAGATAAGGGATTGTGTAGAGAAGTATTAGAAATATTTGGGAATTCGATGAAAGTCTGTATAATGCAGAGAAATATGGAAATCAAGAAAAGGTACAAATAGAAATGTTTATGGAAGAATCAAATAAGCCAAAGTTAGAGGTACAGGAGGCTCAATTACTAACATAAGAGGAGATGAGATAAAGATGGTGATGTATAATCAATCTACAGGAAAGTCCCTAGAAAATAGATGGTATTTCTGTGGAAGTTTGGAAGCTAGGATGGAAAAACTGAAAGATCTGGAAGGTTTTAACAGTATTTTAAGAGAAGTACCAACATCCTGAAAGAAAGCAGTGGCAGTTATACTACCTGAAGAGATTAAAGATCCCTCAGATCTAGCTTCATACAGGCCCACTTTATTTATTTCCATTTGTTAACCGGGAAAGTCCGACTGGGTCTAAACATACAAGTTTTCAGCGGAGGCCCAGGGAGAAAAATCTCCACAGTTACTAAGGTTTCTAAAAAATAAAGTGTAAATAAACAAATATTTAGACATTTAAAAACATATAAAAAATTAGTTAGCAGAAGTGTTAATAAACATGAACAAGTAAAAAAGCATTACACAAGTACTTTGACAAGCATGTAACAAAGGTATTTTGACAAACATGTCCATATAGATATTGTTATACAATTTAGCAATATTAATGAAGTTTCATTGGGGAGAAAAATCATATATAGTGAAAAATAGGAAGTTAACCAAGTTATAACAGGCACAAGATGAGAATAGAAAGTATAAAAGTAGGAGACAAAAAGAAATTTAAAAGTAAGGTAAGGGAGGGAAGAAAGAAGGAAAAAGAAAAGGGGAACAAAAGGGAGGGATGATGAGGGAAAAAAGGAAGCTCAACTAGAGATCTGTCAGGCCTACTACAGGGATACAGCCTTGTTAGTTTGAAATGTTCCTTAAGAAGTTTGAATTTGGATGTGCTTTTGGTGTTGAGTATGTTTTGAGGTAAACTGCTCCAAATCTTGGCCACTTTATGGGAGAAGAGAGTGTCACCATATGTGTTGTTAGATCTACTGACCTTTATGAGAGTTTTTGTCAGATGATCTGACACACTTACTGCTCTAGTATGGCTGGATAATGCTGCACACAGATGGGAGTTTTCTGGGTAGTGAAGGACAGAGTGGATTAGTAGAAGTTGGTTGTAGGCTAGTTGGTTGGGTAGTTCCAGCCAATTAAGATGGAGAAGTGAGTTACAGTGATGGGTCCTGATTGTGTGATTAGCTGCAAATCTGGCTATTTTATTTTAGCATTTCAATACTAAATCACGACTAGAAAGTGTTTATCTCTATAATGGCTAAAATGGTAAAAGTAATGCCAAACTTCAGATATGGATTAATGTGGTTTTGTGAAGGGGATGCAAACATTAACAGGACATCGATGATCCACAGGGAAGCGGAATGTAAGAAAATACCACTGTTGTTGATGGGTCTAGATGCACAGAAAGCATAGTAAGCTTGGACTTTATCAGAAGAGCAATGGAAGCAACTGCACTCCTTCATAAAATAATAAGGAAGGATTAAGAATATAGGAGGAATCCAAGGGGAAAATTAAAGTGGGTGGGGTCCTCTCTGATAATTTCAGCTTGATCAGAGGAACCAGGCAGGTGTGTCCTCCCTCCCCTTCGTTATTTGCTTTACATTTAGAACCACTGGCAAAGAAAATGCAGGACTCGGAAATGGTATGGTAGTCAGGAAAAACTGTCTCTATTTACAGATGATATTTTACACTTGACAAAACCAGAAAGGGACACTACAGTGTTGTGGAATATTTTGAGACAGTTTCAAATCTTTTTGGGATACAAAATTAATGAAGCTAAAACAAAAGCAATAGAGGTAAATTATGTACCCAGACACACATTGGTTCAGCAACAGCCATATTTATGGGGCAAAATAAAATGAAGTATTTAGGAGTACGGATTAAAAATGGTTCTTGTGTGGCAGCTAAGGATATGTGGGAAGAGACTAAACAAAAGATAATGCAAAAACTGAGAAAATGGAAGCTCTGTTATATGGATATCAACAGTAAGATACAAGCAGTTAAAATGTTCTTAGTCCCTTTAGTCTTATACACCGGTCAGGCATATTTTTAATCAACCACAGGAGAAGTTGTGGATATGGAGGGAAAGACAGGAAGAGTCAAGTGGGATAAGCTTATTCTTCCAGTAGAACAAGGTGGGCTGGGATTACCCGATTTGAAGGGGTATTTCAGAGCAACACAGTTAAGGCTCCTATACACAGGACAAGCAGACAACTATAATTCAAAGTGGAAAGGCATGATGATGAAATGGGGGGAAGCTAGAGAGACAAGGAGAGACTGGAATTTTGGATGCAGACCTTTAAGGAGAATAACAATAATCATACAGATTACACTCAAAGTATTCTAAGAATTAAGCCAACACAGGAATGGAGAAAGAAGATTCTGCCAGGATGACTGCAATTAGGGATACAAACAAGATGGAGCTGGAATTTATTGGCGAAAACTGGCAAAAGAACCAAGGTACTGGGAGCAAATAACTACACAGGGAAGGGTAACAGAATGGGAAGATGCCAAGAACTTATTTGGACTGAAGGTTAGAGACCGTCTTCCCTATTAAGGATTGATATCAGAGTACAGCCAAAGAGAAAGAAATATGAGGGTCCTAAATGACAGAAACTGCTGTTAAGAAAGGAATAATTAGTACAGCATATAATATCTTCTTCTTTTGGCTTTTTCCCGGTTAGGGGTCGCCACAGCGAATCATCTGTCCGCTCATGACTGGCAGTGGAGTTTTACAGTGTTGAGTTGCCAGCACGGCACCTGGGGCACACACTCACACCTAGGGCCAATTTAGAGTGTCCAATCCACCTACTGCATGTCTTTGGGATGTGGGAGGAAACCGGAGCACCCAAAGGAAATCCACGCGACCACAGGGAGGACATGCAGACTCTGTACAGAAGGCACCCCAGCCGAGAATCGAACCGGAGAACCTCTTGCTGTGAGGCGGCAACGCTAAACACTGCACCACCGTGGCCTCCCTAGTACAGAATATAATATACAGCATCAAAATATATTGTGTAAGAAAGCAATCAGAGGAGGTTAGAAAGGAATGGGAAGAGACTGGATAAGCAATTCACAAATAAACAATGGGGGGATATATGTATGCCTCCAAATACTAGATGATTTAGAATCTTTGCTTGGAAGAGTTTACATTGGATTTTACTTGGGGTATAAAAATCCTAAGAATTTTTCTTCAGATAAACAACAAATGTTGGAGGTGACATGGGGAAGAAAGAGGTAAGTGAGAACATATTTTCTGGGAGTGTAATAAGCTGGCAGACTTTAAAGATTCCTTGCAGATTGCTCTGTCAAAGATACTGGATGGTGTAACTAAGGAAATGATTTTTTGAGCTATGATACAGAATCGGAATTGTCTAGACATAGTAAAGCCTTGCAGAGTCTAATTATGGTGGCTGCCAAAAAACTATTACTACAAATAGAAATTGAAGTTTAAACCAACTTTACTAGAAGTAGCGAAGATAGTAACAGAGTTAAAAATGGAACTGGGATTTTTATAAAAGGGTAAGAGCAAATTACATAAGAAAAATGGGAATTGTGAGATCAATACATGCAGAAAAGGAACGAGGTTTAAAAGAAGGCAGGACCTGAATGAGTTATGTAACGGTTGACAAAGACTGGATAAGTGATGTACAATGTTTGCAGCTACAGTTGTGTCAACATGGCTTGTAATGTATGTTTGCAACTGAAACGGTCAGTATGGTTTATTTTCATTTATATAAATGTAAGATTGTCTATGTGATATGTGATAACTTAATAAAGATATTTCTTGTTTAAAGCAAGTGTACATCTGTAGATCCAAACACAAACTCGGGAGTAAATATATTTCTTCACATCTGTCAGTTCCAGCAGACATTTCCTCCACTGTGACAAAATCTAAATTCCAAATAAGAATTCTCCAGATGAACTGTGTGCCACATGACATGCAAGTTACTGCAGCTACCTCATTAGCCTTAAAAGCTATATACCCACTAACTATAAAGGCTGTTGGGACTGAGGGAATCACCAAGACCTCATTCCATTTTAGGCTTATCCATTTTGAAGTTGCACTTCATTTAATGATGACACTCCTTTAGCAGAAAGTCTCCTGTACAAGCACACTTTTTAGTGACCTTTTCATGTGATGCCATTAAGCACTGCAAAGATCTTCAAAATTACAACTAAAAGACCACCAACACTACAGCATAATGTTTTTATGAAGCTTCTTAATCATGGTCTCCTCTGGGAAAAACAGCTTGGCTCTGGGGACATTCATCACTCTGGAAATAAGGCTGTGTGAATGGCTGCCCACCATGGCTAATTACCAAACTTTATGAATTACACTGCAACAGAAACCTTTATACACACCTGCTGTTGTCAATTCTGCTCAGGGCTTCTTAAATTTGATTTAAAGACTGGGAGAAGACAGACACCCTTGCCTCTTAGGGGGTCTGATGTTAGAACTATACTTCTTCACTAGGACACTGGCAATGTCTTATGGATCACAGCGCACTGAACCACTAATGTCTATGGCATTACAGCGTTACAGTTAAGTTTCCTAATTATAAAATACTTTTCTTCCATTTTACTTGCAAGCTGAAGCTCACAAAGCACTGGTTGAATAAAGTACAGGTGTGTACACTTACCATAAATGTAGATGTTAAGAGTGTATTCACTGTTGCAGTCATCACACCTGGGTTTATCTGCCTGCAGGTAGCCCTCAGTCGGCCTGAATACCAGAAACTTAGTATTTCTGCGTCGGTTGCTGTCGCTCCAGGACTGACGTCAAGTCATGAGGGGTATAAAAACAGGCAGCAGATGCCATTACATCAGTTTTTCTTGACCCAAATGTCAGGAGCCCCCCAAATAGGGAGCCAAGTTATGGTGGGGAAAACACCACCAGTAAAAAGTAAATACCAATACCCCTGAAAGAGGTGAGGAACAGACGTAGAGAGGAGAGACAGACAAGGGGGCTAGAGGGAAGGAAAACCAGGTCTGCAACAGTGAATATACTAGAACATCTAAATTTATGGTAAGTGTACACAACTGTACTATGTTCTTTGTGTTTCACGGTTACAGACATCACACTTAGGTGGATTCCTAAAGCTGATGAAGGGTGGAGGCAGTCAGGAAGAGTTAGGGCTGGCTAGAATGCCCTGCAGGACTGCTGTTGCAAAGCCTGCCCTAGATTTGGAGAAGATAGGCAAATGGTAGTGCTTGGTGAAAGTGTGTACTGAACTTCAGGTAGCAGCTTCTAGGATGTCCCTGGTAGTGACTCCCCTGAGAAATGCAGTAGAGGTAGATGTTGCCCTAGTGGAGTGTGTTCTGACCCCCTGGGGGGTTGGTTTCCCATGGTGCTTGTAGCAGAAATGTATGCATGCAATGTGCTATCTATTTAGACATAGTTTGCTTAGAAATGGCCTTGCCCTCTGCCCCAGTTGCAAAGCTGACTAATAGCTGGTCTGATTTTCTGAAGGCCTTAGTCCTAATCCAGGTAAAATCTGTCTGTGCACGTCCAAGGAGTGCAAGATCCTTTCCCTTTATTTTGAGGATTAGGAAAAAAGGTTGGCAAATGTATGGATTGATTGAGAGTCACACTGGACACCACTTTAGGGATAAAGGAAGGGCTTGTCCCGAGAGAGGCCCTGTCAGCATGGAAAATAATGATGGGTTCCACAGCCATAAGTGCTTGTAGCTCAGACACTCTTCTAGCTGAAGTGATGGCTAGAAGCAATGCTGCTTTCCAAGAGAGGAATTTTAAGTCTGCTGATGCTGCAGGCTCAAAGGGTGGAAGTGTGAGCTTTTTCAGTACAAAGTTTAGGTCCCAAGCAGGGGTGGGTGCTCTCCTTGGTGTCTTTAAGTTGTTTGCCCCTTTAAGGGATGGTTTGATAAGAGGGTGCGAGGAGAGAGGTGGCTCAGTGTTGTACTGAGCTGAAATGGCTGAGGCATGAATCGTAATGGAAGAGAAGGACAGGCCTTTGTGGAGTAGATCTATCAAATAATCCAAAATTAAAAGCAGGGAGGGCAGAGTTGTGCTCTCCTTTAGCAAGGCTCCATGAGCAGTATCTTTTCCACTTATCCGCATAGGATTTCCTTGTACTGGGTCTTCTGGCTTCAAGAATGATGTCCAGCAACTGTTTGCTCAGAGCTGCTGGGATAGGATTCAACGGATAAGCCAGGCTTCAAACTTTAGGGTTTGCAGTTGCGGATGCAAAACCTGCCCCTCCTGCTGAGAGAGCAGGGTAGGGTTCTGATGTAGGTCCCATGGTGGCACCGATGTCAGGCTGCACAGGAGTGGGTACCAGTGCTGGCATGGCCAGTCCGGGGCAATCAGTAGTGTCCTTGGTCTGTCCTCTCTTATTTTGAGTAATACTCGAGAGAAGGGGCAGGGGTGGGAATGCATAAACTGAGAGACTTGCCCATTGAAAGGATAGGGCATCCACTTTCCAGGCCCTGCTGTGAGGGTTCCTGGTGCAGAATCTGCTGAACTGGTGGTTGTAGGGGGAGGCAAAGAGGTCCACCTCTGGGGTCCCCCATTTCTGAATCAGAAGGTTGAAGGTGCTGGGCTCTAACTGCCACTTGTGTGGGTCTAGAAGATTTCGGTTTAAGTCTGCCAGTGAATTTTGATTGCCTGGCAGGAATTGAGCTTGCAGATGGACTTGCATGTCCAATGCAGTGTTCCACAGAGCCATGGCTAGCCTGTAGAGTGGGTAAGAATGTGTGTCCCCCCCGCTTGTTGATGTACCACATAACTGTGGTGTTGTCTGTTTTTATTAGAAGTTGCCCTGGAAAGAGTAGGAATCTGAAAGCTGTCAGGGCGTTCTGCACAGCTAGCATCTGTTTTTGGTTGATGTGCAGATGAATTTGACTTGGGTTCCAGTGGCCCTGAATGCATTTGCCGTCCATGTGTGCTCCCCAAGCATAGTCTGATGCGTCTGTGGTTGGGGTCTGGGTGGCTTGGGGTTGAGTAAAGGGCAGTCCTTTGTTGAGGTTGCATGCTTCTGCCTACCAAAGAAACTCTGTCCTTAGACAGGGTATGATAGGGATGACTGTTTCCAGGTCTTGGTGCCAACATTCTCGGGACCTGGAAAAAAGAAGTTATGTACTCACCATAACGTTCCATGTGAGTTGTTTATCTCGCCTTTATTCTCACTGATGGTTTCGGAGCCAATCCTCGGCTCAGACACAGCCGATAGCAAAGCTCAAGGTTTGCCAGTAGCTCGAGACCAATCCTCCTAATCCCATGAGGCACTGCTGGAATTACCTCAGATCTTGTCTGCTAAGTGCATATATACCCCTGTAAGGGGAGCACTCCCCCAAGAAGGAAGAAGTATTGAACAACCAGGATGATACTAGCCTCTAGGTCAACTGTCAGCCAGGAGGGGGATGGAGAAAGAGACGCGAGAATAAAGGAGAGATAAACTCACATGGAACGTTATGGTGAGTACATAACCTCTTTATGTGAAGTTGTTAAATCTCGCCGTTTACTCTCACTGATGGATAGCGTCTCTAGCACCCGCAATCCTGGGTGGCTCACGGGAGTACATTTTTCAGGACCGTGGAACCAAAAAAAGACCTGTCCCTGGAAGCCTTATCTACTTTGTAATGAGTGATAAAGGTACGAGGCTTAGACCAAGTGGCTGCAGTACAAATGTTGTCAAGGGGCAATTTAGCTTGAAAAAAAAAAGACGTAGAAACGGCTCTGATTGAATGAGCCTTTGCTTTGTGTGGCAAAGGTATGTTAGCATTTGCATGAACAAATGAGATACAATCCGATAACCATTTTGAAAGGGTTGTTTTAGCCACTGGTCTACCTTTTCTGGCCTCCGAAAAGGATACAAAGTTTATCTGATTTTTCTAATATCCTTAGTTCTATCAAGATAAAATCTGAGCTGTGTACATCAAGTTTGTGCATGTATTCCAATTTGTTGGAATGGTTGGGAAAAAAAGACTGGCATCAATGACCTGATTGATATTGGACTCAGAAGAGACTTTAGGCAAAAAAGGGGTTTGTTCTGAGAGATACTCTATCAACATGGAAAATCATGTAAGGAGGTCTGATAGATAATGCTTGAAGTTGACATTCTGCGGGCAGAAGTAATGGCAACTAGAAAAATAGTTTTCCAGGACAAAAATTTGAGATCACAAGATGATGCTGGTTCGAAGGGGGGAAGAATTATTTGAGACAGCATAAAATTCAAATTCCAGGGAGAATAAAGGATTTTGACAGGAGGTCTCATGTGAAAAACACCTTTGAGAAAAACCTTAGATAACTTATGGGCCATAATATTTAACCCATCGAATCCAAGGTGGAAATTTGATATGGCGGCTAACTGAACCCGAACTGTGGCAGCTGCTGCTCCTTCCTTAAAAATCATTGCCAAAAACTCTAAAATGGATGACAAAGGAGCTCGAAAAGTGTCAATTTTTTGTATACTGGCCCAAATGGAGAACCTTTTCCACTTACTGCGATATAGTTTTCTGGTGGATGGCTTATGAGAAGACAATAGAATGTGTCTTGTGTCATCTGAGAGTGAATGAAGCCTGGCTATTTGGGGAAGTGGATCAGCCAAGCAGCCAGCTTTAGAGACTGCAATGAAGGATGGAGGTCCCCTGACGGGTGTGTCAGGAGGTCTGGAACTGGGTCCAGGATCCATGGATCCTCCAGCAGATGATGGTGAAGAAAAGGGAACCAAATCTGTCGAGGCCAATGGGGGGCTATGAGGATAACAGTCCTTCCCAGCGATTTTGCTTTCTGTAAAAACCTGGGTATCAATGGAATTGGTGGGCATGCATATAGGAGACCCGGAGGCCAATCGTGTACGAGTGCATCTCTCGGGGGATGTCCCGGAGGTGGTATTACGGCAAAGTAGCTTCGGCATTTGGTACTGATGTGACTGGCAAAGAGGTCGAAGCAAGGCTGGCCCCATTTGCGGAAACTCAAGTCCGCAACGTGTTGGTTGAGAGACCACTCGTGAGGCAACAGGATTGCCCTGCTCAGCTTGTCCGCCATCACGTTGGATTTCCCCAGGATGTGCATTGCTAACAGAAAACACTGGGATGACACAGCCCATTGTCATACCCTGAGGGCTTCTTGACAAAGGGGATAAAACTTGGTTCTGCCCTGTTTGTTCAAGTACCAGACTACTGACATGTCTGTTTGAATTGCAATAGTCCCTACAGGAAGTACTGCAATGCCAGAAGTACTGCTCTCAACTCCAGAACACTGATATGCAGATGTGACTCTTGATCAGTCTATGTGCCTTGGGCAGTCTTTCTCTGAAAATGCTCCCCCCCCACCCTATCAGAGAAGCGTCCAAGGTCACAGTGGCTACTGGGTGGGGAAGCACAAAGGGTCTTCCTATTGTGACATGGAGACGTCAACCACCACCAAAGGTCTCTCTTGCAAGAATTTGTGATGAGAATCATATGGTTCATTGGTAATTTCTGGTAAGACCATTGAGCAAATAGGAGCCATTGAAGAATTCGCATATGCATCCTTGCGAGTGGAATGGCTAGAATTGCTACCGCCATCAAACCTAGTACCTTCAAGACCTCTGCGGCTGTACCTCTGTTCTTTGACACCAATGAGTTGATGTGTTGGCAAAGAAGTGAGACCCTTTCGACTGGAAGACGTAGAGTGGTGGCTGAGGTATCTAACTCTGCTCCTATAAAGACAGTATGCTGCGATGGCGACAAGGCAGACTTTTCGAAGTTGACTGTAATACCTAAGTGGTGGCAGAGTGTCAGAGTAGATTGCGTTGCCTGAATCAATTGATGCCTAGTGGTAGCAGTGAGGAGCCAATCGTTGAGATATGGAAACACTTGGAATCCTCAGGTGAGCCGTGACCACTGCCATGCATTTGGTGAACACTCCGAGGGCTGTAGTGAGACCAAAGGGCAGGGCTAGAAAATGGTAGTGATTGGCTCCCAGCCGGAAATGCAGGTGATCTCTGGAGTGTCTGTCCATCTTTTTGTGGTAGTACACGTCCTTAAGATCGATGGAGCACATCCAATCGCCTTTCTCTAGAAAGGGCAGAACTGCCTAAAGCATGACCATTCGGAACTTCTCTTTTTTTACAAATTGGTTGAGTCTGCTGAGGTCCAAGATAGGTCTCCAGTCCCCTGTTTTCTTTGGAACCAAAAAGAATCTTGAGTAAGTTCAGAATCCAACTTCGTCTGCTGGGACTGGCGGGATGATTCTTTTTCTAGCAACTTGCGGACCTCTGTAGTTGCTTGTTCCCTGAGACTGGGTGGAACATCCGGGATATTGTTTACAGGAGTGGGAGGGGAAGAGAACGGCATGAAATACCCTCTGGAAATGATTCTTTGTACCCAGGTATCGGACGTTATGCTTAGCCAGGCTTCTGGGTACAAAGATAAGTGACCCTTGACTGCCTCCAGAGCCGGACAGCCGGGTCTCCTTTCAGGAGCGCTGGTAGGGCTGACCAGAGAACTGGTCTCTGTCACCCTGTTGTTGCGGACCCCCCTGTCACGTGGGTGGAGTCTTCCATTATAACCCCCTCCTCTGACTCTAGTGGGGGTTTCTCCACATGTGTCCTGAAAGGCTCCCTGTGCTTTTCGGAACCACATTCTTCCACCCTTAGGGCCCCTTGGGATAGGGCCGAGTAGGGGTAGAAAAACAACGGCAGAGTCTTGCCTTCCTGCTCACACCTGGTTAGAGTTTCCTGTAGCTTGGGCCCAAACAGGGATGAGCCATCGAATGGGGTGTTGATAAGGGAAGACTTGAAAGGCTCCGCAAAGGAACAGAGACACATCCAGACTTGTCTACGCAGAGCAATGCCTGAACTAGCGGCTCTACTCAAACCATCAGCTGCTTAAGATATGAGACGCATGGACGAGTTCACAATCGAGTTTTGGGTAGCGAGCTGTGTGTTAACTTTGTCAGCAACCCCTGCAGCTACCGTACCCTGGAGAGCATCTCCTAGCTCTTTCAGGAAATCTCTTTGTAGTCTTGTAAAATGGGTTAAATAGTTCAGTGATCGAAGGGAAAAGGTCGCTGAACTAAACGTGTTTCCCACATCTATCCATGATCCTAGAATCTCTGTTAGGAGGATGGATAGATGAGGACGTCTCAGACGCTTCCTTTTTGGTGGCTGCAGCCACCACCATGGCATCAAAAGGCACTTCCTTAGTCAAAAAGACTTTGTCCACTGGGGCAGAAATTAACTTATTTGGCTTCCGAGGGACAGGTCCCATGGCCTCCTGAGACTCCCACGCCTTATGAGAGATCAGCTCCATGAGCTCATTGTAAGGCGGAGACACCCAAGAAGTGGAAGGTTTAGACCAGAAAACCTTCAAGAGTACTGACTCATCTTCAGTAGGGCTTTTGGACTGCCAACCGCCCCTCTGATTAAGGATCTCTAATATCTCCGCAAAGGAGATATCCTCAGAGGGGGATCAAGGGGACCCTTCTGACTCATCCAAGTCAGTGTCAGATGTCAAAGACTCCTGTGGGGAGTCCAAGTGCCTCCTCTTGCAGTGTCTCTTCTTGGGTACCTCCTCAGTGGGGGGATCTGGGGAGGTCTCAGAAGAGCAGGGGGCGCCCTGTGGGGCTACTTGAGGCTCAGGGTCTCTACGCTTGGGTGGTCCGGTAGAAGCAGGAGTGGACACAGGCGCTTGAGAGGATGGAAGCCAGACCTAATGCTGATTATGTCACTGCAGACAGGACTCTCCTCATGGCATTGAACACACCATGGCTACGACGAGAAGGGGTAGATGGATCTGAAGGGACCGTCCGATCCTCCCGCACCGAGGCCATGGGCTCTGAGCCAGAGGTAGGAGCAGAGCTCATCCGAGCCGAAGCCCCGAGAGGAAGAGTCGGCACAGACAAATCGGTACGACTATCCTCCCCGGACCCAACAGGAGAGTGTCGGCTCCTAGAGTCCCCGGTCGGCGCCGAGGACATCAGAGTAGATGGAACCAATAACACCAGTGCAGGTCTCTGTTCCACAGGCTCAACAACCATCAGGTTGGGCTCTGAAAGTCCAGTACGGCTCAGAGGAGTAGTCAAGTCCGGGTTAATGGTCTTCGGCTCAGACGAAGGCTTCAGAGCCAACCACAATTTAGCAAGGCCTGGTGCCCATAAAAGCTTCTGCACTAACTGGTCCATATCCATAACTGAGAAGCTGACAGAAGACTTCGAGGAGTGCACCGAGGGTGCTGATTGGAGCAGAGGAGATGAGGGAATCTCAGAGACCGGATCCAAAGCTGTGAGCTTGCTCTGAACAGAAGGGACACTCGGTTCCAAGGACCGTGGAACTGATGACCTTACACCTTAGCCTTTTTGGATGCTTTCGAGTCACCTGAAGACTTGGAAGACTTTGAGGATCTACTAGCACCATCCTGGTCACCCAGAGCTTCGGAGAAAGGGTGCTGAAGTAAACCTCTATCCACTAATTTCCTCCCTCTCTCTAAAAGTACCCTGGAAGACAAGGAGTGACAGATACTGCAAGAGTCTTGGGGGTGTTTAGCCCCCAGACAATAAACACACTGAACATGCCCATCAGTGACTGACATTTTTTGCCCACAATCCGGACATTTTTTGAAGCCAGATTTTCGATGTGGCTTCTCTTTCTCATCAGACATCTCCATTATCAATTTTAAACAATTGAAACAATTATCTACCAAAGTACTCCTAAGAATGTGGTTAAATACAAAGCCAACACTATACAAAAACAGAAGCCAACACAGGGCACTTATCTAACACTAAGTCAATCTGGAACACCAAGAACTGTGCCGCGGCAAACTAGATCTGAGGTAATTCCAGCAGTGCATCATGGGATAAGGGGCTTGGTCTCGAGCTATTGGCAAACCTTGAGCTTTGCTATCGGCCGTGTCGGAGTCAAAGATCGGCTCCAAACCCATCAGTGAGAATAAACGGCGAGATTTAACAACTTCACATCAAAGACTTTTCAAGTACCACTGAATTTTCCTCATATTCAGTCTTGCATATGGAATTAGCAGTATACATGAGGCCATGAACCCTAGGGCCTGCAGTATTTTTCTTGCAGACAGCTGGATTCTGGTGGCCATTTGTTTGAAGTAGGCTTTCAGATAGACTTGTTTTTCTGAAGTGAGGAATGCCATCTGGGATGTGTCCAAGCATGCTCCCCGGAATACAATCCTTTGACTGGGTATCAGTTTTGACTTCTTTTCGTTGATGGTGTACGCCAGGGAAGTGAGGACTGCAACAGCAATTCCTGTCTGCCTGAATAAGGCAGTCGTCCAAATACAGGTAAATTTGGATACGTCTCTGCCTGCAGTATGCAATGGCTGGAGCCAGGCATTTTGTGAATACCCTGGGCGCAGTGGATAAGCCAAAGGGAAGGGCAGAGAAAGTACAGTTGTGTACCTACCATAAATGTAGATGTTCGAGTGTATTCACTGTTGCAGTCATTACACTTGGGTTATCCTGCTGGCAGGCTACCCACCGAATTCCAAAGTCCTGGTCCGGCGTCGGTTGCTGTCACCTCTTCCCTGACATCAGTGCGCCAGGGGTATATAAGATGCAGCAGATTCCATTTTCTTCAGTTTTTCTTGCCCCAGATGTCAGGTGCCCCCAAAAGGGTAGGCTAAAAAATTTTGCTTATAAAAAAGCATGCAATAACAAAAACATTACCTTCATCTACAAGCAAATACACCACATAGGTTGTATAGAATAGAGAAGTACAGATAAGTCCCAGCAATGAAAAGGGGGATGGAGGGAGGGTAACCTAGACTGTAACAGTGAATACACTTTAACATCTACATTTATGGTAGGTACACAACTGTACTATGTTCATCGTGTGTCACTGTTGCAGTCATTACACCTGGGTTGAATCCCAAAGCTGAGGTTGGGTGGCTGGGCCTAAATAGAATTAGGAGTGGCTATGAGGCCCTGCAGAACTGCAGTGGCAAAGCCTGCTCTGGATTTAGAGTAAAGAGGTAAGTGGTAGTGCTCTGTAAAAGTGTGCACTGAAGTCCAAGTTGCAGCCTCCAAAATATCCTTGGTTGGTATTCTTCTGAGGAAGGCTGCTGAAGTGGCTGCTGCTCTGGTAGAATGTGGCCTAATGCCCTTAGGCAGTGTTTTATCATGTTGTGAATAGCAGAAACGAATGCAGTGGCCTATCCATTTTGAAATAGTCTGCTTTGAAATAGCCTTTCCTTGTGATCCTGCAGCATATGCCACTAAAAGTTGCTCAGTCTTTCTGAAAGCTTTAGTTTTGTCCAAGTAGAAGCGTAGCTGTCTGTGTATATCCAAAGAATGCAGAAGTCTCTCCCCTTTATTCTGTGGGTTTGGATAAAAGGTAGGCAAGTGAATAGTTTTGGTTAACAGTCACACTGGACACTACCTTAGGCATAAATGTTGGGTTTGTCCTTAGAGAAACCCTGTCCGGATGGAAAATAATAAAAGGTTCCACAGCCATTAATGCCTGTAACTCTGAGACTCTTCTTGCTGAAGTTATTGCTAGGAGCAGAGCTGTTTTCCATGATAAGAACTTTATGTCGGCTGTATTGGCTGGCACAAAAGGAGGCAGTGTGAGCTTTTCCAAGACAAAATTAAGGTCCCATGTAGGTATTGGTGCTCTCCTTGGAGGTCTTATGTTTTTGGCCCCTCTGAGGTATTGCCTCAGCAGTGGATGTGAAAATATAGGTGGGTCCGTAGTGTAGTGAGCTGAAATGGGAGAAGCATGGATCTTAACTGATGAGAAGGATAGGCCTTTGTCCAGCATCTCAGTTGGGTATTGTAAAATCTGAGGAATATTTGGTACAAGTGTGTCAATTCCTTGTGCCTGGTTCCAAGCACAGAATCTCTTCCATTTTTCTGCACAAGATTTTTTGGTGCTGTGCCTCCTGGCCTCTAAAATAACATCCATAACTGCTTTAGAGAGAGGTGTGTCCTGAATGGTTATAATATCCGCCATGCAGCCAGATATAGTGTTCTGAGTTGGCTGTGCAGGATCTGATTGTTTTGTTGGGTCAGTAGGTGAGGAATTTGAGGTAACGTCCAGGCTGGGCCTTCAGACAAGTTCTTTAGGATTGGATACCAGTGCTGGCGTGACCAAGTCTGGGGCAATCAGTATCATTTTTGGCTTTTCTTGTCTGACCTTTAGGAGTACCTTGGGGAGGAGAGGCAGAGGAGGAAAGGCATAAACTGTAAGGGTTTTCCAGCTGAATGATAGAGCATCCACTTTCCATGCTTGTTCGTGGCAAGTCCTTGAGCAGAATCTCTGTAGTTGGCAGTTGTGAGGGGAGGCAAATAGATCTATGTCTGGGCATCCCCATTTCCTTGTTATCATGCTGAAGACTTGTGGATCTAGTTTCCACTCGTGAGGGTCCATCAGGTTTCTGCTTACTTCGTCTGCCAGAGTATTTGTTTTTCCTGGCAGGAATTGTGCTTGCAGGTGCACTTGATAAGTCAATGCTATGTTCCACAACGTCATGGCTTGTCTGCAGAGGGGGTAGGAATGAGTGCCTCCTTGCTTGTTTATGTACCACATGACTGTAGTACTGTCCGTTTTTATCAGCAGTTGTCCTGGATGGAGTAATTCCTTGAAGGCTGTCAGGGCATTCTGTACAGCTAGCATCGCTTTTTGTTTGATATGAAGATGCATTTGGCTTGCGGGCCATGTGCCCTAAATACATTTTCCTGCCATGTGGGCCCCCCCAGGCATAATCTGATGCATCTGTTAGCGTCTGCCTGGCTGTGGGTAAGGTGAATGGCTGTCCCTTGTTGTGGTGACAGGCCTGTGACCACCATCGAAACTCCTGTTGCAGGCAGGGAATGAGAGTAATTATTGTTTTCAGGCTGTGGCAATATTGAGTCCAAACACTTTTTAGGTACCATTGTAGCTTCCTCATATGCAGTCTTGCATATGGAATTAGCAGAATGCAGGATGCCATGAATCCCAAAGCCTGCAGAATTTTTCTTGCAGATAACGGGGTCTTTGTTGCCATGCTTTTGAAGTATGAAGTCAGTTGCCTTTGTTTGTCTGGCGTGAGATAAGCCATCTGGGCAGTTGTATTTAAGCTTGCACCCAGGAATATTATCTCTTGAGAGGGTACTAGTTTTGATTTCTTTTCGTTTACTGTGTACACTAGGCAAATTAGTAATCTTTTTACAAACGCCAGATACTTTAGTAGAATGTCTTAGTTCTCTGCTTGAATAAGGCAGTCGTCCAAGTAGGGATATATTTGAATTCCTCTTTGTCTGCAAAAAGCAATTACTGGTGCCAGGCATTTTGTGAAGACCCTGGGCGCAGTAGATAAGCCAAAGGGCAGTGCAGAGAATTGGTAGTGCATTGAACCAGCTATGAATCAGAGGTATCTTCTGCAAGATCATCTGATTGGGACATGCAGGTATGCCTCTGAGGTCCAACGTTACAAGCCAAGCCTTCTTGCCCAGCATGGGCAGAAGCTGCTGCAGAGTCAACATTTTGAATTTTGGAACGTCCAGAAGTGTTTAGAAGAGACAGGTCCAGCATTGGTCTCCAAGCTTTGTCCTTTCTGGGTACTAAGAAAGGTCTGGAGTAAAATCCTTGTCCCTGCTCTTGCTGTGGTACTGGTTGAATAGCCCTCATGTCCATGAGAGATGAAACTTGTTTTTGTGCCTCTGCCCATTGATTGTGTGGCAGGTCTGGCATACCTTCTGCCTTTGGAAGGGTGTGAAAGTGGAACCTGTAGCCCTGAGAGACTATGTTTAAAACCCATTTGTCCTGGGTGATTATGTGCCAATTTTGTGAAAAAAGAGCTAGCTTTCCCTCTAAGGGTGCTGCCAAAAGAGAAGTGCTTGGCATTGGCAGAGGAAAGTCATTGGGACTGTTTCCTATATGGCTGTGATTTGTCTTCTCCGCTTTTGGAGGTAGTAGCACCCCATTGTTTGGGCTTGTATGAGGCTGAGGTTGTTGTCTGCCTCTAGGGCGTCTGTATCTGCCTCTTTGTGGTCTGCCTGACACTGGAAAGGACCAATTCTTAGAAGGCCAGTTCCTGCTAAATCTGGGAGGTTGTACCTGTAAGAAATCCTTTACTGTCTGCATAGATTTCACTTTATCCTCCATTTTCTTCAACACCTCTTCTGCCTTAACACCAAAGTATCATGCTGTAATAGAGCATCCAATAATTTTATTTTAACATGGTCAGGCAGATTCTGTTCCTTTAACCAAGCATGCCTTCTAATAACAGAACCTGTAACAGCGGTCCTACAAGAGGCCTCCAGTGAATCAAAACCACACTGCAAAGTATGCTTTCCCACTTGTTCAGCTGCATGCAATACATCCTGCATTTCCTTGTTTTCAGAACATTCAGAATGTCAACATTTTCTGCTTTAGCAGTGACATTAAGTATTGCTGATATTTAAGCATATGAAACTGACAATTTAAAGCCCTTACAGCCAAGGTAGCAGAAGTGTAAACTTTTTTCCCCCCATCTGTCCAGTGACCTAGAATCCCTATCAGAGGGAACAGGGTTTTTAGCTGTAGAAGCCTTGACTGACCCCTTTGGGACCCTGAGAAATTGTTTCTGGGTCAGCAGTAGGCTTTTTATAAAGAAATTTGTGAGAGTCTGGAACCCTGTAGTATCTGTCTGGCTTAACAGGTGCAGGAGGCAAAGAGGAGATGGGCCAGACTCTGAGAATACATCATCTACAATGTCTAGAATAGGTGAAACAGCAAGAGGTCTATGCTGGGGAAGTAGAAGAAAGTCTCTGAGCCTTTTCTTTGATTCTGAGTAATCCTGGCTCTCCCAGTGGAAATGCTCCCTCAAAGTATGCAGGGTTTCCCCAAAAGAATAATCCTCAGGAGGAGAAGCTGAAGGGATAGATTCTTCAGCATCAGAATCCTCATAGGGAGGCAGAGAGTATTTCTGTTCTGAAGAGGAGTCAGAGGAAATGGAAACCTGATCAGAGGAGTCATATTCTGCATCTTGCCTAGGCCTCTTATCAGGAGGGGGATGGGAACACCTAATCAAAGTAATTAGGTCCTTGGCCATTTTAGGCATCTGTTTTTTAGGCATGGAAGTCTGTCCAGGAGAATGCTGTACTTGTTTCTTTGTCTTTAAAGTTGTTTTAGTCTTTGTCTTGGAAGCTGAGGTTGGCTTAACATATAACTGTGTAGGTCTGAAAACACCCTCAGAAGCCGATGCCTGCTCAGCGGCTCCAGACCCATCTGAGGGAATAGTTTCCGAGTGTCCAATACCTTGAGTATCCAGAGGCCTAGCTGTCTCCATGTGGGAGTTGGTAGCGGCCTGTGGCTTTGAGGTAGCGGGCGTCAGGGGCTGCAAAAGCATCTCACTGAGAACCGGCGACTGGCCTAGCAGAGGCCTCGTCAGTTTGGGACCTCGGATGCCTGTCCTTTTCCTTGCACTTTTTATAAACTCGTTGTCTGTTCCGACGGCATTATATAATTAAACCTTCAGCCGAAGTAATGGAAGGCAAAAATCGTACCCACACTTAATAGTGCGCTGGTTGAATCTAGCACAAAACTGACAGCTAGCAACGTCGTGGTCAGGGCCTAGGCAAGGAATACAGTAAGAATGAAAATCCTTATGAGGTATTTGCTTCCCACAAGAAATACAATTGTTAACTTTTTCTGACATCGGTGTGGAGCAAGAAAAAAGTTTCCCCAACGGGGTACTTAGCTTTATTGAAGACTTCGGATCTGAAATTTGTTTTGAAAATCTCAGGAGTCTGCCGACCGGCACTTGCAAACTGCTTTTGCTTCGGGCACCGCACGGGAAGAAAGACTGGAGAAAATGGCGTCGGCTGCATCTTATATACCACTGACGTCAGGGAAGAGGTGACAGCAACCGACGCCGTACCAGGACTTTGGAATTCGGGCCGACTGCGGGTAGCCTGCCAGCAGGATAACCCAAGTGTAATGACTGCAACAGTGAAACACGATGAACATCTGATAATGCATAGATCCGGCCCTGAAACGTAGATACTTTCTGCATAACTCCCTTATAGTGATGTGCAGATAGGCTTCTTTTAAGTGTAGGGTGACTAACCCAGCATCCTTGGTTAGCATAGGTAGAAGCTGTTGCAGGGTAAGCATTTTGAATTGTCGTACCACCAGGAAAGTGTTGAGAATTGAAAGATCCAGGATTGGGCGCCAAGAGCCCCCTTTTCTAGGTACCAGGAAGAGTCTGGAATAGAATCCTTGACCTATCTGATCCACTGGAACCGGCTGAATAGCTCTGATGGAGAGTAGGAATAAAACTTGGTTTTGAGCCTCTGCCCACTGGTTTGGAGGAAGGTCTGGGAACCCTCTTGGGGTTGGCAGTGAGTGGAAGCAAAATTTGTACCCCTGGGATACAATGTTGAGGGCCCATCAGTCTTGTGTGATGGACATCCAGTTTTTTTGCATGAAGGGCAAGTTTTCCTCCTAGGGGCACAAGCAACTGGGCAGAGGTGGGGAGAGGAGTGGAGAAGTCACAGAGTTTTTTTCCGTAAAGAGATGGCTTACCACTCCCTGCTTTGGGGTGAGGGCGCTCCATTGCTTAGATCTCTGCATACCCTGAGACTGTAATCTGGGTGGTCTATTTCCCCTGGGCCTGGTTTGAGATGGTCGGGAAGGGGCTGGAAAGGACCAGTGCTTAGAAGCGCAATGCCTACTGAATCTAGGGGGTTGCACTTGTAAGAATTCTTTAACAGTCTGCATAGACTTAGCTTTTTCTTCCATCTTTTTAAGAACCTCTTCTGCTTTGGTGCCAAACAAACTGACCTTGTTCAAAGAAGCGTCTAATAACTTTGATTTGACATGGTCTGTCAAGGTCCGCTCCTTGAGCCAAGCATGTCTTCTCAGTACAGAACCAGTGACTGCTGCCTGGCAAGATGCCTCTAGGGCGTCAAAGCCACACTGCAAAGTATGCTTGCTGACTTGGCTTGCAGAGTGCATAAGCTCCTGCAATTCTTTATTTTATGCACAGTCTGTACAGGTTGTCAACTTTTGTTTAAGTTCCATAACATGTTGCTGGTACTTCAGCATGTGAAACTGACAATTTAGTGCTCTAATAGCAAGAGTAGCAGACGTATATACCTTCTTACCCAATTTGTCTAAAGCTCTGGAATCCCTGTCCGAAGTGGTGGGATTCTTGGCTGTAATTGCCTTGATACCTTTAAGCCCCTGGGAAATGATCGCTGGGTCAGCAGTAGGATTTTTGAAAAGAAATTTGTGAGTGTCAGGTGCTCTGTAGTACCGGTCTGGTTTCCTAGAGGCAGGAGGTAAAGTATCAGGAGTAAGACTGGATTCCATAAAAACATTAACAACCTCCTGGACAGGGGGTATTGCTAAAGGTCTGTGCTGTGGCAAATCTAGGAATTCTCTGAGTCTCTTTTTAGACTGAGGATAGTCCTGGCATTCCCAGTGGAAATGCTCTCAAGATACGCACGGTTTCACCAAAAGAAAAATCCTCTGGAGGAGAGGCAGAGGGAATGGATTCATCTGCATCTGAATCCTCATAAGCAGATAAGGGCACGTCTTCATAATCAGACACCTCAGAGTCATCGGACTCCTGGTCTGTTGAAGCTGCAGGGGACTGGTCTCTTTTCCTCTTAGAAGATAAAGGCTGGCTTCCCCTAATCAGCATAATAAGGTCTTCTGCCATTCTAAGCATGTCTGAGGTATGAGAGGAGGTGCATGAGCTTTGGGTGTCTGTTTTCTAGGCATAGCACGTACTCTTGGCCTAAGAAACTCAGTAGTTTTAGATAAAGTCGGTTTGAGTCAAACATCGGTAGTGCGAAGAACTGCCTCAGAAGCTGGTGCCTGCACAGCGGCTCCAGACCCATCCAAGGTAGAAACATCCGCAGGTACCATAGTCTAAGAAGAGTCACGCGGGATACTGGACTCCAAATGGGTCTCGGTAGAGGCCTGCGAATCCATAGACGCGGGCATCAGGGGCTGCAAAAGTGCCTCACTGACAACCGGCTAACTGGCGACTAGCTTAACCGAAGTGTCGTCGGCAGCTTTGGACCTATGTGGTCTGTCTCTGTCTTTATCCTTATGTTTTTTCAGAATATCGGTAGTCGGATGGCTTACCGAAGCCATTTCGGAATACGGAGATAGAGAGCGGAAGAAATTAGTGACAGAGCCCGACGACGAATGGTTCGGACATTGAACAAGGCACAAAACAGAAAGCGAGGTACGTCGTGGTCTGGGCCTAAACAGGTGACGCAGTAGGAATGAAAATCTCTGTGTGGTATTTGCTTTCCACATGCAAGACAGTTGTTAACTTTTTCTGACATTGGTTAGGAGCAAGAAAAAAGGATCCCCAATGGGGTACTTGGCTTTAGAAGACTTCAGGATTATTCAATTCGTAAATGAAAATTAAGGTAGCGGCCGATCGGCACTTGCGAACTGCTTCTGGCTCCTCAGCAAGAAAGACTGATGTAATGACGTCGGCTGCCTGCTTTTATATCCCCTGACGACTTGACGTCAGTCCTGGTGCGACAGCAACTGATGTAGAAATACTTAGTCTCTGGTATTCGGGCCAACCGAGGGCTACAGTACAGTTTTGTACCTACCATAAATGTAGATGTTCGAGTGCTAATACAGCTGCAGTCATAACAGATGGGTTCTCCTGCCGTCAGGCGGGTCCTCGGTCGGCCGAATTCCAAAGTTTTGGTCCGGTGTCGGTTGTCGTTGCTTCTTCCCCGACGTCAGTGCGACAGGGGTATAAAAGAACGAGCCAACGCCATTTTCTTCAGTTTTTCTTGCCCCAGATGTCAAGTGCCCCCAGAAGGAAGGCAATACATAAATTTGTGTAATAAAGCAATGCCATATAATCAAAATACAGTAGTGCAAGCAAATACATCAAGAATGAATACCCCAATCAGGTTGCATGAGGAGGTGTTAGCCAACAGGCCTGTCCCAAGAGGGGAAGGAGGGAGGGAAACCTGGACTGCAGCTGTATTAGCACTCGAACATCTACATTTATGGTAGGTACAAAACTGTACTATGTTCATCGTGCATACAGCTGCAATCATAACAGATGGGTAGAATCCCAAAGCTAAGAAAGGGGTGGTAGGCACTAGGTGGAGCCAGAATGCCCTGCAAGACTGCAGTGGCAAAGCCTGCTCTAGATTTGGAGTATAATGGAAGGTGGTAGTGCTTGGAGAAGGTATGCACAGAACTCCAAGTGGCTGCTTCCAAAATATCTTTGGTAGGAAGTCCTCTGAGAAAAGCTGCAGAGATAGCCGTGGCCCTTGTGGAGTGAGATCTGATGCCTGTAGGTACAGTTTTGCCATGAAAAGAATAGCAAAAGTGTATGCAGTGGGCTATCCATTTTGAGATTGTCTGTTTGGAAATTGGCTTTCCTTGAGCTCCTATAGCATAGGACACAAAGAGCTGTTATGATTTTCTGAAAGGCTTTGTTCTGTCCAAATAATAACGCAGTTGTCTGTGGATGTCCAAGGAATGTAGTAATCTCTCCCCTTTGTTTTGAGGATTAGGACAAAAGGTAGGTAAGTGTATAGCCTGATTCAAAGCTACCCTGGATACCACTTTTGGCATAAAGGACGGGTTGGTTCGTAAGGAAACTCTGTCCTGATGGAAGATGATAAATGGCTGCACAGCCATGAGAGCTTGTAGTTCCGATACCCTACGAGCTGAGGTAATAGCCAGAAGGAAAGCTGTTTTCCAGGACAAATATTGCAAATCTGATGAGGCAGCTGGCTCAAAAGGAGGCAAGGTCAGCTTTTCTAGAATGAAATTGAGATCCCATGCATGTATTGGTTGTTTCCTTGGGGGTTTTAGATTCTTAGCCCCTCTGAGGAACTGTCTTAAGAGGGGGTGAGAGAATAAGGGTGGATCAGTGTTGTATTCTGCAGAAATGTCTGAGGCATGGATTTTGATGGAGGAGAATGAAAGTCCACTGTTTAGCAGCTCAGCTAGATACTGTAATATCTGAGGTAAATTCAGTTTTCCAGGATCCTGGCCCTTTTTCTCATTCCAGACACAAAACCGTTTCCATTTTGCGGAGTAAGCTTTTCTAGTAGACGGCCTTCTGGCCTCCAAAATGACATCCTGCACCTCCTTGGAGAGTAGGGTCTGTTGTGTTGCTAAGGAATCTTCCATGCGGCTAGACTGAGTGTTTTTAGCTGACTGTGAAGAGTTTTGAAGCTGTGCTGAGTCAGAAGAAGAGGCATTAGAGGCAGGGTCCATGGTGGGGAATGAGTCAGGCTCCTCAGGAGTGGGTACCAGTGTTGTCTTGGCCAGTCTGGAGCAATGAGAATCATCTTTGGTCTGTCTGCTCTGGTTTTTAATAGAACTTTGAGCAGCAGAGGAAGAGATGGGAAGGCATAAACTGTCATTGATGTCCAACTGATAGAGAGAGCGTCCACTCTCCAGGCCTTTGGATGAAAAATCCTTGAGCAGAATTTTGTCAATTGGTGATTTTTGTGGGAGGCAAAGAGATCTATGTCTGGCCTTCCCCATGCTTGAATTATCTCTGTAAAAACTTGAGGATGCAACTTTCATTCGTGTGGATCTGTCATATTTCTGCTTAGGTTGTCTGCCAGCGTTTTCCTTGCCTGGCAAGTACTGTGCTTGTAGTTCGATTTGTAAGTCCAGGGCCATGCTCCAAAGTGACATGGCCAGTCTGCATAGGGGGCATGAATGGGTTCCTCCCTGTTTGTTTATGTACCACATTACTGTGGTGTTGTCCATCCTTATCAATAGTTGACCTGGTTGCAGAAGGTCTTTGAAAGCTATAATAGCATTTATTACTGCTAGCATTTCCTTTTGATTGATGTGAAGGTGCTTCTCTTTTTGGGACCATTTGCCCTGAATGCACCTATCTGTCATGTGCACCCCCCAGGCATAGTCCGAGGCGTCTGTTGTGATGACTTGATTTGCTCGAGGCTTGCTGAATGGGAGACCTGCGTTTGTTTGGCATGCTTGAGCCCACCACAGAAATTCCTTTTGAAGACATGGAATTAGTGGTATTATTGTTTCCAAACTGTGGCTGTGTTGAGACCATAGGTTTTTCAGGTACCACTGAAGTTTCCTCATATGCAGCTTTGCACAAGGGATTAGTAAGATGCAAGATGCCATGAATCCCAGAGCCTGCAGGATTTTCCTTGCAGTCAGCCTGGTGCAATTTGCTAGTGTTCTGAAGTATTGAGTTAGTTGCCCCTGCTTCTCTGGCATGAGGTAGGCCATCTGGGTGTTTGTGTCCAAATTGGCACCCAGGAAAATTATTTTCCGAAAGGGTATTAGCCTTGATTTCTTTTTGTTGACTGTGTATCCCAGAGAATCCGACAACATTATTACAGAAGCCAGATGTTTCAGAAGAATGTGCTTGCTGTCCGCTTGGATCAGGCAGTCGTCCAAATAGGGGTATATTTGTATCCCTTGACGTCTGCAGTAGGCAATTACTGATGCCAGGCATTTCGTGAATACTCTGGGTGCAGTAGATAAGCCAAAGGGCAATGCAGAGAATTGATAATGGGTTGAACCTGCAAGAAATCTGAGGTATCTTCTGCAATTTTGCCTGATTGGGACATGCAGGTATGCCTCCTTGAGGTCCAATGTTACCAGTCAAGACTCCTTGCCCAGCATGGGAAGAAGCTGTAGAGTGAGCATCTTGAATTTTGGTACGAGTAGAAATGTGTTTAGGATGGATAGGTCCAAAATAGGTCTCCAATATTTTCCCTTCCTTGGTACCAGGAATAGTCTGGAATAAAAACCTTGACCTTGTTCGTGCGTAGGTACCTCTTGAATAGCTTTCATGTCTATAAGATCTGAAATTTGTCTTTGTGCCTTTGCCCTTTGTGTGGCAGATTTGGCATGCCTCTCATTTTTGGAAGGGTGTGAAAATGGAATCTGTAGCCTCTGTTTATAATGTCCAGGATCCATTTGTCTTTTGTGACAATATGCCAATTTTTTTAAAATAATGCCAGTATTCCGCCCAAGGGTGCTGCCATTTGAGTCTTGCTTGGCATGCAAAGGGGAAAGTCATTGGGCTTGCTTTCTGAATGGTTGCGAGTTATCCTCACCACCTCTTTTTGTAGAAGCTTGCCATTGTCTGCCTCTAAACGATCCTTGGGATTGCCCTCTGCCCCTCTGGCACCTGTATCTACCTCTTTGGGGTCTGTCCGTGGCTGGAAAGGACCAATTTTTGGAAGGCCAATTTCTACTGAAACGTGGGGGTTGTACCTGTAGAAAATCTTTCACCGTTTGCATTGATTTAGCCTTTTCCACCATTTTCCTTAATACCTCCTCAGCATTAGCACCAAATAATACATCCTTTTGCAGAGGGGCATCTAGAAATTTAGCTTTGACATGATCTGGTAAGGATTGTTCCTTGAGCCAGGCATGTCTACGTATGACTGATCCTGTAACAGCAGCTCTACATGAGGCCTCTAGAGCATCAAAACCACATTGTAAGGTATGTTTACCTACTTGTTCTGTACTATGCATCAAATCCTGCAACTCCTTCAAGTCTGGTTGTTCAGGTTGTGACATTTTACTTCTCAATTGTGATAACAAAAACTGTTGGTACTTTAGCATATGGAACTGACAGTTTAAAGCCCTCATGGTTAAGGTGGCCGAGGTATATACCTTTTCCCCCCACCTTTCTAAGGATCTGGAATCTCTCTCGGAAGGTAATGGATTTTTAGCAGTGGAGGCCTTAATTCCCTTGGGGCCCTGTGAGAGTTTCTGGGTCAGCAGCATGGCTTTTGTATAGAAATTGGTGTGAGTCAGGAACCCTGTAGTACCTGTCAGGCTTGACTGGGGCTGGAGGTAGAGAATCCGGGTTAAGGCAGACCTCCGAGTACACATCATCTAGTATGTCCAAGATAGGCGGTATAGCCAGAGGCCTGTGCTGAGGTAGCAAGAGAAATTCCCTAAGCCTTTTCTTGGAATCAGAATAATCTTGGCCTTCCCAGTGGAAGTGTTCCCTTAAGGTATGCAAAGTTTCCCCAAAAGAGTAATCCTCTGGGGGGGGGGGGATACAGAGGGAATAGACTCCTCTGCATCAGAGTCTTCAAAAGGGGAGTAAGAATGTTCCTGTTCATCAGAGTGCTCTGATATAATGGAGCCCTGATCAGAGGAGGGGGATTCTTCCTCCACTCTGGGCCTTTTGCCCGGCGGGGGGTTGAGAACCCCTGATAAGAGTAATTAAATCCTCAGCCATTTTAAGCATCTGTTTTTTAGGCATGGGGCCTGGAGATGGGCCCTGTGTAGCTTGTCTCTTGGGATGCATGGCTGCTTTAGACTTCGTGAAAGCCTTGATGGAAAAAGAAGAGGAAGGTCTGAAGACACCTTGAGAGGCGGTAGACCTGTCCACATTTTGAGATTCACCGCCAAGAGTGGCTTCATTATCTGTAGTCGGGGTGTGGGCCGAGGAGCCTGCGACCTCGGGCACAGGAGACACCGCCAAGGAAGCGTCGTCGGTAGTCAGGGGCTGCGCAGGCGCCTCGCTGAGAACCGGACCACGTGTAGTCTGCTTTGGTGCTGTGTCGGTAGAGGCCGCGGACCTCGTGTGTCGGTCCTTATCTTTGCGCTTTTTAGACAAAACTGGAGTCGGAGTATCCGACGACATAATATAGTTAAAGTTTTTGCCAAAATAATGCTGGGCGAACTTCGCCCGACGCTTAATGGTGCGTTTGTTGAATGTAGCACAAAAACGATAGACCGAGACATCGTGGTCTGGGCCTAAACAAGGAATACAGAAGGAATGTAAATCCTTATGCGGTATTTGCTTCCCACATGAAATACAATTATTAACTTTGTCTGACATCGGTCTGAGGCAAGAAAAGTTTCCCCAACGGGGTACTTAGCTTTCAAGAAGACTTCGGTTGCAAAATTTTCGTAATTTCAGGAGCTGGCCAACCGGCACTTGCGAACTGCTTCTGCTTCGGGCACCGTGCGGCAAGAAAGACTGGAGAAAATGGCGTTGGCTGGTTCTTTTATACCCCTGTCGCACTGACGTCAGGGAAGAAGCGATGACAACCGACGCCGGACCAAGACTTTGGAATTCGGCCGACCGAGGACCCGCCTGACGGCAGGAGAACCCATCTGTTATGACTGCAGCTGTATGCACGATGAACATCTGCAGGCAGATAACCCAAGTGTGATGACTGCAACAGTGAAACACGAAGAACATCATGCTTGCCAGTACCTCTGGGCTAGGCAGAGCTTGGTTTTAATTTTGTTGGGTGCTATTTGCGGGCTACACAGAGCTTTTAATTCTTATTGCAGGGTTTCTTATACTTCTACCACATGGAACTGTTCTTACATCTCCCACTGTACTTGTGTCTAAAGAGGACGATTTATGTTGCAGCTATCTAGAAGTTCCTTTTGCTTGTAGTGGCCGATACACTGGGGGACAATTACGGTTGGATTTTAGCTACTGGCTGTCGTTACTAGAAAATTCTGAAATACAATGACTTTCATTTGATCGAAAATACCATTCTATCATGGTCTAACTTGACAAGAGAAGCTCTGATGGTTAGAACTCAGTTGATCAATGGTACATTTTGTAAATATAAAAAGTTCTTCCCATACAGGGATTTACCAGTCACTCAAGGCAATCTGTACTAATGAAATTAAGGAGACAGTGCCTACATTACAGGAATTACAACTTTCCCAGTAAAATGCACAGTCAACGGAGTCAACCGTAATGATCATAATACTGCTGATTACAATATACAAGTCAATGAGGTATACTTTATTTCAGGATGGCAGTATCCCCCAATTATGTTGCATCTCTATAACCAATAATTACAAGGTTCTTATTAGCACTCCTTTAAGGTTTGTGCCGAGTGGTTTGCTTTAAGACTTAAGAACGTAGCTGGTCACAACACTTCTGGTCCCGCAGAATCTAAAGAGGGAAGTCATTATACTCAGATATTGTCAACATAAATTCCAGAATTATAAAACAGAAAGCAGAATGGTGAAACAAACACTCACCATAAGGAGATAAACCACTAACCTATGAAGCCAGTTAAGTCCAATTTATATTTTCTCAAAATATACAAGTCGTTTACTTGTTAAAAGGCTGTGGACATCTGCCTTAGACTGGGATGCCTAATATCTAAACCAAATTGCTCAAAATCATCAGTTGTACCAGTCATCTTTTCAGTGGTCTGGATGTATCCCTTATTTTGACTCCAATGAAAAAGATGATCCTAACTTAGTCCAGCCTGGCACAGCGTTTCTGCATCACATCAACCACCAATGGCACATCTGCTGGAGACAAACTACTGCATTACCTTAAAGGTATATAAAGATCCTGTGACCAGTTTTGTATATGGCAATGCTCACGTAGGTTTCAGGTAAATCTGTATGAGTGTGGGTGTACTAATGGTATTAAGGGAATCTGCATGAATAACGCAACACAAAGAGGACTATGACTGATATGCTTTGCAGGTAAAAACCTTCTTTGATGCTGATGATTAGAAGACGGAAGGTTTTATTCTTACAGCAGGTGCTTGGATTCATCTTCCAGTACTGATACTGGAGGAGAATAAAGGAAGGTACTACACTCCTGAGGAGTTATCCTTCAAATGAGATGCTGAACTGAACTGAACTTCCTACATGCCACAACTGATGCAGTCTCGGGTGGATGTACAAGATCCCATGGAACTTATAAAAAAATATATATGAATAAAAGTAAGAGTTGTTCCTTGGTGCCCTGGCCAATCAGTACAAATATTACTTCAGGTATCTCCTGAGAACAGACCACAAAAGCCTGGTCAGACTAAGCAAGTCAACAAAACAAAGTGTTACTTGGATACACTGGGGGATTAATCATTGAGAACTTCAGCTTAAGACCTAGAAGAAGGTGGCTGCTTACTCCTGTTTTCAAACACAAACTTTTGCCACTGAAAATAATGAAATATCTTTATAACTACACCAATAAAATCATAGAACAAATTCTGAAGTGCCAATACCTCTCCTGCTTACAATCTAATGGAAAAAAAACAGACTCTCTGTATGATGTGGGTTACTTTATGCTAAAGTGTACAGCTACTGCTGAAAGAAAATCTGACATGTCTGGTTTTGCTATTAAAAAGTGACATACAATTTAGGAATTCATCTGACCCCACAAACATGTGTAGCTGGTTTGCTTCCATAGAGGCATGCCTCAGCAGTGCTAAGGTATGCTAGATATATTGTCACACTGACTCTAATCAGAAAGGCAGAGAATGTCATGTTCTACTAATGGTAGACACAAGTTACCACTGTGTGTGACCAGCGCTTCTACTATGGCATCCAAGGTGTTGGTCTTACAACCTGTCTGCTGTCTGCTGTATGGGTCTGTGCAAAGCTGCACCATTCATAACTTTAATTTCATTATTGTCTGAGTTTATTTTGTTACTTACACATCCTAAGTTGTTCCTGCCAAAATGGAACTTGTCAACCAGGCCTCAAACCTCCAGGAAACAGTCAAAAGCATCCATGATGCAGAAGCCACTAAGAAAACCTCATCTTCAAACAGATGGCATATTTAGGCTTCCCCTAGATGACTCCTGTCCCTGCGCTACTATAGCAAATTTCTCACTTTCACTTCGATTCCATATGGAAAAGAACAGCTCAGAAATCATGCAGTTCCCTTTCTCCACAGTCAACCAATTGGGACTGATAACATTTTTCCCCTGCTGTCTGCAGGGTCCCTCTCTCAGATGTAGGCCAGAGTGCAACTTATTCTCAGTATTTTGCTTACTAGCAAGCTCCTTAGTAGTTAGGTTCTTTCTTACCAGCAGTTTGCCTCCAGCTGTTATGAGAATGCATGCTCATCTGGGTGCCCTGGATATGCTATGCTATTCCTGCTAAACAGGAATTTCATGCCTTCAGTATAATACATACATAAAAGGAGCACAGGCTCAAGCAGGGCTGGAAGGGAGTTTATGCAAACACAGTCATTTTAGTGGTCTTCTGCCTCTCAGCTCAGTGTGTAACATCAGAATTTTATGAAATCTTGTCCAAAGATCCAAGCATTCAAAGACATGAATCTGATCCTGTTTTAAGTATAGACAACTGTTTTGTCAGGGGATGCAGCTGCAGAGGCCGTAAGAGCATACAGATATCACAGGCATAAAGCAGACTAGAACCATTTAGCTAAGACGACTTTGTAGTAATGTGCCACAAACATAATGCTTGGAAGTGTTTATATAACATACTATGCAGAAAGTAGGAGACAGGTGCAAGCATGGGGTGAGACATCAGGTGCATTTACCATTGTATTATATTTTCTTTCCTGATACAACCTGAATGTGTGGTTTACTGCATTTTTGTTTTCCTTCACACACTGGTTAGTACTCAGTATGTGGACTTGAGAAACAAGGCAGACGAAGATGTAAAACAAAAATACCACCAAGAAAGATGTCTTAAGCTCCACAGATTAAAAGGATCACAAAAGAAAAAGCTCTGAACTTCCTAGCATTCAAGTACCTGATCAACAATAAAGTACTGTTAACCAGGACTACTGGAACAAAGTACAGGACTCTAAAGTCAGAGTGCCAGAGAGGAAAAAACCTTGTCTACAACTTCAGATTCTTTGTCAAACAGTGATACAGTGGTATTCTGAGCTACAGCTAGTCGAATTTCGAATGAAATAATGACCGTCCATTTTAAACAGGGCGTCTGCCTTCTTCAGAGGCAAATAGCTACTGCCTGGGTACTCTAAATCTGCAAGAATCTCACTCCTTGAAGACAGGTTTCATAACAGATGAGCCAGGAGACTTCATCTTTCTTCCACAAATACTAGTTAAGCCTCATTTGGGGAAAAGACAAAGGAAACAAAATCCAGCCTAGGGAGGACCTTTCAGCTTAAGGGGACATGAAGTGAAGACCTAGACCGAGTCCATCCCCCCAGACACTTGCTAAATCGAACTAGAATATAGTTTATGTTGTCTTGAGTAGGAGGCAAGGAATAAAAAACACATTTGCAGGTGGACAAAGGGACCCAGCATAAGATGGAGAGTGCCAGAGAAGACAGTGGCAAGAACTGCATTCAGGGCTCCACAATAACAACCCCAGAAAACTCTAATGGTGGGTTTCTACATCTGTTTGTCATATCAGAATATGGAAACAGTGCACATGGAGTCCAGCCCAGTGGACATAACTGAATGCATCATGCAGTGCAGAAGGAGGGGAAACCATCTTAACATTTGATGGCCTGGCAAGGATAGTGTTTACAAGATCAGAAATTACTTCCCAAGGGCAGAGCAACCTCAAAGTGCTTGTCAGAGTATTTAAAATTCCAACGACAAAAACAGCAATCCAGGACCACCACAGCTTCAGACAGAAAAACTTTAATAAAAGGTTAGCGCTTTCATGCCAATAACTCGACAATGAAGTGCCGAGTTAATGGTATGAAAGCGCTAACCTTTTATTAAAGTTTTTCTATCTGAAGCTGTGGTGGTCCTGGAATGCTGTTTTTGTCGCTGTATGCCGTTTGCCTTGCGGGGATCTTTGCTGCCTTGGTATCATTTTATATTCTACATTTAAAATTCCAGTCAATATTAACAGAATGGCTGCCCATGTATTTCCAATGCAACAGGTTTGGTATTTGCACCTCCAATACACTTCACAGAAGCAATCACAGGAATGCCTCTAGTCTATCTTTTCATTTATCAGGTGATGATGGGTGCAAGGTGAAGTCTTTGCTAACAGAGACAGTCTACAGCCAGTGAAATGGAAGAGGTCAACAAGGTGGTGAACTCCCACCCCCTTCCATCCTTCCCTGGGTCTCCCCCATCCTTCATTAAGTAAAGCTGCTCCTCCTTCCTCCCCCAGACTTCTCCAAGTGAGGTAGGGATGGCATGGTTCTTACTTGCCTGCAACTGCTGCTGCTTGCTGCGAAGGGCTGTTATGATCTACCCCTTTTTTCCTTGTTCCCCACCCCTTCACTTGGCAATGGCAGACCACACCTTCCCTCTGGGAGGCTTCTTCTAACATCCCACCCCTTTGCATGGGCACATTTATCCCTCCCTGCCAGTACCTCAGGCACCAGAGATGCTAAATGAACCCAGTTCACTTGGGTCATCATCAGGGTTTTCTCTCTCAAGCCACTACGCTAGCCAAGATGGTGAACTTTCATGAAGAAGGCTTAGGCCAGTTCCTGACCTCCTGCTCCCTTACCTTTTACTCTGGTCAGTGTTCTGCCCAGGACTTCATGAGGGAACACCTTTGCTCAGCAATGCACAGGTTATTACCTCTCCAACACTGCTACCCTCTACAAGTTTGTAGCTTCTCATTCTTTCCACGACTAGAAGCTAGACAAATTCTGGAACACTACTCTCCTGGTCACTGTGCTCCTTTCATAGGTGGATGAAGTACTGCTAACGTGGCTCTTTGCTAGTAATCTATTGCCCACAAGAAAACCTACAGGGCTTAGGATTCTGGCGCACTGAAATTTAAGAACAAAATGCACTAAGACATAAACAGTGCAGGCAGCCAAAAAACCCACTGAAGCACAGTGCCAGAAAAATACCAATGATAAGGTCCACAAGGAGCTCCAGTTACCTACTACAAAGGGACTCAAAGTTAACTCTGTATATGTGTTCTGCAACACACCTTGTTAACTGCTGGACATACAGCAAGAAGTTCTCTCTTTCAATTTTAGTATCTGAAACTTTAGAAGAAAGGACTTCTGGTAAAGTGAATTTCAGCTGATGACCACGTATGAATCGTCAGCTCTACAATGACAAGCACTGGTAGCTCATGGCATCCCCTTTAAGACAGCTGAAATTAAGAGGGTGCACTGATGAAATAACTATGCATTCCTTAAATCCATGATAAAATCAAAGGCTACGGAAACTTTTTAAACGCTGTACAAACAGTTGCAGATCAACATCGTTAGCTTACAAAACTAAAAATCAAAATTCTCCAACATTTTAATGTGAAAAAATATCTACTGCAGCAGAAGGGAAGTACAAGAAAAACAGAAAAGTCTGCCTTGTGAGCTATTACATACAAACAATTAACACAGACCTGGCCTTTTTTATTTTTGTTGTAAGCTCTGTTGTTAAACTGTTGCCATTTCATTTTTTGGTCTTCTCTCTCCTGTTCAAGCTCTCTCATTCTCATGGCCTTCTTCAAAGCTTTCTTCTTTTTATATTCTCTTTGTTGTGCAATCAGCTCCTTTCTACAAAAAGTGAAAACATTTTATCTTTGCACCAGTTTTATGACGCTTGCATTAACACTTCTATGAAGCAATATTCTGACAGATCACAACTGCACAAAACATGGCGATATTAATGTGGCTACTAACTGTAAATAGAAAATTATGGGCACTTACCATAAGAGTTTTGGAGAGGGGGGAAAGGCTCAACTTTGGTAACCTCTAGGACTTCGCTGCAACTGCCTCTCCAATTCTGAAAACAGTGAAAAAGCTGAAGACATGTATCAAATAAAAGTAACACAAATATATCAGTTGGACAGGGGATGAAAGAAGGATTAATTACTGAAGAAACACCTTTTCTAACAGACTGGTCATTATGCTAAGTTCTCATAACCTTATAATTTGGTAAAAGGAGATCCACGTTCAGTAACCTCTGGAGGCCCTAGATAATTCTACAGGGGTGGCTATTTCTTTGACAACAGTGGCTGCGAAAGATATTCCAGAACTTGAAACTATGCCAGCTCATTGTGCCTTACAAAGATGTTTTAAGGATGATCAGACCGCAGCTGCGGAGCTATCAGCCTAGGTGGCATTACAAGAGTAAGTTAGCAGAGATGCAACACCCCTAGCAGAATGCTTCTTTTGTATTAACTATACTGATTTCCCATATTTGCAACAGCAAAAGGAAATGGATTTACCTAGCCAGGGTGAATGGCCCGTTTCATGACTTTCTAGTCTAAACACAAATTAGCAAATGAAAGAGTCAACTTCAGTAAATCAGTCCTAGTCACACATACCAGAGCTGCATACAGCAATCCATATGGTGAAGTTGTTGATTACATTGATTTGTGAAAGCTGTGAAGGAAAACAGGGCAGACTGATTAAGATCATCTTTAGTGGACACCTTAAGCATAAAGGTCTGATTAGTCCTGACAGCAGCTTATTTTATTCAAAGTTACATTACAAAACATGGCCTGAACCCCTGAAATAAATGACAGAAATAAAAGCTACCAAAAATAATGAACTCTACAAAAAAACTCACTCAGAAATCTACTGACACAAATGGAAGAAGGTTCAAAGTGTCATTATGAAATAGCTGTCTTATGGGGAAAAAAACAGAAAAATAAAAACAGATTTTTCATGGGTGCCAGAGAAATAAAGTACCGTAGAAAGGCTTTAAGGCGTTAGAAGCCTTCTGGAGGCCAAGGATAGTACAGCTGTTTACACTTACCATAAATGTAGATGTTCGAGTGTATTCACTGTTGCAGTCATTACATTTGGGGTAATCTGCTGGCAGGTTGCCCTCAGTCAGCCTGAATAACAAAGTCTTGGGTTCTGCGTCGGTTGCCGTCTCCTCTTCCATGACATCAGGTTATCAGGGGTATAAAACATGCAGATGACACCATTTTAATCAGTTTTTCATGCCCCGATGTCAGGTGCCCCCCAAATGGGGAGTATAACTATAAATATATAAATGCACTGTAGAACACACAAAATTTACCTTCAACTAAAAGCAAATACACCACAAAGGCTTTTGAGTATAGTGACGGAAAGAAGAGGTATAGAAAGGGGGCTGGCGGGTGGGTAACCCAGACTGCAACAGTGAATACACTCGAACATCTACATTTATGGCAAGTGTCTACAACTGTACTATGTTCTTTGTGTTTCACTGTTGCAGTCATTATATTTGGGTAGAATCCCAAAGCTATGGATGGGAGGATGGAACTAAATAGCATTAGGAGCAGCTATAAGGCCCTGCAGGACTGCAGTGGCAAAGCCTGCCCTGGATTTAGAAAAGAGAGGTAAATGGTAATGCTTTGTGAATGTATAAACTGAGCTCCAAGTAGCAGCTTCTAGAATGTCTCTGGTAGGGACCCTTCTGAGAAAAGCTGCTGAAGTAGAGGCAGCCCTGGTGGATTTGGATCTGATCGCCTTGGGCACAGTTTTACCATGGTGCAAGTAGCAGAAACGAATGCAATGGCTTATCCATTTAGAAATAGTCTGCTTTGATATAGCCTTCCCCTCTGATCCTGCAGCAAATGCCACCAGTAGTTGCTCAGACTTTCTTAAAGATTTTGTCCTGTTTAAGTACAATCTTAGTTGTCTGTGTACATCCAATGAATGCAGAATCCGCTCCCCCTTGTTCTGCGGATTTGGGAAAAAAGTTGGCAGGTGAATGGTCTGGTTAAGAGCCACACTGGATACCACCTTAGGCATAAAAGAAGGATTGGTCCTGAGGGCCACCTTGTAAGGGTAAAATATAATGAAAAGCTCCACTGCCATGACAGCCTATAGTTCTGAAACCCTTCTAGCTGAAGTGACTGCCAAAAGAAAGGTCGTCTTCCAAGAAAGAAATTTTATATCCACAGTAGCTGCTGGTCCAAAAGGAGGTATGGTGAGTTTTTCCAGCACAAAACTGAGGTCCCATGCAGGAGTTGGCACTCTCCTGGGAGGCCTTAAATTTTTGGCCCCTTTGAGGTACTGTTTTATCAGGGGATGAGAAAAGAGGGGAGGCTCTGTGTTGTAATGAGCCGAGATGGCAGAGGCATGGATTTTTATTGAAGAAAAAGATAGGCCCTTATGAAGCATCTCAGTTAAGTATTGCAAAATCTGATGAATATTGGGCTTTGCTGTGTCTATTCCTTGTGCTTGGTTCCAAGCACAGAATCTCTTCCATTTATCAACATAAGATTTTCTAGTACTAGGCCTTCTGGCCTCCAAAATGACATCCATCACAGGTTTACTGAGAGATGTGGTTGGTGGTGAAATTAGTTGATTAGCCATGCTGCAAGATTCAGAGTTTGGAGCTGAGTGTGCAGAATTTGATAGTTCTGCTCAGACAATAGGTGAGGTGTTTGAGGCAAGTACCACGGAGGAAGGTGTGACATTCCTTAGAAGTGGGTACCAGTGTTGGTGAGGCCAGTCCGGAGCAATTAGAATCATTTTTGGTTTTTCCTGTCTGATTTTTAGTAAGACCTTGGAGAGTAGAGGCAGTGGGGGAAAGGCATAGACTGATAGGTTTTCCAACTGAAGGATAGAGCATCCACTTTCCATGCTTTTTTTGTGATGAGTTCTTGTGCAGAATTTGTCCAACTGACAGTTTTGGGGAGAGGCAAATAAATGTCTGGGCTCCCTCATTTTGTGTTAACATGCTGAAGATTTGTGGATCCAGTTTCCATTTGTGCGGGTCCATAAGATTTCTGCTTAGGTCGTCTGCCAGAGTATTTTGCTCTCCTGGCAGGAACTGAGCTTGAATATGTATTTAGTAAGTCAAGGCTGTGTTCCACAAGGCCATGGCTAGTCTGCAAAGGGGGTAGGAATGTGTACCCCCCTGCTTGTTTATGTAACACATAACTGTGGTGTTGTCCGTCTTTATCAGTAGTTGTCCTGCATGAAGTAAGTCCTTGAAGGCTGTCAGAGCATTCTGAACAGCTAGCATTTCTTTCTGGTCGATATGCAGACGCATTTGGTTTGGGCTCCATTTGCCCTGAATGCATCTCCCTGCCAGGTGGGCCCCCAAGCATAGTCTGATGCATCTGTAGTTAGGGTTTGGGTGGCAGGGGGTAGAATGAATGGACAGTCCCTTGTTTTGGTGACATGCCTCTGCCCACCAAAGAAACTCCTGTTGCAGGCAGGGAATGAGAGGAATCAGCTTCCAGGCTGTGACAATGTTGACTCCATAAGCTTTTTAGGTACCATTGCAGTTTCCTCATATGCAGTCTCATATATGGAATTAGTAGAATGCAGGATGCCATGAACCCCAAAGCCTGCAGAATTTGTCTTGCAGATAGCTAGGTTTTTGTTGCCACTTGTTTGATGTATGCTGTCAATTGAATTTGTTTGTCTGGCATGAGGTAAGGCATCTGGGCAGTTGTATTCAAGCTTGCACCCAGGAATGTAATTATTTGAGAGGGTACCAGTTGTGATTTCTTTTCGTTTATGGTGTATCCTAGGCATTCTAGAAGCCTTTTTACAAATGCCAGATGTTAAAAAAGAGTGTCCTTGAACTCTGCTTGAATGAGACAATCGTCCAGATATGGATAAATTTCAATATTTCTTTGTCTGTAAAATGCAATTACTGGTGCCAGGCACTTTGTAAAGTCCCTGGGCGCAGTAGATAAGCCAAAGGGCAGTGCAGAGAATTGGTAATGCAAAAAGCCTGCTATGAAACAGAGGTATCTTCTGCAAGATTCCCTTATTGGGATATGCAGGTATGGCCTCTTAAGTCTAGAGTTACCAACCAGGCATTCTTACCTAGCATAGGCAGTAACTGTTGTAAAGTCAGCATTTTGAATTTTGGAATGTCCAGGAATGTATTTAGAATTGATAAGTCCAGAATTGGATGCCATGTTTTGTCTTTTCTGGGTACCAGGAAAAGTCTTGAATAAAATCCTAGTCCTTTTTCCTTTTCTGGCACTGGTTGAATAGCCCCCATATCCATGAGGGACATGACTTGTTTCTGGGCCTCTGCCCACTGGTTTGATGGCAGATCTGGCCATCCCGTTTGGGATTGGCAACGTGTGGAAATGAAATCTGTACCCCTGGGATACTATGTTTAATACCCACTTGTCCTGGGTAATTAAATGCCAATTTTGGGCATGAAGTGCTAGTTTTCCCCCCAAGGGGGCTGCCAAAAGATAAGTGCTTGGAGATGGCAGAGGAAAGTCATTGAGACTGTTTACTGTAGGGTTGTGCTTTGTTACCTCCTGATTTGGAGGTGGAGGCACCCCATTGCTTTGACCTGTAAGATCCTGGTGATTGAAATCTGGAGCCTTTGGAGAGTCTGGGTTTGCCCTGAGCGGCTCTGTTGGACACAGGAAAGGACCAGTTCTTAGTAGGCCAGTGTCTACTGAACCTGGGTGGCTGCACTTGCAAAAAATCTTTTACAGTTTGCATAGATTTAGCTTTGTCTTACATTTTCTTTAAAACCTCTTCTGCCTTATTACCAAACAGACTGTCCTGCTGTAAAGGGGCATCCAACAATTTAGCTTTAAGATGATCAGGGAGATTTTGCTCCTTGAGACAGGCATGCCTTCTTATCACAGATCCAGTTACGGCAGCCCTGCAAGAGGCCTTCACGGAATCAAAACCACACTGCAAAGTATATTTTCCAACCTGTTCTGCTGAATGCAATAAATCCTGTACCTCTTTATTTTCCACACAATCAGAAATCAACATCATTTTCTGTTTCAGTAAGCCCATAACATGCTGTTGATATTTAAGCATATGAAACTGGCAGTTTAAAGCCCTGATTGCCAAGGTTGCAGAAGTGTGAAAATGACTCAGCAAAGCTCCTTGTGGTCCTGCAGAGTGGTGCTAGCAGCAGAGCGACAAAAAAGAGTGACTGCTACCTGATCTAAGTATTCTTTACTGCCTTTACATTAGCAACTGCATATTCTCGCCGAAAAGCGAGTTTGAAACTGCTGTACTACTTAAATAAGCTTGTTATTGCATTTTTTTGCTTACCTGCACTTTAAAATCGTTTTTTTTGCTTAATTTAACTGTTGAGGCTGCCCACTCAAGTGCACTAGCCTGTGCAAAGCATTTACTGTGTTTTCCTGCTGTCTTAAAAAAGAAAAAAAAAAAATATATATATATATATATATCCTTGTTTCCCGCCTTTTCTGAGTTTGAATAGTCCTGAATTCAGGTTTTGTTGTATTCTGGACTTTAGTACATGTTCCTGTGTTGCCCATATCCTTACTTGGATAGGAGGAAGCTTCTTTGTTCACCAGTGAGAGTGGGGAGCTTTTGAGCAGCCTATCTGTCCCTGGAGGAGTGGTCTCAGCCCAGAAACTAGTTGTTTATTGGCCGTTTTGGGCTAATTCCTAGCTCTTTCATGTGCCCTGCTTAAAAACCCGCTTTAGCGCAATTTTGCGCATTGCGCAGCGCCGCTTAAACAGGTTTAAAGTATTACCGGCTCCACAAAGTCTGCTCTTCACTTTTTCCCTTAGAACTGCTCTAAATCTCAAAGTAAGCACTCTCTTTTCATTTTAAAGCCCTGCAGTTGCTCTTATAAGCAATCTTATAAGTAAACACTAAAATTAAAGCACTACACCCTCTTATGCTCCTTTCAAGTATTTGGCTCCCTATTGGTCCTTTATGATAAGTCAAAAGTAGTTGCTTATACTATTCTGGCATGTCCAAAGGTCAGTTTCGGGTTTACTCTCCAGTCCAGCTGGTGAATCTGGGAATTTTGAGGCAATGTTACAACTGCCTTATGTACACACACCACCCTCTCATCCTCCCAACAAGCTCAAATATATGTGAGAGATGCAACTATATAGCCAAACTGGAGGCTGAGTGCTCTCAACCCATTACTGTCAGTCAGTCAGGAGGAGAAGGTAACCACACACACCACAAATCCAGTCTCACATAGACCTATCACAACAGCAAATTAAACACACACAAAAACATACTCGGAGGCTCTAAATAAAAATCTGCCTGAGCAGCAGAGACCTCCAAAGCAGACATCCAAACAACCGCTACCCCACAACAATACGCACGAATCACATAGTTCACAAAGTCAGTGTGCCACACAGTCACAGCCCTTAAGGCTAAACAACACACCTAATACACTTGTAATAGGTGACTCTATTGTCAGACACACTGACGTCCCACTCACCAGACTGAACAAGGACAAGGTCACTGTAAGCTGCCTGTCGGGTGCCAGGATCCGCCACATAACACAAGCACTCAGGTCACTCCAAAGCAAGTACAAATATGACTCCGTCATTGTCCATGCTGGTGTGAATGACCTGAGATGTACCTCCCTGGACTACATGAAAAGAGACAGAGGAGCTCTCTGATCATGTAGCCCAGGCCGGTATGACCCTGACCTTGAGTAGCATCTTACCCTAACCAAGAATAATGCCACAGTATAAAGATAAAATGATCAATTTTAACAATTGGCTAAAGTATTGGTGTCATTCAAAGGGGATCCAGTTGTCTGTCAGCCAGGGATGACATGCTCGACAAGCCACACTGCTTCGCTAGGGACGGCTTGCACCTGTCACCCCTGGGCTTTCGGATACTGGCTAAGGCTCTTGCCACCCCCATAGTGCCTTTTTTAGGCAAGGCTCAAAAGACAAACCCACCACCATAGACAACACAAGGAAAAAGAAACTAATGGTAATGCTGCTCAACGCCAGAAGTCTAAACCTCCTCTCCTTAGTATGGAGAATATCGATATCTGTCCAGTAACAGAAACCTGGTTCAAGGCTCCCGAGAGCACCCCAGCACTACCAGGTTATACTACATACCATGCTTTTCGGCCCCAAAACTCAGACTGAACCACAAAAGGAGGGGGAGTATTCATATTCATCAAAGATACCCACACCTCCAGGTTAGTGGCACTGCACGAAGCATCGGAGACCATCCATGTGCAACTAACAGTGGGCAAAACTGCCTTTCAGATTGTAGCCTGCTACAGACCACCCTCCTAAACCCAGGAACCCCACTCGGTTTTCCTGAGAACACTGGAGAACATGAAGATCTCTCTAAACACCATTATAATGGGTGACTTCAACTACCCAAACAATGACTGGGAAAACTACTCAAGCCACAACATCCTCGCCCAATGGTTCTTAGAATTTATAAACTCAAATGCTATGGAACAACTGGTCACCACTCCCACAAGAGGGGAAGACATACTGGACCTGGTCATTACCAACATGGGGACTCTATGTTCCACACCAGAGGTATACCCCTCACTGGTAGGATCAGACCATAAATTAATCTCACTGGATATCCATATCACGTCCCCACCACCAGCCAAGGAAACCACGGTGAAGAACTTCTCAAAAGCAAACTTCACACTTCTCAAAACCGAGGTGGAATCTTTCAAAGCCCCCAGGTCAGTGGAAAATATGGCCCAAACCACAGAATCCTTTTCAAACGCATTCTTATGGACACCTACAGGAATGCATGGATCGTGCTATCCCAAATAAAACCACGACTCACTCCTCCAAAGGCAGGAGACCTGTCTGGTGGACCCCGGCCATAAATAAGCTATACAACAGAAGGAGGAAGCTACTACATGATACAGCAAAATCCCAAAAAGGGAAGGCATCTCTCATCAGTACTAGCAAGAAACTATGATCCCTCATAAAATCATCCAAGGCCAGCTTCGAAAGAAAAATTGCACAAGACGCTAAAGATAATCACAAGGCCTTCTTTAATTATGTCAGGAACCTGGGTGGCAACTCCCAGATATGCTCTGAGTTAGTGCAAAATGACAAAAAATACACTGAACCCACAGACATTGCCAACATTCTGGCAGACGGGTTCAGTGCAAACCCCCCCCCCCCCAAAGAGCAAATGTCCATCACAAAAGAGTGTAGCCTCCCTGACATCACAGATGCACAGGTGAGAGCTGCCCTCTCCAAAGCAAAAAACACAGCATCAATGGGACTGGACGGTGTCCTGGGCTGCGTCTTACACAAGCTCCAAGAATAACTGAATCCTCACAAAGTCACTGTTCAATCTCAGCCTTACTACAGGATATGTACCCAAGGAATGGCGTATAGCAACAGTGGTCCCACTCCACAAAGGTGGTGCCACAACAGACCTCGGAAACTATCGCGCTATAAGCCTGACTAGCCTGGTCTGCAAAGCTATGGAGCGTATCATCATGGAACTCGAACAAAGACACTGGGAACCTCCCCAATTCGGCTTTGTTAAAGGCAGATCTTGCCTCTTGAACCTGGTCAATTTCTTTGAAACAGTTACCAAGGCCATAGATGAAGGGAAGGTAGTCCACACAGCCTACCTGGACCTCGCAAAAGCCTTTGACACAATACCTCACTCGGCATCATAAATAAGCTCACCAGCTTAAATATCAACCCTATGTCACAAGATGGGCTGCAAACTGGCTCAGGGATAGAACCCACATGGTCAGAATCGCAGGTGCCATGTCAGACTCTAAACCAGTTACAAGTGGCGTCCCACAAGGCTCAGTCCTGGGACCTCTCGTTCGGTATATATTTCTCTGAGGTACAGGCTAACACGGGAGGACTATGGCTGACCAAGTTCGCAGATGACTGCAAACTGGGTGCCATAATCGACTCTCCGGCTGACACAAGCATCCAAAAGGGTCTCACAGAGACGGATAACTGGTGCCAGAGCAATGGCCTAAAGCTAAATGCCAAAAAGTGCATAGTCATCCCCTTTGGGAAAAACAAAGTGCCCACAAATTACCACATAGGTGGTAATCCATTAAGTATGGAAGAAGTAATTAGGGATTTGGGGACCCAAGTAGATTCTCCTTTGACAATCACGTTGCCAAAGTGGTTAGAAAGACCTTTTACATAGCCCACCTTATCACAAAAGGGTTCACATCTAGATCAAAATAGGTCATTGTACCTCTCTACTCATCACTCATCAGGCCCATAATTGAATACAATGCCCCATTTGGGATGTACCTCACCCGACACCTGCAGCAACTGGAAAGACCCCAAAAGTACCTCACCAAGAGGATCAAGGGTCTCAAACAGATGCCCTATGCAGTTCGGCTAAAGAAGCTCCAGCTCTACTCAGTGGCGATCTGTGCCTGACATATAAAGCCATGTCCAACCCAGAATTAATGGACATGCTCCACCTCAGGAAATCCAAATCCCTGAGAGCTACACGCTCCAGGGACTTAAACCTCAGCATCAAAATAAATAGGACATGCTGGAGGGACACATTCATATCCCAGAGGCTCCCCTCACTCTGGAACAAAATCCCAATCCAGGTTAGGCAGAGCCCCTCACTGACCCTCTAAGAGAAATCTTGATGAGTGGATGGGAGATCGTAAGATTACCCCTGGGATCTCTTCTGTGTCCCTGCTAGACAGAGGCACAGTAAACTAATCTTAAAAGGGCTATCCTCTGTGAACTACTAACAAGAGGCACAGTCAACTAATCTAAAAGGGTGGCGAAAGCCAAACACACTCTGGCTAGGCTTGTACATGCCCTAGGGCAGATAGCCTAGTATCAACATATGAACCTATAAGAAGTGTAAACCTTCTTTCCCCATTTATCCAGCGCCCTGGAATCTCTATCAGAAGGGGTAGGATTTTTGGCTGTAGAAGCCTTAACACCCTTGGGACCCTGAGAAATAGTTTCAGGGTCAGCAGCAGGATATTTGAAAGAAATGAAAGGAGAAATGGTGCAGTGGTTAGTGTGTATGCCTTTCAAGTGCAAGGTGCAAGGTTTGATTCTCACCACTGGAAAGAGCATTACATATTGAGGGTTGGGAGGGTGGCCTAATGGTTAAGGTGTTTGCCTTACAAACACAAGGTGCAGGGTTTGAGTCTCACAAGGGATAATTGGCTAGGCTTAAAATGGCTCGCAAGGGCAGTTAGCTTAGTACTAATCTATGAACCTATGAAATTTGTGGGAGTAAGGAACCCTGTAATATCTGTCTGGCTTACTAGGAGCCGGAGGCTGGGAATCAGTATCCATGCCTGATTCTGAGAACACATCAACAATGTCTAACACAGGAGGTGTATTGCCAAAGGCCTATGCTGAGGAAGAAGAAAATCCCTAAGCCTCTTTTTAGATTCTGAGAAGTCCTGACTCTCCCAGTGAAAATGTTCCCTTAAAGTATGCAAAGTCTCTCCAAAAGAGATTCTCAGGAGGAGAAGTAGAAGGGATGGACTCTTCTGCATCAGAGTCCTCATAACGTGGAATAGAAAATTCCTGATCAGAAGAGAAATAAAAAAAAAAATGGAAACCTGATCTGAAGATTCATAATCAGTGCCTTGCCTAGGCCTCTTAACAGGGGGGGGGTATGAACCCCTGATCAAGGTAATTAAATCCTCAGCCATTTTGATCATTTGTTCTTTAGGCATAGGGGCCTGAGCACGTGGCTCATGTCGGTTTTTTAGACACAGAAGTTGATTTTGGCCTGGTTTTTGATGATGGCATCGGTTTAATATACAAATTTTGAGGCCTGAAAACACCCTCAGAAGCCGGTGCCTGCTCAGCGGCTAAGGACCCATCCAAGGGAGAGACATCCGTGGGTTCAATACTTGCAGAAACTCGTGGCATATCGGACTCCGAATGGGTCTCGGTAGAGGCCTGCGACTCAAAAGTAGTGGGCATCAGGAGCTGCGAATGCGCCTCACTGAGTACTCCACTGGCTTAGGAGAAGCTTCGTCGTCGGTTTTGGACCTCGACAGTCTGTCTTTTTCCTTGCGTTTTTGTGAACTCCGGTAGTCGGATTGCTAACTGATGACATTTCAGGATAGTTAACTCTTGAACCAAAATATTTAGAAGCAAAAATATACAGACGCTTGATACTGCATTGGTTAAATTTAGCACAAAACCAACAGCAAGGCACGTTGTGCTCAGGGCCTAGGCAAGGAATACAGTACAAATGAAAATCCTTATGAGGTATTTGCTTCCCACAAGTAATGCAATTATTAACTTTTACTGTCATCGGTAAGGAGCAAGAAAAAGTTTCCCCAACGGGGTACTTAGCTTTAATTTGAAGACTTCGGTTCTGAAATTCGAAAACAAAAATTTTAGGAGTCGGCCGACCGGCACTTGTGAACTGCTTCTGCTTTGGGCACTGCGCAGCAAGAAAGACAGATTAAAATGGCGTCGGCTGCATGTTTTATACCCCTGACAACCTGATGTCATGGAAGAGGAGACAGCAACCGACGCAGGACCCAAGACTTTGTTATTCAGGCCGACTGAGGGCAACCTGCTAGCAGATTACCCCAAATGTAATGACTGCAACAGTGAAATACGAAGAACATCCAGGACTGCAACAGTAAATACACTTAAACATGTACAGTTATGTTAAGTGTACACAACTGTATTATGTTCTTCGTGTTTCATTGTTGCAATCATCACCTGTGGGAGGATTCAAAAAGCTGAGGAGAGGGATGGTAGGATTAGTAAGAGACCTAGGAATGGGTCAGCATGCCTTGCAGAACTGCAGAGGCAAACCCTGCCCTAGCCTTAGAAAATACAGGTAGGTGGTAATGCTTGGTAAAGGTATGAACACACGTCCAGGTGGCAGCTTCCAGGATGTTCCTGGTGGGAACTCCTCTGAGGAATGCTGTGGATGTGGAGGCTGCCCTAGTGGAATGGGTTCGAACAGACTTCAAGGGGGGGGGGGGTTCCCATGCAATCTGTAGCAGAAATGGACACACTGTGATATCCATTTGGAAATGAGCTTCCCTTCTGCCCCAGGACAAAGCTGACAAGTAGTTGGTCTATTTTCCTGAAGGGTTTAGTACGGTCATGATACTATCTGAGCTATCTGTGCACGTCTAGAGAGTGCACTATTCTTTCCCCCTTGTTTTGAGGGTTAGGAAAGGTGGGTAGATGTATGGTCTGGTTGAGAGTTGCATTAGATACCAACTTGGGCATAAAGGAGGGATTAGTCCTCAGGGAGAGACTGTCTGCATGGAAGGTAATGAAGGGCTCAATAGCCATCAGTGCCTGAAGTTCTGAAACCCTTCTGGCTGAGGTGACAGCTAAGAGAAAAGCAGTCTTCCAGGAGGGGTATCTTATAGTTCTGCTGAAGCAGCTGGTTCGAAGGGTGGTAAAGTTAGTTTTTTCTAAAACATAATTCAGGTCCCAGGCAGGAGTGGGTGGCCTTCTGGGAGGTCTGATATTAGAAGACCCTCTGAGGAACTGTTTAATCAAAGGCTGGGAGAAACAGGGGCTGTTCTGTATCAAAATGAGCTGAAATAGCTGCGGCATAGAGGAGAAGCCACTATTAAGTAGCTCCACTAGGTAGTCCAGGATAAGAGGGAGATTGGCTCCAGGAGGAGAATCTTTTCCATTTTCCTGCGTAAGATTTTCTGGCGCTGGCCCTTCTGGCCTCTGCGATGATGTCTAGGACCCGTTTGCTTAACAGGGGCCCTTTGTTTGCCATGGAACAACTAGTCACCGTTCCCACAAGAGGAGAAAATATACTAGATCTCATCACAAACATGAGGACAAAATGCTCCACACCGGAAGTATATCCCTCATTGGTGAGATCAGATCACAAACTTATCTCACTGGAAATCCACATCCCGCCCCCACCCCAAACAAAAAAGACCACAGTGAAGAACTTCTCTAAAGCAAACTTCACACTACTCAAGACTGGTGTGGTATCCTTCAAGGCCCCCGAGCCAGTGGAAACCACAACCCAAGCTGCGGAAGCCCTTACAAATGCCTTCTACGAACACCTCCAGGACTGCATGGATCAGGCAATCCCTAATAAAACCAAGACTCTTTCCACCAAGGGCAAACGTCCAGTCTGGTGGACCCCAGCCATAAACAAACTTTACAATAAGAGGAGAAAGCTGTTACATGATGGAGCAAAATCCATAAAAGAGAAGACACCCTTGATCATTATTATTAAAAAAATACGAGCACTCATAAAATCATCCAAGGCCAACTTTGAGAGAAAAATTGCAATAGATTCAAAAGACAATCATAAGGCCTTCTTCAGCTATGTTAGAAACCTGGGTGGAATCTCCCAGATATGCGCAGAATTAGTCCAAAATGATACAAAAATCACTGAACCCACAGACATTACCAACATACTGGCAGACAGGTTCAGTGCAAACGTCACCCCCCTCACCCCCCAAAAGGAGAGATAACTATCCCAGTGGAGTGTAGCCTCCCAGGCATCTCAAATGCGCAGGTGAAAGCTGCTCTCTCTAAAGCTAAAAACACAGCATCAATGGGACCGGATGGTGTCCCCGGCTGTGTGCTACACGAACTCAACGAGGAACTAAACCCGCATATAAGGCAGCTGTTTAATCTTAGCCTTACCACAGGATACGTGCCCAAGGAGTGGCGTACGGCAACTGTGGTCCCACTCCACAAAGGCGGTGCCTCTACAAACCCTGGTAATTACCGCCCCATAAGCTTAACAAGCCTGGTCTGCAAAGCTATGGAGAGGATCATAATGGAACTCATAAACAAAGACATAGGGGACTTGCAGACATTGGACCCGACCCAGTTTGGATTTGTCAAGGGCAGATCATGCCTTTTGAACTTGGTCGACTTCTTCGAAACAGTCACCAAGGCCATTGATGAGGGAAAGGCAGTCCATACAGCCTACCTTGACCTTGCAAAGCTTGACACAATACCCCACTCGGTATTATAGAAACTTACCAGCTTAAATGTAAACCCATATGTCACAAGATGGGTTGCAAACTGGCTAAAGGACAGAACCCACAGGGTTAGAGTTGCTGGCGCCAAGTGGTGTCCCACAGAGCTCAGTCCTTGGCCCCCTGTTGTTCGGCATCTACTTCTCAGAAGTACGGGCAAACATAGGAGGACTATGGCTGACAAAGTTTGCAGATGACTGCAAACTGGGCGCCATAGTGAAAAGTACATCGGACACAGATATCCTTCAGAGGGGTCTCACGGAAACTGATAGCTGGTGCCAGAGCCATGGCCTGAAGTTAAATGCCAAAAACTGTATAGTCATACCCTTCGGGAAAAACAAGGTAACCCCAAGCTACCATATAGGTGGCAATCCATTAAGCACAGAAGAGGTTATCAGGGACCTGGGGACCCAGGTTGACAGTGGCCTTTCTTTTGACACTCATATTGCTAAAGTGGTTAGAAAGACCTTCTACATTGCCCACCTGATCATGAAGGGATTCACATCCAGATCAAGTGAGGTCATTGTTCCCCTGTACTCTTCACTTATCAGACCAATGATCGAGTACAATGCCCCATTCGGGATGTATCTCACCCGACACCTGCAGCAATTGGAGAGACCCCAAAAGTTCCTCACCAAAAGGATGAAGGGACTCCAAAATCTGTCATATGCTGCCAGACTGAAGAAACTCCAGCTCTATTCAGTCGCATACGCCTGCTCAGAGGTGACCTGTGCCTGACATACAAGGCCATGTCCAACCCGGAATTAATGGACATGCTCCACCTCAAAAATCCAAATCTACCAGATCCACTAGAGCAAGTGACTTAAACCTTAGCACGGATATAAATAGGACATGCTGGAGGGATAGATTTGTCACCCAGAGACTCCCTATGCTGTGGAATAAAATCCCGGTCCATGTGAGGCAGAGCACCTCGCTGGCTCTGTTCAAGAGAAATCTTGACCGGTGGATGGGAGATCGTAGGTTTACCCCGGGAATCATCTCTGTGTCACTGCTGGACAGAGGCACAACAAACTAATGGGCACAGTATTTTTTAACATAAGGGGTGGCGTAAGCCACAAAACTTTGGGCTAGGCTTATAAATGCCTTAGGGCAGATAGCCTAGTATAAACCTATGAACCTATGAGCCATACTGATAGAGAGTCTGCAAGTCTGGGTGCAGAATCCCCCCCCCCCCACACCCCCGAGTTAAGAGGTCTGAGATCAGGTGAAGCTGCCTGGGAGGCTGTAAGGTCAGGCTGTGCAGAAAGGGGTACCAATGTTGTCTTGGCCAATCTGGAGCAATGAGGATGGCCTTTGGTCTTTCCTCCCTTATTTTTATCAGTACCTTGGGAATAAGAGGCAGAGGAGTGAATGCGTACACAAAGAGGGTGTTCCAGGGGAAGGTCAAGGCATCCACCTTCCATGCTAGGTGGTGATACTTCCTGGTAGAGAACTCTTTCAGCTGATGGTTGAGATGTGAAGCAGAGAGATCCACCTCCAGAGTCCCCCATGCCCGAGTGATTTGTAAAAAAATTTTTCTGTGGCGCTGCCATTCGTCAGGGTCTAGTAAGTTTCTGCTTAAGTGGTCTGCCAGGGTGTTGTTGATCCCTGGTAGGTATTGGGCTATCAGGTGTAGTCCCATGGAAGAGGCCGTCAGCCAGAGGTTCATGGCTAGCCTGCACAGTGGGGTAAGATTGGGTCCCTCCCTGTTTACTGATGTACCACATTACTGTGGTGGTGTCTGTTTTGATAAGGAGAACCCCTGGCTTGAAAAGGGTTTGAAAGATGTCAGAGCCTTTTGCACTGCCATCATTTCTTTCTGGTTGATGTGCAAGGGAAGGTGCTGGGAATCCCAAAGACTTTGGGTGCACCTGCCTTCTAGGTGAGCGCCCCAATCTATGTCTGAGGCGTCGGTGGTAATGGTCTGCCCCGGCTGGGTGGAGGGTGAAGGAAAGACCCTGGTTCTAAGTACAGGCTCCTGCTCACCAGAGAAATCCGGCCCTTATACAGGGGATCAGAGGTAGAGAGGTCTCTAGAGGTTGAGAGTGCTGACACCAAAGTTTTTTAGGTACCACTGAAGTTTTCTCATGTGAAGCCTGGCCAGAGGAATTAGAAGGATGCAAGATGCCATGTACCCCAAGGCTTGCAGGAACTTTCTCGCAGTGAGGTGACTTCTGGAAGCCAGCTGGGTAACACAGAGAGGCAGGAAGCTCTGCTTTTCTGGGGATAGGAAGGCCATTTGGGATGCCGTGTCCAGCAGTGCTACCAAGAAAATGATCTTCCTGGAGGATGTTTGCCTTGATTTCTTCTCGTTGATGGTGTACCCTAAGAAGGTTAAGAGGGTTTTGACAAAGAGGAGGTCCTTGAAGAGCTTTTCATTGCAATCTGCCTGAATGAGGCAGTCGTCCAGATAAGGGTATATTTTTCTGTCTGCAAAAGGCTATAGCCGGGGCTACTCATTTGGTGAATACCCTGGGAGCAGAAGATAAGCCAAAGGGTAGCGCAGAGGTATGCACGGAGCTCCATGTAGCAGCCTCTAAAATGTCCTTTGTTGCCACTCCTCTTAGGAAAGCTGTGGATGTGGCTACAGCTCTGGTGGAATGTGGCCTAATATTGGCTGGCACACCTTTTCCATGGAAAGAATAGCAGAATCTGATGCAGTGTCCAATCCATTTTGAAATTGTTTGTTTGGAGATTGCTTTTCCTTGTACTCCAGCAGCATAGGCTACAAATAGTTGGTCAGACTTTCTGGTGGCCTTAGTTCTGTCCAAGTAGTAGCGTAGTTGCCTGTGTATGTCCAAAGAATGCAGCAGTTTTTCCCCCCTATTTTGAGGATTGGGGAAGAAAGTAGGCAGATGAATAGCTTGATTTAGAGACACCCTGGAAATAACTTTTGGCATGAATGTAGGATTGGTTCTTAGAGAAACTCTGTTCTGATGAAAAATGAGGAAGGGAGGCACTGCCATGAGTGCCTGTATCTCCAAGACGCTTCTTGCAGATGTGACTGCCAATAGAAAGACTGTTTTCCATGATAGAAATTGCATTTCTGAAGTTGCTGCTGGCTCAAAAGGAGGAAGAGTTAACTTTTCCAAAACGAAATTGAGGTCCCATGCACGTACTGGCTGTTTTCTGGGAGGTTTGATATTCTTTATCCCTCTTAGAAACTGTCTTAGCAAAGGATGTGAAAACACTGGTGGGTCACAATTGTAATTTGCTGAGATTGCTGAGGTGTGAATCTTTATAGAAGAGTATGAGAGTCCAGTATGAAACATTTCTGCCAAGTATTCTAATATCTGAGGTATATTCAGTAATGTTGTGTCCTGACCCCTGTTGGCATTCCAGATGCTGAATCTCTTCCACTTGGCTGAATAGGTTTTTCTGGTGGAAGGTCTGCGTGCTTCTAGTAAGATCTCTTGAACTGTCTTGGAAAGAGAGATAGCTGGAGGAGTCATGGTAACCTCCAGGCTGTCAGATGCAATGTTTTCAGGTTTTGATGGACAGTCCTGTAATTGTGTTGTGTTAGGAGCAGGGGCCATAGGGGCAGAGGTCACGGTCTGGTCCGAGTTATGCTCAACAGCAGAGGATATCAGTGTTGCCTTGGCCAGTCTGGAGCTATCAAAATGCCTGTTGGTTGTTCTGCTTTGATCTTCAGTATCACCTTGGTTAGCAGAGGTACACAGGAGGGAATGCATACATTTTTAGGGAGTTCCAGCTGAAGGAGAGAGCATCCGTTTTCCAGGCTAGAGGATGGTGGGTCCTTGTGCAGAACTTTTCCAGGTGATGATTTAAGTGGGAAGCAAAGAGATCTACGTCCGGTCTTCCCCATGTCTTTGTTAGTTGTGAGAAAATGTGAGGATGCAGCATCCATTCGTGTGGATCCAAGGAATTTCTGCTCAGGTTGTCCGCCAGTACATTGTCCTTGCCTGGCACAAACTGGGATTGCAAATGTATCTTCAGACTCAGGGATTTTTCCCAGAGAAGCATTGTTAGTCTGCAGAGGGGATAAGAATGAGTGCCTCCCTGCTTGTTTATATACCACATGACAGTGGTGTTGTCTGTCCTTATTAGCAAATGTCCTTGTTGTAGTGATTTTTCGAAAGCCTCGATAGCATGTATCACTGCCAACATCTCTTTTTGGTTTATGTGCAGATGTCTTTCCTTTGGTGTCCATAGACCTTGAATGCATCTGCCCTCCATGTGCGCCCCCCATCCATGATCTGAGGCGTCTGTTGTAATCATTTGACCTGCTTGTGGTCTGTTGAAAGACGTGCCTTTGTTTAACTGACTCGCTTGAGCCCACCACAAAAATTCCTTTTGCAGACATGGAATAAGTGGGATTACGTCCTCTAGGCTTTGGCTGTGTTGGGACCACCATAAGCTTTTTAAATACCATTCTTTCTCATATGAAGTCCTGCCAAAGGTATCAGAAGAATGCAAGATGCCATGAACCCCAGGGCCTGCAGGATTTTCCTTGCAGTCAGCTGGGGGAGTTTTGCTAGGCCTTTGAAGTATTCTGGTAACTGCTGCTGTTTTTCCTCTGTGAGGTAGGTCATTAGAGTTTCTGTGTCCAGTTTGGCTCCTAGGAAAATAATCTGTTGGGATGGCAGTAGTCTTGACTTCTGAATGTTGACTGTGTATCCCAAGGCCTGCAGTAGTTGAATGACATAGTCCAAGTTTGCTTTTAAGGTTTGTTTGTTGTCTGCTTGTATGAGGCAGTCGTCCAGGTAGGGGTATATTTGAATCCCCTGGAGTCTGCAGTGTGCCACTACTGATGCCAGGCATTTCGTGAACACTCTGGGAGCAGTAGATAAGCCAAATGGCAATGCTGAGAATTGATAATGCTCTGTTCCTGCAAGAAATCTGAGGTATCTTCTGCAGCTTTGTCTGACTGGGACATGCAGGTATGCCTCCTTGAGGTCCAGAGTGACCAGCCAAGACCCCTTGCCCAGCATGGGAAGGAGTTGCTGCAGCATCAGCATTTTGAACTTTGGCACAATAAGAAAAGTATTTGAGACTTGAGTGAGTGCCTCTGCCCTTTGATGATGTGGCAGGTTTGGCATGCCTTGTCTGATTGGTAAAGTATGGAAGTGGAATCTGTAACCCTTGTCTATTAAATCCAGAATCCAGTTGTCCCTGGTTAAGATATGCCAGTTTTTTGAGAATAAGGATAATTTTCCGCCCAAAGGTGCTTCTCTTTGAGCCTTTGTAGGCGGTATGAAAGTCAAGTCATTGTGATTGTCCTTGTGGTGCAGCTGGACTGGCTGCAGCACTTCTTTGATTTGTAGGCTGCCATTGGCGGCCCCTGTAGGAGCCTCGGTATTGCCCTCGGCCACGCCTGTTCTTTCCCCTTTGAAACTTGTCCGAGTCTGGGAAGGACCAATTCTTTGAAGGCCAGTTTCTACTGAATCTGGGTGGCTGAACCTGGAGGAAATCCTTGACTGTCTGTACTGACTTAGCTTTTTCCTCAATGGACTTCAACACATCTTGTGCATTAGCAAAAGCTTCTGTTTTTCCAGAGGTGCATCAAGTAATTTTACTTTGACATGGTCTGGCAGTGGCTGATCTTTTAACCAAGCATGTCTACGTATCACAGCCCCAGTCATAGCTGCCCTACATGAAGCCTCCAATGCATCATAACCACACTGAAGAAAATGATTGTTAACCTGCTGAGTGTTATGTACGTGATCCTGCAATGCCTTTCTATCAATAGGCTCAGGAGAGGCTAACTTTTTCTGTAAATCATCCAGTAAAAAATCCTGGTACTGAAACATATGAAAAAGGCAGTTAAGTGACCTCATGGCTAGGATGGTACAGGTATAAACTTTTTTACCCCATCTCTCCATAGACCTAGCTTCCCTATCCGCTGGCAAAGGATTCTTGGCAGTGGAGGTAGCCACTCCCTTGGGGCCCTGTGAAATAGTTTCTAAATCCACGGAGTGGGCCTTAAAGAGATGCTTGTGAGTGTCAGGGACTCTGTAATATCTGTCTGGCTTGATAGGAGCAGGGGGGAAGAGAATCAGGGCTAGCACTGGAGTCGGAGAAAACATTATCCAAAACATCCATCACAGGAGGAATAGCTAAAGGTCTGTGCTGGAGAAGCTTTAAGAAGGTACAGAGCCTTTTCCTGGAATCAGAGAATTCCTGACCCTGCCAATGGAAATGTTCCCTCATTGAGTGCAGGACTTCACCAAACGAGAAATCCTCTGGAGGAGAGGCAGAGAGAATAGATTCCTCAGCATCAGAGTCCTCATAGGCCTGGAAGGATTCTTCTTGAATATCTGAATGCTCAGAATCCCCAGAGGCCTCATCTGAAGAAAGGTTTTCAGTCTGCTCAGTTCTAGGCCTTTTTTCTACAGGAGGCTGAGAACCTCAGGGTGAGGCTGAGACCCCCTGATAAGGGAAATAAGGTCTGCAGCCAGAGACGACATCTGTTTATCAGAGGAGGGGGCCTGGACAGCAGGTTTAGGATGGGCCTTGGCCTGACTGGCGGCCTTAGCACATGCAAAGGCCTTGATGGACATAGATACAGGAGGCCTAGCAGCCCCACGTGCAGGAGTGACCTTGTCCACCGGAATGGTGTCGGGTAAATCAAGAACTTCGGTTTCCGGAGGAAAATCAACAACCGGCACTGGAGAGGGTTCCGGGACCAAAGGACGAGTTAACGCTGTGTTGTCGGCCTGGAGTGGTTGAATAACCGCTTCCGCAGGGACCGAAGCACTAGCGGAGGGTCTAGGAGTAGTATCGGTAGAGGACGCGGGCCGAGGATGCCGATCCCGGTCCTTCCGTTTTTTGGAAGATTGAGTTGTCGGTTGATCCGACGGCATGATATACGCAAAGGATTCGCCGAAAAAGTCTTCAGCAAATTCTGCCCGGTGCCTGAGAGTGCGCTTATTAAAGCAAGCACAGGCCAAGACGTCGTGGTCTGGGCCCAGGCAAGGAAGACAGTAGGAATGGAAGTCCTTATGAGGTATTTGTTTGCCACAAGACAAACAATTATTAACTTTCTCAATTTGTTCCGACATCGGCTGAGGCAAGAAAAAATGTTCCCCAACGGGGTACTTAGCTTTTAGATGACTTTGGTACTGAAATCACAGGAGCTGACCGACCGGCACTTGCGAACTGCTTCTGCTTCGGGCACCACGTGGCAAGAAAGACTGAAGAAGATGGCGTCGGCCGATGCCTTTATACTCCAGCCGTTGTGACGTCGGAGGAGGCGACACCAGCACGCGGACCCAGACTTTGGAATTCGGCCGACCGAGGGCTGCCTGAGGCAGGACAACCCATATGTTATGACTGCAGTTGCATTCTTGAAGGACATCATATGGATAGAGGCAGAGAGAAACAAAGAATATATGGATAGAGGCAGTAAACCCTGTGGAAATTGTATAATATGTAAATATGTAGCGGAAACCTTTGAAATTATTAATGGTATAAAGTTTCAGGTACAAGGTTGTTTTACTTGTAGAAGTGTTGGTATTATTTATGCAATTAAGTGGCCCTGTAGAAAGTTTTATATAGGAGAAAGTAAAAGGAGTTTAGGAGAGAGGGTTAAGGAACCCATTAGAGAAGTTATTATTAGTCCCACAGCAAAACATTTTAACAAGATGCATTAGGGTATTTTAGTAGTTTACAAGTATCAGTTGTTGCTGTTGCTGTTGTGTCTTTCGGCTTTTCCTGGTTAGGGGTCGCCACAAAGTACAGTTTTGCACCTACCATAAATGTAGATGTTCGAGTGTTCACACTGCTGCAGTCATCACACTTGGGTTATCCTGCCATCAGGCGGTCCCGCAGTCGGCCAGAGTTCCAAAGTCTTGGTCCGGTGTCGGTTGCTGTCGCTTCTTCCCTGACGTCAGTGCGCCAGGGGTATATAATATGCACCGGACGCCATTTTCTTCAGTTTTTCTTGCCCCAGATGTCAGGCGCCCCCAAGTGGGTAGGCAATACATATTGCTAATCAAAAATATACATATAAAATAAAAACAATACTTTCAGTTACTAGCAAATACACCCCAAAGGTTGTATAGGGTAGAAGGGTATAGATAAGTTCAGATAGTTTAGAGGGGATGGAGGGAGGGTAACCTGGACTGCAGCAGTGTGAACACTCTAACATCTACATTTATGGTAGGTACAAAACTGTACTATGTTCATCGTGTTACACTGCTGCAGTCATCACACTTGGGTTGAAGCTAGTTTGGGTGGTTGGTCTATAAAGAGTTAGGATTGCCTAAGAGTCCCTGCAGCACTGCAGTGGCAAATCCTTCTCTGGATTTAGAGTAAAGAGGCAGGTGGTAATGCTTGGTGAAGGTATGCACTGAACTGCAAGTTGCAGCCTCCAAAATTTCCTTGGTAGGTACTCCTCTGAGAAAGGCTGTTGAAGTGGCTGTTGCCCTGGCGGAATGAGGCCTAATGTTATTAGGGACTGATTTTCCATGCTGTGTGTAGCAGTACCGAATACAGTGTCCTATCCATTTGGATATAGTCTGCTTTGAGATAGCCTTGCCTTGTGATCCTGCAGCATATGCTACAAACAGTTGATCGGTTTTCCTGAAAGCTTTTGTTTTGTCCAAGTAGAAGCGTAGCTGCCTGTGTATGTCCAAAGAATGCAGACGTTTCTCTCCTTTATTTTGGAGGTTTGGATAAAAAGTAGGCAAATGGATGGTTTGGTTAAGAGCCACACTAGATACCACCTTTGGCATGAAGGTAGGGTTTAGATACTCTGTCCTGATGAAAAATTATGAAAGGTTCCACTGCCATTAATGCCTGTAGCGCTGAGACTCTCTGTGCTGAAGTTACTGCCAGGAGCAGAGCTGTTTTCCATGATAAAACTTTTAGATCGGCTGTATTGGCTGGCTCAAACAGTGGTAGGGTCAGTTTTTCCAGAACTAAATTGAGGTCCCAAGTTGGTGTTGGTGCTCTCCGGGGCAGTCTTATGTTTTTAGTCCCTCTGAGATACTGCTTTAGCAAGGGATGAGAGAATAAAGGAGGATCCGTGTTGTAATGTACAGAAATGGCAGAGACGTGGATCTTAATTGATGAAAAGGATAGGCCTCTGTCCAGCATCTCAGTTAAGTATTGTAAAATCTGAGGAATGTTTGGAACAAGAGGGTCAAGGCTGTGAGCCTGGTTCCAGGCGCAGAATCTCTTCCATTTTTCTGAGTAAGCTTTCCTGGTGCTAGGCCTCCTGGCCTCCAAAAGGACATCCATAACAGCTTTAGAGAGAGGTGTTGACTGTTTGACTAAAGTATCTGCCATGCAGCCAGGTTTAGGGTTTTGAGCTGACCGTACAGGATCCGATTGTTTTGTTGAGTCAGAAGGTGTGGAATTTGGGGCAAAATCTATGGTGGGCCCTGAGCCAAGTTCCTTAAGATAGAGTACCAGTGCTGGCGTGGCCAGTCTGGAGCAATCAGGATCATCTGTGGTTTTTCTTGTCTGGCTTTTAGGAGTACCTTTGAAAGGAGAGGCAGCGGTGGGAAGGCATAGACTTTTAGGTTTTTCCAGCTGAACAGAAGAGCATCCACTTCCCATGCTTGTCTGTGATTAAGTCCTTGTGCAAAATTTTTGTAGTTGGCAATTCAAAAGGGAGGCAAAAAGATCTATGTCTGGGCACCCCCATTTTTGTGTTATCATGCTGAAGATTTGTGGATTCAATTTCCATTTGGGAGGGTCCATGATATTTCTGTTTAGTTCGTCTGCCAGAGTATTTTTCTTTCCTGGCAGGAATTGTGCTTGCAGGTGAACTTGGTACGTAAGAGCTGTGTTCCACAAGGTCATGGCTTGCCTGCACAGGGGATAAGAATGAGTGCCCCCTAGTTTGTTTATGTACCACATTACTGTGGTGTTGTCTGTCTTTAGTAATAGTTGTCCTGGAAGTAGAAGGTCCTTGAAAGCTGTTAAGGGCATTTTGAACAGCCAACATCTCTTTTTGATTGATGTGAAGATGCATCTGGTCTATGGTCCACTTGCCCTGAATGCATTTTCCTGCCATGTGAGCTCCCCAGGCGTAATCCGAAGCACCTGTTAGAGTTTGCCTGGCTGTGGGTTGGGTAAAAGGCTGACCCTTGTTTAGGTGACATGCCTGTGCCCACCATCGAAACTCCTGTTGTAGGCAGGGAATCATTGGAATTACTGCTTCTAGACTGTGAGAATGTTGAGTCCAAACACTTTTTAGGTACCATTGTAATTTCCTCATATGCAGTCTGGCATATGGTATTAGTAGCATGCAGGATGCCATGAATCCCAGGGCCTGCAGGGAGATGGGACGTTTTTGCCAGTATTTGAAAATATTGGGTTAGTTGCACTTGTCTGTCTGGCGTGAGGTAAGCCATCTGGGCCGTTGTATTTAAGCTGGCACCCAGGAATGTAATCTGTTGTGAGGGCACTAGTTTTGACTTCTTTTCGTTTACTGTGTACCCTAGAGAAATTAACAACTTTTTCACAAACGCCAGATGCTGTAGAAGAATGTCCTTTGCCTCTGCTTGAATGAGGCAGTTGTCCAGGTATGGATAGATTTTGATTCCTTTTTGTCTGCAAAATGCAATTACTGGTGCCAGGCACTTTGTGAAGACTCTGGGCGCAGTAGATAAGCCAAACGGCAGTGCAGAGAATCAGTAGTGCATTGTACCAGCTTTGAATCGGAGGCATCTTCTGCAATTTTGTCTGCTAGGGACATGCAGGTATGCCTCTTTGAGGTCCAGAGTAACAAGCCAAGCCTTCTTGCCAGCATGGGTAGAAGCTGCTGTAATGTCAACATTTTGAATTTTGGAATATCCAGTTAAGTATTCAGAATTGAAAGGTCCAGTATAGGCCTCCAGGCTTTGTCCTTTCTGGGGACCAGGAAGAGTCTTGAGTAAAATCCCTGTCCTTGTTCCTGTTGTGGTACTTTTTGTATAGCTCTCATGTCCATGAGGCTAAAATTTGTTTTTGTGCCTCTGGCCATTGATTTTGTGGCAGGTCTGGCATTCCTTTTAGCTTTGGTAAAGTATGAAAGTGGAATCTGTAACCTTGAGACACAATATTCAGGACCCATTTGTCTTGGGTGATTGTTTGCCAGTTTTGAGAAAAAAGTGCTAGTTTTCCCCCTAAGGGGGCTTCCAAAAGGGATGTGCTTGGAGTACGCAAAGGAAAGTCATTGCGACTGTTTCCTGTAAGGTTGAAACTTGCCCTCACTTCCTTTTGGGGTTGAGGTGCCCCACTGTCGTCTGTTTGAGCCTTGGGGTTGAGATCTGCCTCTTGGGCATCTGTATCTGCCTCTCTGTGGCCTGTCTGACACTGGAAAGGACCAATTTTTTGTTGATCAATTTCTGCTAAACCGAAGTGGTTGTACCTGTAAGAAATCCTTGACTGTTTGCATAGATTTAGCTTTATCCTCAATTTTCTTTAACACCTCTTCTGCCTTAACACCAAACAAGGTATCATGCTGTAAAGGAGCATCCAATAACTTTGCCTTAACATGATCAGGTAAACTCTGTTCTTTTAACCAAGCATGTCTTCGAATAACAGAACCTGTAACTGGCTCTACAAAAGGCCTCTAAAGCATCAAAACCACATTGCAGAGTATGTTTTCCCACCTGTTCAACTGCATGCAATAAATCCTGCATTTCTTTACAACCAGGAGCTTCTGAGCTAGCAAGCATTTTCTGTTTTAACTGAGCCATTAAATATTGTTGGTACTTAAGCATGTGAAACTGGCAATTTAAAGCTCTTACTGCTGAGGTTGCAGACGTGTATACTTTCTTCCCCCATCTATCCGAAGCTCTGGAATCTCTGTCAAAGGGTACTGGATTTTTTGCAATGGAAGCTTTAACCCCTTTTGGACCCTGTGAAATAGTTTCTGGATCTGCAGAAGGGTTTTTGTAAAGAAACTTGAGAGTCAGGGACTCTATAATACATATCTGGCTTGGCTGGAGCAGGGGGCAAAGAGTCAGGAGATAAGCTGGATTCAGAGAACACATCATCCACAATGTCTAGCACAGGCGGAATAGCCAGGGGCCTGTGTTGAGGCAATAAGAGGAAATCCCTGAGCCCTTTCTTAGATTCTGAGTAATCCTGACTTTCCCAATGGAAATGTTCCCTCATGGTATGTAAAGTTTCCCCAAAAGAATAATCCTCAGGAGGAGAGGCTGAAGGGATAGATTCCTCAGCATCAGAGTCCTCATAGGGGGGTAAAGAGTATCCCTGGTCTGAATAGGAATTAGAGGAAATGTAAACCTGATCAGACGAGTCAGTCTGTATCCTGCCTAGGCCTTTTCTCAGGGGGGGGATGGGAACCCCTGATTAGAGTAATGAGGTCTTCGGCCATTTTAAGCATCTGTTTCTTAGGCATGGAGGACTGTCCAGGAGAATGCTGTACTTGTTTCTTTGTCTTTAATGGTACCTTTGCCTTGGCTGTTGTTTGTAAGTTGTGAAGTTCTGAAAACACCCTCAGAAGCAGATGCCTGCTCAGCGGCTCCGGACCCATCTGAGGGATTCGTTTCCGTAGGCCCAATACCTTGAGTTTTCAGAGGCCTAGATGTCTCCACGTGGGAGTCGGAAGTGGCCTGTGGCTCTGAGGTAGTGGGTGTCAAGGGCTGCGAAAGCGCTTCACTGAGAACCGGCGACTGGCCTAGAAGAGGCTTAGTCGGTTTTGGACCTCGGATGCCTGTCTTTATCCTTGTCTTTGTGTTTTTTTGGTACTGAGGTCATCGGCTGATCTGATGGCATGGTATAATTGAACCTTTGGCCAAAGTAGTGTAAAGCAAAATCAAAACGCCTTTTTATAGTGCGTTTGTTGAATCTAGCACAAAATCGACAACTAGTGACATCGTGATCAGGGCCTAGGCATGGAATACAGTAAGAGTGGAAGTCCTTATGAGGTATTTGCTTCCCACAAGAAATACAATTATTAACTTTTTCTGACATCGGTCTGAGGCAAGAAAAAGGTTTCCCCAATGGGGTACTTAGCTTTATTAAAGACTTCGGATCTGAAATTCAACTTCAAAAATCTCAGGAGTCAGCCGACCGGCACTTGCGAACTGCTTCTGCTTCGGGCTCCGCACGGCAAGAAAGGCGGGAAAAAATGGCGTTGGATGCATATTATATAACCCTGGCACACTGACGTCAGGGAAGAAGCGACAGCAACAGACGCCGGACCAAGACTTTGGAACTCTGTTCGACTGCGGGACCGCCTGACGGCAGGATAATCCAAGTGTGATGACTGCAGCAGTGTAACACGATGAACATCGGAACTCCGGTCCGCTAATGACTGGCAGTAGATTTTTATGTGCAGAGTTGCTGGCCCTGACGCACAACCTTCAACTAAGGTACGCTCATTCATGCACGTCTCCACACAGAAGACGCTCTAGCTGAGAATCGAACAGGACAACCAGTGTTAGAACAAATTAAATACGATTTTTTAAGTGAAAATACAACTAAATACCTTCTGAGAAAGAAGGAATCTATTGAAATAAAACACACTCCAACCAAATGGTAAGAATAAGGAGTGTAACTGGAAAAGTTTTATTTGAAATGTATATTTTAAGACAAGAATTTTATGTTAATTGATTATATTACTGAATTATTATCTTGCTAATTAGATGATTGTTTGTCCTCTTTTAATATAAAAGTAGTCTATTTTGTAGTTGTAATTACTCTGTAAAGGCTGTGTTTTAGCCGAGGCACTACAGAGGATTGATTTGGTTTACAACAAATTTAGTTTGGGAGGATTTTGGTTCCTGGTCTTTCGTTGTGGATTTTAACATATGGAATTGTGTCCAATATGGAAATTACAGAGTTCCCAGTCTAGACAATCTTTTTCGACTCTTTTTACTGATTTTTTTTTTTTTTTTAACAAGTCTCCAAAAAGAAATGGGACAACTTCACAAGGAAGGTTGTGGAACTTTGTTACTTGTGGGACTGGCACAATCGTGCAGCAACAATTTGTGTCTTTCGGCTTTTCCCGGTTAGGGGTCGCCACAGTGGAACTCCGGTCTGCTAATGATTGGTAGTTGATTTTTACGTGTCGAGTTACCAGCCCTGACACACAACCTTCAACGAAGGTATGCCCATTCACGCACATCTCCACGCAGAAGACGCTCTAGCTGAGAATCGAACCGGACAGCGTCTTACTGTTTGGTGACAATCGTGCAGCAACAATTATTTTTTTTAAAAACCTTTATGAAATTATCACAAACACATAACTCATACAAATATAGCAACTGCTTTTTTTGACAGCCAAAGGAACTTAACTTAAAAATCATAGCATGTCTAGGCAATTCAAATCCTGGGTACTCGCTCAAAAGAAAAATTTTTAAGTTACAGTCATTTGCTCCCCAATATTTCTGACATTATTCTGTTGGGGCATTTTTAAAATCTGCCAGCTCACTGCACTCCCAAAACAAAACACAACAAAACAAGAAAAACAAAACATGTTTCCATCTTGTATAGAAAGCACGGGGGGGAGATGAAGTGTGAACCACATTTGCCTGTGGCAAAAATATAGCTTTAAGAACTACTTTGGCCTCGTAGAGTCCAGCTTTTTCAATGAACCTCAAAGGAGATAGAGAGGAGTATATAAAAAGGCTGTCTAGCCATAGGTGGACTACATTTCTTCTCCAACCATCAGGAGAAGTTATAAGAGGAGTATTCAGAACATTCAGTGCTGCTAGAGATGTAAAATGATTACATACCCATTTGCTCATTTGTGGAAAATTCAAATTGGCAACTGACTAAAGCATCCTTTCTGTGAGGAGTGGCATCAGAAAACAATGACTTAACACAAAGGAGATAAACCTAACCAAAGAAAGCATTCTGTTTATGTAGCCAATGCCATACGTTTATGGCCTCTTAAAGGACAAGACTGGGTTCTTCATTTCCTGTGACACCAGTCAAAGGTTTCTCCTAAAAATGCAATCCACTGATCCAAATTACGCTTTACTTGGTTTAGGGAAGACCTCTGCTGCACATGGATGTGAAGCTTGTTCCACAAAAGGGCATTTTCAGAGACATAATGTTCCCTCCAACATGTCCTATACATGTCACAGGCAAGGTGAAAGTCCTTAAAATTGGGTATTTGTGATGCTATTTTGCAGACAGGCAGAAGGTCCAAGAATGCCTTGCATGTCAGGCATAAATCAACCCACTGATCTGCAGAAGACTGTACAAGAGATAGGGCTTTGTGGTGATCCTTGAAGGACTGGTTTACATTTTGTATCCATTTTGTGAAGAATATCTGCAGACATTCTAGTTACTGCATGTGCCTTTGTCAGGTACATACTGGTGGGGGGGGGGGGGACTATACTCAATGATTGGTCTGATGAGGGCCAAATACAATGGAACAACGACTTCCTTGGACCTAGATGCCATACCCTGTTCTATAAGTTGTGTAACAAAAAGACTTCCTTACTACTACAGACACATGATGGTTGAATGATTACTGTCTACAAGTGTTCCCAAATCCCAGACTACTAGATTTATTCTTGGAGGTTTGTTATCAGTGAGGTAGTTTCCAGGGGTGGCAGACTTAACAAAAGCATGACTATGCATTTCTAAGCATTGGTTTTAGACCATGGTTTTGACACCAGTTATTTGTCTAAATCAGCCCTTCTTGGGGGTCATTTGCATGTTGGGGGGGATTCGATGACTGCACCTAGCTTGCAATAGTCAGCAAACTTTTAGCCGGAGGCTCTTGATGTTGGTCTTGACTATAGAGAAGTAGATGCCAAAAAGGAGTGGACCCAGCACAGAACCCTGAGGGGACTCAGCTAGTCACCAGACATTTGTGGAGGTGTACTCCACTAACCTAACTTCTTGGGTCCTATATCAGACAAATACACAGCTATCCATTAGGTGACAGGGGTTTATACCAGATTCCATGAGTTTTGTCTACAATGCCTGAGTGAGGTATTGTATCAAATGCCTTGGCCAGATCAAGGCAGACAATGTGTTTAGTTTTGCCACCTGCCTTGATGACTTTCTTAAAGTTGTTCACCAGGTTAAGCAGGCATAATCTGACAATGATGAAACCAAACTGGGATGGATACAATGTTTGAAGATTTATTATGTCAGTGTTAATCATTCCATGACAATTCTTTCCATGGCTTTTCATACATGACCAGCCCAGATTCATGGTATTTAGGAGGCATCCTGTAAGATTCTCGGGGCTGTAGAGTGTGTCAAGGACCTGCTCTCTAATGACAGGTGGTGGCGCGAGTATGTTCAATGTCATTTCTAGAGTGGTAGCGGCAGGGTGGGGGTGGTGGTGGTGGTGGTGTAAAATTGGAGCTGAACTGGAATTGACAGGAGAAAACTGGCAAAGTAACCAAGGCATTGGGAACAAATATCTGGAGGAGGAATGAGGCAAATCAGAAGTTTGGACTGCAGGTTAGATACTACCTACCCTACACCAAAGGGGAGTGATATCAGAGTAAAGGCAAAGAAAAAGGGATAGGGGAGTGCTAAATAAAAGAAACTCGGGCAGAGTTTTTTGTATAGTCTAGAAAAGAAGCTGCCATTAAAAAAAGGGATAATTAGTAGGGCATACAAAATACTGCATAACTATAAGATTCAATCACAAGAGGTTAGAAAGTACAGTTGTGTACACTTACCATATATGTAGATGTTAGAGTGTACTCACTGTTGCAGTCATTACATTTGGGTTTATCTGTTTGCAGGTTGCCCTCAGTCGGCCTGAATTCCAAAGTCTTGGGTCCTGCGTCAGTTGCAGTCTTCTCTTCCATGACGTCAGGTCGTCAGGGGTATAAAACATGCAGCCGACACGATTTTCTTTAGTTTTTCTTGCCCCCGATGTCAAGTGCCCCCCCCCCCAAAAAAAAAAAAAAAAAAAAAAAAAAAAAATATATATATATATATATATATATATATATATATATACACACACACACACACACACACACACATCAATATAAACTTTACCTTCATCTACAAGCAAATACACCACATAGATTGTAGAAGATAGAGAAGGAAAGAAACTGTAGAATGACAGGGGGGTGGCGGGAGGGTAACCTGGACTGCAACAGTGAATACACTCGAACATCTACATTTATGGTAAGTGTACACAACTGTACTATGTTCTTCATGTATCACTGTTGCAGTCATTACATTTGGGTAGAATCCCAAAGCTATGGTTGGGAGGCTGGAGCTAAATAGCATTAGGTGCGGCTATAAGGCCCTGCAGCACTGCAGTGGCAAAGCCTGCCCTGGACTTAGAGTAGACAGGCAAATGGTAATGTTTTGTAAAGGTGTGAACAGAATTCCAAGTAGCAGCCTGTAGAATGTCTTTGGTTGGTACTCCTCTGAGAAAGGCTGCTGAAGTAGCTGCAGCTCTGGTGGACTGAGACCTAATGCCCTTGGGCACAGGTTTACTATGGTGTAAGTAGCCGAAACGGATGCAGTGGCTTATCCAATTTGAAATTGGATGCTTTGAAATAGCCTTTCCTTCTGATCCTGCAACATATGACACTAGTAATTGCTCTGTTTTTCTTAGAGCTCTAGTCCTGCTCCAGTAGAATCTTAGCTGTCTGTGTACGTCCAAGGAATGCAGAATTCTCTCCCCTTTGTTCTGCGGAATTGGATAAAAAGTTGGCAGATGAATTGTTTGGTTAAGAGCCACACTGGAAACCACCTAAGGCATAAAAGTAGGAATTGTCCTCACAGACACCCTATCTGGGTAAAATATGATAAAAGGCTCTGCAGCCATGAGGGCCTGTAGCTCTGAAACTCTTCTTGCTGAAGTAATTGCTAGTAGCAGAGCTGTCTTCCATGATGAGAACTTTATATCAGTGGTAGCAGCTGGATCAAATGGAGGCAGGGTGAGCTTTTCCAACACATAATTGAGGTCCCATGCAGGTAATGGTGATCTTCTAGGAGGCCTTAAATTTTTGGCTCCTCTAAGATACTGCTTTAGTAAAGGATGAGAAAAGATAGGTGGCTTTGTATTGTAATGAGCCGAAATGGCAGAGGCATGGACCTTGATTGATGAGAAAGATAGGCCTTTGTCAAGCATCTCAGTTAAGTGTTGTAATATCTGAGGAATATGTGGTTCTGCTGTATCCGTTCCTTGTGTTTGATTCCAAGCACAGAATCTCTTCCATTTATTAGTGTAAGATTTTCTAGTACTAGGCCTTCTGGCTTCCAAAATGACATCTATCAGAGCTTTACTGAGAGGTGTCGTTTGTATGATTACATGATTAGCCATGCTGCCAGGTTCAGGGTCTGTAGTTGATCGTACAGGATCTGATTGTTTTGCTGAGGCAGTAGTTGTGGTCTTTGAGGCAAGGTCCGAACTGGGTATTGAGACAAGTTCCTTAGGACTGGGTACCAGTATTGACGGGGCCATTCCAGGGCATTTAATATCATCTTCGGCTTCTCTTGTCTGACTTTTAGGAGGACCTTGGGTAGAAGAGGCAGAGGAGGAAAGGCGTAAACTAATAGGTTTTGCCAACTGAAGGACAGGGCGTCCACTTTCCATGCTTGTCTGTGATAAGTCCTTGTGCAGAATCCTTTCAAATGATAATTTTGAGGAGAGGCAAATAGATCTATGTCTGGGCTCCCCCATTTCTCTGTTATCATGCTGAAGACTTGTGGATTTAGTTTCCACTCGTGAGGATCCATAAGGTTTCTCCTTAAATCGTCTGCCAGAGTGTTTTATTTTCCTGGCAGGAATTGAGCTTGAAGATGTATTTGGTAGGTCAAAGCTGTGTCCCACAGTGCCATGGCTAATCTGCAAAGGGGGTATGAGTGTGTGCCCCCTTGCTTGTTTAGACACTACATGACTGTGGTGTTGTCCATCTTTATTAGTAGTTGTCCTGGATGAAGTAAGCCCTTGAAGGCTGTTAGGGCATTTTGAACAGCTAGCATCTCTTTCTGGTTGATATGTAGATGCATTTGTTTTGGTGCCCATATGCCCTGAATGCATCTTCCTGACATGTAGGACCCCCAGGCATAATGTGAAGTGTCTGTTGTTAAGGTTTGGCTTGCAGGGGGTAGAGTGAAGGGCCATCCCATGTTTTGGTGACAGGCCTTTGCCCACCATAGAAACTCCTGTTGCAGGCAGGGAATGAAAGGAATTATTGTTTCCAGACAGTGTGAATGTTGACTCCATAAACATTTTAGGTACCACTGAAGTTTCCTCATATGCAGTCTTGCATATGGAATTAGTAGGATGCTATGAAGCCCAGAGCCTGCAGAATTTCTCTTGCAGAAGATTGGGTTTTTGTTGCCATCAGTTTGAAGTAAGTAGTCAGTTACCTTTGTTTGTGTTGCGTGAGGTAAGCCATCTGAGCAATTGTATTCAAGCTTGCACCCAGGAATGTTATCTTTTGAAAGGGTACCCAGTTGTGATTTCCTTTCGTTTGTGTACCCTAGGCATGTTAGAAGCCTTTTCACAAACGCCAGGTGTCATAAAAGTGTGTCTCTGCTTGAATGAGACAGTCGTCCAAGTAAGGATATATTTGTATACTTCTTTGTCTGCAAAATGCAATTACTGGTGCCAGGCACTTTGTAAAGACCCTAGGTGCAGTAGATAAGCCAAGGGGCAGTGCAGAGAATTGGTAACGCATTAAGCCAGCCTTGAATCTGAGGTATCTTCTGCACGACTGTCTTACTGGGACATGCAGGTATGCCTCTTTTAGGTCTAAAGTCACCAGCCAAGCATTCTTGCCCAGCATGGGCAGAAGCTGTTGCAAAGTGAGCATTTTGAATTTTGGAATGTCCAGGTATGTGTTCAAAATCGATAAATCCAGTATTGGCCGCCAGGCCTGGTCATTTCTGGGTACCAAGAACAGTCTTGAGTAAAAACCTTGTCCTTTTTCCTGTTCTGGTACTGTTCGAATGGCCCCTATATCCATGAGGGACGCAACCTGTTTCTGTGCCTCTGCCCATTGATTTTCTGGCAGATCTAGGCAACCATTTGTCATTGGCAGAGTGTGGAAATGGAATCTGTATCCCTGTGATACAATGTTTAGTACCCACTTGTCCTAGGTTATTAATGCCAATTTTGAGCAAAAAGTGCTAATTTTCCCCCTATGGGTGCTGCCAAAAGATAAGTGCTTGGTGTAGGCAGAGGGAAGTCATTGGGATTGCTTTCTGCAGGTTTGTGCTTTATCTCCTCCAGATTTGGAGGTGGATGCACCCCATTGCTCTGACCTGTATGAGTCTTGCAAAATAAAGAACCAACCACAGAAACTGGGATGCTGCAACAATTTATTCTTCCGATACCTCGGCTGAATGCCTTCAAAGGAATAATCACAGAAAACAGTTGCTGCATCTTAAATACTATGCATCACACCAATCAATTAATCAATTACAGAAAGATAATAGATCCAGAAAGTTAAGGAGACCCTACATATATAAATACCATAGAAGAAAGTTACCTGGAAAAATGACATCAAAAAACAGTCACAATATAGATGTAAAAAATTGCAATAATAACTTGTAATTAAATAGTGAGATTAATTTCTAAATTCAACCCCCTTGGTTTCAAAGTACCAAATTTCAATATGAATCTACTTTCCAGATTCAACAAATTTTGCAAAAAATTCCCAGCATTCTATGATTTGGGTTTAGCTAAAGCACACAAAAATAAAGAGTCCATCATACCATTGTGAACTGTATTAAAGTGTTCAGAAATCGGACTGTCCATCCTAACATTACAAATATCGCCCATGTGTTCCAAAATACGTATCTTCAATTGGCGTTTGGTTTGACCTATGTAATATTTGGGTGGAACACATCCACAACCAACAATTTACACTACCCCACATGATTTGCAATTAAAATTATTATAGGCAATATATTTTACCCCATTAATAATACTTCCTGATAAATTTTTAACTTTAGAGCAAACTTTACATTTACCACACTAAACATGCCATATGATCATTGTTGCAGCATCCCAGTTTCGGTGGTTGGTTCTTTACTCTGCTGTTTGATGGTTTTCTACTGTATGAGTCTTGCGCCTGGTATCTGGAACCCTTAGGGCATCTGGATTTGCCCCTCTGAGCTCTGTCTGACACAGGAAAGGACCAATTTTTTGTAGGCCAGTGTCTACTGAATCTGGGTGGCTGCACTTGTAAGACGTCTTTAACAGTTTGCATAGACTTAGCTTTGTCTTCCATTTTCTTTAAAACCTCTTCTGCCTTAATACCAAACAGAGAATCATGTTGTATAGGTGCATCTAGCAATTTAGCTTTAACATGGTCAAGCAAATTTTGTTCCTTTAACCAGGCATGCCTCCTAATCACAGATCCAGTAACTGCAGATGCAGGAGGCCTCCAAGAATCAAAACCACATTGCAAAGTATGCGTTCCAACTTGTTCAGCTGCATGCAATAATTCCTGCAATTCTTTATTTTCTGCACATTCTGAAATAATCATCATTTTCTGTTTCAGCAATCCCATAACATGTTGTTGGTACTTAAGCATATGTAATTGACAGTTTAAGGCTCTGATTGCCAAGGTTGCAGATGTATAAACCTTTTTTTCCCCATCTGTCCAGTGCCCTTGAATCCCTGTCAGAGGGGGTAGGGTTTTTTTTGCTGTTGAGGCCTTAACTCCCTTCGGACCCTGTGAAATAGTTTCAGGATCAGCAGCAGGGTTTCTAAATAAAAATTTATGTGAGTCAGGGACCCTGTAATATCTGTCAGGCTTACTGGGAGCCGGAGGTAAGGAGTCAGGGGTCATGCTCGACTCCGAAAACACATCATCCACAATGTCTAAAACAGGGGGAATGGCTAAAGGCTTGTGCTGAGGGAGAAAGAGGAAATCCCTGAGCCTCTTTTTTGATTTTGAGAAGTCTGGACTCTCCCAGTGAAAATGCTCCCTCAAAGTATGCAAGGTTTCTCCAAATGAATAATCCTCAGGAGGAGATGCAGATGAATAGACTCCTCAGCATCAGAATCCGCATAGGGAGGTAAAGTTAATTCCTGATCAGAAGAGGCATCAGAAGAAATAGAAACCTGATCTTAAGATTCATAATCAGTGTCTTGCCTAGGCCGTTTATCTGGAGGGGGATGGGTACCCCTGATGAAGGTAATGAGGTCTTCAGCCATTTTGATCATCTGTTTTTTAGGCATGGAGGCCTGTGCACGTGGCTCATGCATCGGCTTTTTAGTTTTAGAAGTTGCTTTTGTCTTTGGTTTTGCAGCTATCGTCGGTTTGATGTACAAATGTTGAGGTCTGAATACACCCTCAGAAGCCGGTGCCAGCTCAGCGGCTCCGGACCCATCCGAGGGAGATACATCCGTTGGTCCAATACCTTGAGTATCTTGCGGCATGCCGGACTCCACTTGGGTGTCGGTAGAGGCCTGCGACTCGAAGGTAGTGGGTATCAGGGGCTGCGAAGGTGCCTCACTGAGTACCGGCGAACCGGCGACTGGCTTAGGAGAAGCTTCGTCGTCAGTTTTGGATATAGACTGTTTTCTCTGTCCTATTTTTGCGTTTTTTTATGTACTCCGGTAGTCGGATTGCTATCCCACGACATTTCTGGGTAGTTACATCCATTTCCAAAATACTATGATGCAAAAATATACCGACGCTTAATAATGTGTTGGTTAAATCTAGCACAAAACAGACAGCCAGGCATGTTGTGATCAAGGCCTAGGCAAGGAATACAGTATAAATGGAAATCCTTATGAGGTATTTGCTTCCCACAAGTAATAAAATTATTACCTTTTTCTGACATCGGTAAAAAGCAAGAAAAAAGTTTTCCCAACGGGGTACTTAGCTTTAGTGAAGACTTCGGTTCTGAAACTCAAACTCGAATATTTCAGTAGTCGGCCGACCGGCACTTAGGAAATGCTTCTGCTTCGGGCACCGCGCAGCAAGAAAAACTAAAGAAAATGGAGTCTGCTGCATGTTTTATACCCCTGACGTCATGGAAAAGAAGACGGCAACCGACGCAGGACCCAAGACTTTGGAATTCAGGCCGACTGAGGGCAACCTGCCAGCAGATTACCCCAAATGTAATGACTGCAACATTGAAAAACGAAGAACATCCAGGACTGCAACAGTGAATACACTCGAACATCTACATTTATGGTAAGTGCACACAACTGTACTATGTTCTTCATGTTTCACTGTTGCAGTCATTACATTTGGGTAGATTCCCAAAGCTATGGGTGGGTGAAGGAATTTATATAGCATTAGGGCCAGCTATAAGGCCCTGCAAGACTGCAGTGGCAAATCCAGCTCTGGATTTAAAGAAAACTGGCAAATGATGATGCTTGGTGAAAATATGTACAGAACCCCAGGTAGCAGCTTCTAGGATGCCCCTGGTAGGGACGCCTCTGAGAGAGGCTGTAAAAGTAGATGCAGCCCTGGTGGAGTGAGGTCTGATACCCTGGGGGATAGGTTTTCCATGGTGCTTATAGCAGAAATGAATGCAATGGCTTATCCATTTAGAATTGGTTTGCTTTGAAATAGCCTTCCCCTCTGCCCACCAGCAGTTGTTCAGATTTCCTTTGAGGTTTAGTCCTGTCTAAGTAGAATCTAAGCTGTCTGTGAAGATCTAAGTAATGCAGTATCCATTCCCCTTTATTCTGTGGATTGGGAAAGAAGGCTGGCAAATGAATGGCCTGATTAACAGCCACAATGGATATCACCTTGGGCATAAAGGATGGATTGGTTCTGAGGGACACAATGTCCGCATGAAAGATGATGAAAGGCTCCACTGCCATAAGGGCCTGTAATTCAGATACTCTTCTAGCTAAAGTGACTGCTAAAAGGAAAGCTGTTTTCCAAGAAAGAAATTTTAAGTCTGCAGTAGCAGCTGGCTCGAAAGGAGGAAGAGTGAGTTTCTCCAAGACAAAATTAAGGTCCCAGGCTGGGGTTGGAGCTCTTCTGGGTGTTCTCAAAATTTTGGCCCCTCTGAGGAACTGCTTGAGCAGTGGATGAGAGAAGGGGGGAGGTTCTGTATTATAATGAGCTGAAATGGCTGAGGCGTGGATTTTAATGGAGGAAAAAGACAGGCCCTTGTGAAGCATCTCAGTTAAGTATTGTAAAATCTGAGGTAAACTGGGCGCTGCTGTGTTCATCCCTTCAGATTAATCCCAGGCACAGAATCTTTTCCATTTGTCAGCATAAGATTTTCTAGTACTAGGCCTCCTTGCCTCTAAAATGATATCCATCACAGGTTTGCTGAGGGATGGTAAAGGAGAGCTTAAGTAATTAGCCAGTCTGCAAAGTTCAGTGTTGGAAGCTGAGGGTGCAGAATCTGGTTCTCCTGCTGAGACAGCAGGGAAGGAGTCTGAGGCAGGTGCCATGGAGTTAACCGTGACACTGCGCAGGAGGGGGTACCACTGTGGCGCGGCCAGTCTGGAGCAATCAAAATTATCCTTGGTTTGTCCCGTTTGATTTTTAGTAGTACTTTGGAGAGCAGAGGTAGAGGGGGGGAAGGCATAGACCGATAGGTTTTTCCAGCTGAAGGACAGAGCATCCACTTTCCAGGCTTCTTTGTGGGGAGTCCTTGTGCAAAATGTTTCCAATTGGTAGTTCTGGGGAGAGGCAAACAGGTCTATATTTGGGCTCCCCCATTTGCTTGTCAACATGTTGAAAATCCTTGGTTCCAGTTTCCACTCGTGTGGGGTCCATGAGATTTCTGCTTAGTCAGTTTGCCAGTGTATTTAATTTTCCTAGCAGAAACTGAGCTTGTAGGTGCACTTGGTAGCTCAAGGCTGTGTTCCACAATGCCATGGCTAGTCTGCAGAGTGGGGTAAGAATGTGCACCCCCCTGCTTGTTGATGTACCACATAATAGTGGTGTTGTCCTGGAAGAATGTGGTCCTTGAAGGCTGTCAGAGCATTCAGTACAGCTAACATTTCTTTTTGATTGATATGCAGGTGCATTTGACTTGGGTTCCATTTGCCCTGAATGCATTTCCCTGCCAGGTGAGCCACACATGCATAGTCTGATGCATCTGTTGTTAGAGTTTGGGTGGCAGGGGGTGGTGTGAAAGGTAGTCCCTTGTTTTGGTGGCAGGCCTTTGCCCACCAAAAGAACTCTAGGCATAGGCAAGGTATGATAGGAATCAGCTTCTAGGTCTTGAGAATGTTGACACCATAGGATTTTAGATACCACTGTAGTTTCCTCATATGCAGTCTTGCATATGGAATTAGAAGAATGCAGGAGGCCATGAACCCCAAAGGCTTACAGCATTTGTCTTGCAAATAGCAGGGTTTTTGTGGCCACTTGTTTGAAGTAGGTTGTCAAATGAATTTGCACTTCTGGCGTGAGGTAAGCCATCTGGGAATTTGTATTGAAGCTTGCTCCCAGGAATATAATTTGTTGACAGGGTACCAGGTGTAATTTATTTTCGGTTATGGTGTACCCCAGACAAGTTAGAACCCTTTTTACAAAGGCCAGGTGATTCAAAAGTATGTTCTGGCTTTCTGCCCGAATTAGACAATCGTCCAGGTATGGATATATTTGAATATTTCTTTGCCTGCAAAATGCAATAACTGGAGCTAGGCACTTTGTGAATACTCTGGGCGCAGTAGATAAGCCAAAGGGCAGTGCAGAGAACTGATAGTGCGTGTAGCCTGCTTTGAAGCGTAGGTATCTTCTGCAAGATTCCCTGATTGGGATGTGCAGGTATGCTTCTTTTAAATTTAGTGTTGCCAACCAGGCATCTTTGCCTAGCATAGGAGTTGAAGAGTCAGCATCTTGAATTTTGGAATCTCCAAAAAGGTGTTTAAGAGTAGACAGGTCCAGGATAGGATGCCATGAATTGTCTTTTCTGGGTACCAGGAAAAGTCTTGAGTAGAAACCTTGTCCCTTTTCCTCTTCCGGTACCAGTTGAATAGCCCCCATGCTTAAGAGAGAAAGTGCTTGTTTTTGGGCCTCTGCCCACGGATTTGGGGGTAGGTCCGACCACCCACTTGGTGTTGGCAACGTGTGGAAGTGAAATCTGTATCCCTGGGACACTATATTTAAAACCCATTTGTCCTGGGTAATGAGTTCCCAATTCTTTGCATGGAGAGCAATCTTTCCCCCCAAAGGGGCAGTCAGTTGCTAAGTGCTTGGAAATTTTAAAAGGAAGTCATTGAGACAGTTTACCATAGGGGGAGTCTTATTATTCCCAGACTTTGAACTGGAGGCCACCCACTGCTTAGTTCTGAGTTCCCTGGGACTGAAACCTGGGGTTTTTGCTGTGTCTGGGTTTGGCTTGAGAAGACCTGGAAGGGGCTGGAAAGGACCAATTCTTAGATGGCCAGTGCCTACTAAATCTAGGAGGCTGAACTTGTAAAAAATCTTTAACAGTTTGCATAGATGTAGCTTTTTATCTTCCATCTTTTTAAGAACTTCCTCAGCCTTGGTGCCAAACAGGCAGTCCTGATTTAAGGGAGCATCCAACAATTTAGCTTTAACATGATCAGGCAAAGATTGCTCCTTAAGCCAAGCATGCCTTCTGAGCACAGACCCAATAACAGCTGACCTGCAAGAGGCCTCTAATGAATCAAAACCACATTGCAAAGTATGTTTTCCAACTTGTTCGGCAGAATGCATTAAATCCTGCAATTCTTTATTTTCCACACAGTCAGGAATCAACATAATTTTCTGTTTAAGCAGTCCAATAACATGTTGCTGATATTTTAACACATGAAACTGGCAGTTTAAAGCTCTAATGGCCAAGGTTGCAGAAGTGTAAACCTTCTTACTACATCTATCCAGCACCCTGGAGTCTCTATCAGAAGGGGTAGGTTTTTAGCAGTAGAAGCCTTAATGCCCTTGGGCCCCTGTGAAATAGTCTCTGGATCTGCAATAGGATTTTTGAAAAGGAACTTGTGGGACTCGGGGACCCTGTAGTATCCGTCACGTTTTCTGGGAGCAGGAGGCAGGGAATCAGGGGCCAAACTAGATTCCGAGAAAGCATCATCAACAGGAGGAATAGCTAAAGGCCTATGCTGAGGTAGGAGAATGAAATCCTAAGCCTCTTTTTTGAGTCAGAAAAATCCTGGCTTTCCCAGTGGAAATGCTCCGAGTATGTAAGTTTTCCCCAAAAGAAAAATTCCTCAGGAGGGGAAGCAGAGGGAATAGAGTTCTCTACATCAGAATCTTCATAAGTAGGTAAGAGCAAATCCAGATCATCAGAAGAGTCAGAAAAAGCAGAATCCTGTTCAGAAGATTCATAATCAACTTCAGTCCTAGGCCTCTTAGAAGGGGGGGCTTGGCTACCCCTGATTATAGATCTTCAGCCATTCTTATCATTTGTTTTTTAGGCATAGAGGCCTGAGCATGTGGCCTGGCCGTCGGTTTTTTGGACATGGATCGAGATTTAGGCCTAAGTAATGGAGGCGACGATTTAATATGCAAGTCCGTAGGCCTGAATACACCCTCAGAAGCCAGTGTCTGCACAGCGGCTCCGGACCCATCCAAGGTACAGCCATCCGCAGGTTCCATAGTTGAAGCATCTCGCAGCATACCGGACTCCGAATGGGTCTCAGTGGAGGCCTCCGAATCAGAAGTAGCGGATATCAGGGGCTGCGAAAGCACCTCACTGAGTATGGGCGAACTGGCGACTGGCTTAGGAGAAGCGTCATCGGCAGTTTTGGACCTCAGCAGCCTGTCTTTATCTTTGCGTTTTTTCGGAACCCCAGTAGTCGGATGGCTAACAGACGACATTTCTGGAAAATTAAACAGAGAACCGAAATATTTAGAGGTGAAAATATACCGACAACGGATAGTGCGCTGATTAAATAAAGCAAAAAACCGACAGCAAGGTACGTCGTGGTCAGGGCCTAGGCAAGGAATATAGTACGAATGAAAATCTTTATGAGGTATTTGCTTTCCACAAGTAATGCAATTAACTTTTACTGACATCGGTAAGGAGCAAGAAAAAGTTTTCCCAATGGGGTACTTAGCTTTAGTTGAAGACTTCGGTTCTGAAACTCGAAAATGAAAATTTCAGGAGTCGGTCGACCGGCACTTGCGAACTGCATCTGCTTCGGGCACCACACGGCAAGAAAGACTGATGTAATGGCGTTGGCTGCATGTTTTATACCCCTGACGTCATGGAAGAAGGGACAGCAACCGACGCAGGACCCAAGAATTTGTTAATCAGGCCGACTGAGGGCTACCTGCAAGCAGATAACCCAAATGTATTAACTGCAACAGTGAAACACGAAGAACATATGATAGGGAAGAGAAACTGGAAAGGCAATTTACAAAGGAACAACTGGATGACATTCACATGGCTCCCAAGTCAAAACATCTAGAATTTCTGCTTTAAAGTGTTTGCATAGGTATCTTTACAGAACAACCAGACTTCAAAGAATGCTTCCTCAGGCAGACAGCAATTGCTATTCCTGTGATGGGGGAGAGAGAGAGAGAGAGAAGTAATTGGAAAAGTACAGTTGTGTACACTTACCATAAATGTAGATGTTAGAGTGTATTCACTGTTGCAGTCCTAACCAATGGGTTATCCGGCTCCCGGTAGCTCTCGATCGGCCAGAATACCAAAGGTAAGTAAATATGACGTGGGCTGTCGGTTCTAAAGGACGTCAGGACGTCCGATACAAAAGGAGGCAGCCAATGTCACTTCCACAGTCTTTCTTGCCTGAAAAGTCAGAACCCCCAAGAAAACAAGGCTTAAACCAAAAGCAATTTTAGCAAACACCAAATTTAGCCTGTATCTTAGGAAAAGAGAACAGGAGAGGACCAAAAAGGGGGAAGGAGGGAGGGAAAAGTACAGCTGTGTACACTTACCCTAAATGTAGATGTTCGAGTGTATTCATTGTTGCGGTCATCTCCTTTGGGTTTATCTGCTTGCAGTAGCCCTCAGTGGGTCTGATTATCAAAGTCTTGGGTCCTGTGTCAGTTGCGGTCTCATCTTCCGTGACATCAGGTAGTCAGGGATGTAAAGCATGCAGCCGATACCATTACATCAGTTTTCTATATATATATATATATATATATATATATATATATATATATATATATATATATATATATATATATATATATATATATATATATATATATATATATATATATATATAGATATATATATATATATATATATATATATATCTATATATATATACATATATATATATATATATATATATATATATATCTATATCTATATATATATATATATATATATATATATATATATATATATATATATATATATATATATATATATATATATATATATATATATATATATATATATATATATATATATATATATATATATATATATCTATATATATATATATATATATATATATATATATATATATATATATATATATATATATATATATATATATATATATATATCTATATATATATATATATATATATATATATCTATATATATATATATATATATATATATATATATATATATATATATATATATATATATATATATCTATATATATATATACATATCTATATATATATATATATATATATATATATATATATATATATATATATATATATATATATATATATCATATATATATATATATATATATATATATATATATATATATATATATATATATATATATATATATATATATATATATATATACATACACACACACACATACATACACAAGGTTATACCTCCAACAAAAAAGCAAATACACCAAAAAGCTTTTAAGTACAGTAGAGAACATAGGTATAGCCAAAAGAAGTCAGGGGACTGCAGGGAGGGTAACCAGGACTGCAACAGTGAATACACTCGAATATCTACATTTATGGTAAGTGTACACAAAGTACAGTTTTGTACCTACCATAAATGTAGATGTTCGAGTGCTAATACAGCTGCAGTCATAACAGATGGGTTATCCTGCCGTCAGGCGGGTCCTCGGTCGGCCGAATTCCAAAGTCTAGGTCCGGCGTCGGATGTCGTCGCTTCTTCCCTGACGTCAGTGAGGCAAGGGTATAAAGAACCAGCCAACGCCATTTTCTTCAGTTTTTCTTGCCCCAGATGTCAGGTGCCCCCAGAAGGAAGGCAAAACATAAATTTATGTAATAATGCAATGTAATATAATGAAAAAACAGTAGTTGCAAGCAAATACACCATAAAAGAATACCCCAATCAGGTTGTATGAGGAGGTGTTTGCCATTAGGCCTGTCCCAAGAGGGGAAGGAGGGAGGGAAACCTGGACTGCAGCTGTATTAGCACTCTAACATCTACATTTATGGTAGGTACAAAACTGTACTATGTTCATCGTGCATACAGCTGCAGTCATAACAGATGGGTAGAATCCCAAAGCTAAAAAGGGGTGGCAGGCACTAAGTGGAACTAGGAGGAGCAAGGATGCCCTGCAAGACTGCTGTGGCAAAGCCCGCTCTAGATTTTAGAGTATAGTGGTAGGTGATAGTGCTTGGAGAAAGTATGCACAGAACTCCAAGTGGCTGCTTCCAAAATATCCTTGGTATGAACCCCCCTGAGGAAAGCTGCAGAGGTAGCTGTGGCCCTTGTGGAGTGAGATCTGATGCTTGTAGGTACAGTTTTACCATGAAATGAGTAACAAAAGTGTATGCAGTGGGCTATCCATTTTGAGATTGTCTGTTTGGAAATAGCCTTTCCTTGAGCACCTGTAGCATAGGACACAAAGAGTTGCTCTGATTTTCTGAATGGCTTTGTCCTGTCCAAATAATAATGAAGCTGTCTGTGAATGTCCAAGGAATGTAGTAGTCTCTCCCCTTTGTTTTGTGGGTTAGGATAAAAAGTAGGTAAGTGTATAGTCTGATTCAAGGCTACACTGGATGCTACCTTTGGCATAAAGGAAGGGTTGGTTCGTAAGGAAACTCTGTCCTGATGGAAAATGATGAAAGGTTGCACAGCCATGAGAGCTTGTAGTTCCGAAACCCTGCGTGCTGAGGTGATAGCCAGAAGGAAGGCTGTTTTCCATGACAAATATTGCAGTTCTGTTGAAGCAGCTGGCTCAAATGGAGGCAGGGTCAGTTTTTCTACAATGAAATTGAGGTCCCAAGCAGGTACTGGTAGCTTCCTTGGGGGTTTTATATTCTTAGCCCCTCTGAGGAACTGTCTTAAGAGAGGATGAGAGAATAAAGGAGGATCAGTGTTGTATTGTGCAGAAATGGCTGAAGCATGGATCTTGATGGAGAAGAATTAAAGTCCACTGTTTAGCATCTCAGCTAGGTACTGTAATATTTGAGGTAAATTCAGTATCCCAGGATTCTGTCCCTTTTTCTGATGCCAGGCACAAAACCGTTTCCATTTGGCGGAGTAGGCTTTTCTAGTAGAAGGCCTTCTGGCCTCCAAAATGACATCCTGCACCTCCTTGGAGAGGAGGGTCTGTTGGGAAATCAAGGAATCCTCCATGCGGCTAGATTGAGGGTTTTCAGCTGACTGTGAAGAGTTTTGAAGTTGTGCTGGGTCAACAGAAGAGGCACTAGAGGCAGGATCCATGGTGGGGAATGCGTCAGGCCTTCTGGCCTCCAAAATGACATCCTGCACCTCCTTGGAGAGGAGGGTCTGTTGGGAAATCAAGGAATCCTCCATGCGGCTAGATTGAGGGTTTTCAGCTGACTGTGAAGAGTTTTGAAGTTGTGCTGGGTCAACAGAAGAGGCACTAGAGGCAGGTGGTGGGGAATGCGTCAGGCTCCTCAGGAGTGGATACCAGTGTTGTCTTGGCCAGTCTGGAGCAATGAGAATCATCTTTGGCCTGTCTGCACTGGCTTTTAATAGAACTTTGGGCAGCAGAGGAAGAGGTGGAAAGGCATAAACTGTTAATGTTGTCCAACTGAAAGAAAGTGCATCCACTTTCCAGGCCTGTGGATGATAGGTCCTTGAGCAGAATTTTTTCAATTGGTAATTTTTGTGGGTAGCAAAGAGATCTATGTCTGGCCTTCCCCATACCTGAATTATCTTTGCAAAAACTTGAGGATGCAACTTCCATTCGTGTGGATCTGTCATATTTCTGCCTAGGTTGTCTGCCAGCGTGTTTTCCTTGCCTGGCAGGAATTGTGCTTGAAGTTGGATGTGCAATTCCAGAGCCGTGTTCCAAAGAGACATGGCTAGTCTGCACAGGGGGTATGAATGAGTTCCTCTCTGTTTATGTACCACATCACTGTGGTGTTGTCTGTCCTTATCAATAGCTGGCCTGGATGCAGTAGGTCTTTGAAGGCCATAATAGCATTTTTCACTGCTAGCATTTCCTTTTGATTGATGTGTAGGTGCTTTTCTTTTTGGGACCATTTGCCCTGAATGCACTGATCTGTCATGTCGCCCCAGGCGTCCGAGGCGTCTGTTGTGATGATTTGATTTGCTTGAGGCATGCAGAAGGGGAGACCTATGTTTCTTTGGCATGCTTGAGCCCACCACAGAAATTCCTTTTGGAGACATGGAATGAGTGGTATAATTGTTTCCAAACTGTGGCTGTGTTGAGACCATAAGTTTTTTAGGTACCATTGAAGTTACCTCATATGCAGCTTTGCACATGGGATTAGCAGGATGCAAGATGCCATGAATCCCAGAGCCTGCAGGACTTTCCTTGTAGTCAGCCTGGTGAAGGTTGCCATTTTTCTGAAGTATTGATATAGTTGCCCTTGCTTCGCTGGCATGAGGTAGGTCATCTGGGTGTTTGTATTCAAGCTGGCACCCAGGAAAATTATTGCTTGAGAGGGTATTAGTTTGATTTCTTTTTGTTGACTGTGTATCCCAGAAAGTTCAACAACTTTATTAGAAACGCCAGATGTTTCAGAAGTATGTGCTTGCTGTCCGCTTGGATCAGGCAGTCATCCAGATATGGGTATATTTGTATCCCTTGAAGCCTGCAGAAGGCAATTACTGATGCCAGGCATTTCATGAACACTCTGGACGCAGTAGAGAAGCCAAAGGGCAATGCAGAGAATTGATAATGGGTTGAACCTGCAAGAAATCTGAGGTATCTTCTGCAATCTTGTCTGATAGGGACATGCAGGTATGCCTCCTTGAGGTCCAATGTTACCAGCCAAGACTCCTTGCCCAGCATGGGAAGAAGCTGCTGTAATGTGAGCATCTTGAATTTTGGTACGAGTAAATATGTGTTTAGGATGGACAGGTCCAAAATAGGTCTCCAATCTTTGTCCTTCCTTGGTACCAGGAATAGTCTGGAATAAAAACCTTGACCCTGTTCTTGTGCAGGTACCTCTTGAATAGCTTTCATGTCCATGAGAGTTGAAATTTGTTTTTGTGCCTCTGCCCTTTGATTTTGTGGCAGGTTTGGCATGCCTCTCATTTTTGGAAGGGTGTGAAAGTGGAATCTGTAGCCTCTGTCTATAATGTCCGGGATCCATTTGTCTTTTGTGACAATATGCCAATTTTTCGAAAATAATGCCAGTTTTCCGCCTAAAGGTGCTGCCATTAAAGCTTTGCTTGGCATGCAAAGGGGAAAGTCATTGTGTCTGCTTTCTGAATGGCTGTGATCTGTCCTCTCCCACCTCCTGGTGTAGGTGCTTGCCATTGTCTGGCTCTAAATGATCCTTGAGATTGCCCTCTACCCCTCGGGCGCCTGTATCTACCTCTTTGAGGTCTGTCCGTGGCTGGAAAGGACCAATTTTTTGAAGGCCAGTTTCTGCTGAAACGTGGAGGTTGTACCTGTAGGAAATCTTTCACTGTTTGCATTGATCTTGTCCTTTCCTCCATTTTCTTTAATACCTCCTCAGCTTTGACACCAAACAATACATCTTTTTGAAGAGGTGCATCTAGTAATTTAGCTTTGACATGATCTGGTAAGGTTTGCTCTTTGGGCCAAGCATTTCTAAAGTTCACAGACCCTGTAACAGCAGCTCTACATGAGGCCTCTAAAGCATCAAAACCACATTGCAAGGTATGTTTACCCACTTGCTCTGCACTATGCAACAAATCCTGCAACTCCTTCAAGTCTGGTTGTTCAGGTCGAGTCATTTTGCTTTTCAACTGAGATAACAAAAACTGTTGACACTTTAACATATGGAACTGACAGTTTAATGCCCTCATGGTTAAAGTGGCCGAGGTGTATACCTTTTTCCCCCACCTTTCTAAAGCTCTGGAATCTCTCTCTGAAGGTAATAGATTTTTGGCAGTAGAGGCCTTAATTCCCTTGGGACCCTGTGAAATAGTTTCTGGGTCAGCAGCATGGCTTTTGTATAGGAATTGGTGTGAATCAGGAACCCGGTAATACATGTCAGGTTTAACAGGAGCTGGTGGTAAAGAATCTGGGTTAAGGCTGGCCTCTGAATTCACATCATCTAGTATGTCCAAGACAGGAGGGATAGCCAGAGGCCTGTGCTGAGGAAGCAAGAGAAAATCCCTGAGCCTTTTCTTGGAATCTGAGTAATCTTGGCCTTCCCAGTGGAAGTGTTCCCTCAAGGTATGCAAGGTTTCCCCAAAAGAATAGTCCTCAGGGGGGGAGACAGAGGGAATTGACTCCTCCGCATCAGAATCTTCAAAAGGGGAGTATGAATATTCCTGGTCCTCAGAATGTTCCGAGGTAATAGAGGCCTGGTTCGAGGAAGGGTAGTCTTCCTCCAATCTGGGCCTTTTGTCCGAGGGGGGTTGAGAACCCCTGATAAGAGTAATCAAATCCTCAGCCATTTTGAGCATCTGTTTTTTTAGGCAAGGGGCCTTGAGAGGGGCTCTGTGGAGCTTGTCTTTTAGTTTTCATGGCTGCTTTAGATTTTGTGAAAGCCTTAATAGAAAAAGAAGGCGGCCTGAAGACACCTTGAGAGGTGGCAGGCCTGTCTAAACTCTGAGTTTCCCCGCCAAGAGTGGCGTCGGTATCTGTAGTCGGGGTGGGAGCTGAGGAGCCTGCGACCTCGGGCACAGAAGACACCGCTAAAGAAGCATCATCGGTACTCAGGGGATGTGTAGGCGCCTCGCTGAGAACCGGAGCACCTGTAGCCGGCTTTAGCGTGGTGTCGGCAGAAGTCGCGGACCTCGTATGTCGGTCCTTATCTTTGCGTCTTTTACTCAAAACTGGAGTCAGAGTATCAGACGACATAATGTAATTACATTTTTTACCAAAATAGTGCTGGGCGAACTCCGCCAGACACTTAATAGTGCGTTTGTTGAATCTAGCACAAAAACGACAGGCCGAGACGTCGTGGTCTGGGCCTAAGCAAGGAATGCAGAAGGAATGGAAATCCTTAAGCGCTATTTGCTTGCCACATGAAATGCAATTATTAACTTTGTCTGACATCGGTCTGAGGCAAGAAAAGTTTCCCCAATGGGATACTTAGCTTTCCAGAAGACTTCGGCTGAAAAATATTCGTAATCTCAGGAGCTGACCGACCGGCACTTGCGAACTGCTTCTGCTTTGGGCACCGCGCGGCAAGAAAGACTGAAGAAAACGGCGTCGGCTGGTTCTTTATACCCCAGCCGCACTGACGTCAGGGAAGAAGCGACGACATCCGACGCCGGACCTAGACTTTGGAATTCGGCCGACCGAGGACCCGCCTGACGGCAGGATAACCCATCTGTTATGACTGCAGCTGTATGCACAATGAACATCTGCACTATATTCTTCGTTTTTCACTGTTGCAGTCATCACATTTGGGTAGATTCCCAAAGCTAAGGATGGGAGGAGGAATTTAAATAGCATTAGGACCAGCTATAAGGCCCTGCAAGACTGCAGTGGCAAAGCCAGCTCGGGATTTAGAGAAAATTGGCAAATGGTAGTGCTTGGTGAAAGTATGTACAGAACTCCAGGTAGCAGCTTCAAGGATGTCTCTGGTAGGGACACCTCTGAGAAAGGCTGTAGAGGTAGATGCAGCCCTGGTTGAATGGGGTCTAATCCCCTGTGGGATAGGTTTTCCATGGTGCTTATAGCAGAAATTAATGCAATGGCCTATCCATTTAGAAATTGTTTGCTTTGAATAGCCTTCCCCCTCTGCCCCTGAAGTAAGCGCCACCAGCAGTTGTTCAGATTTTCTTTGAGGTTTAGTCCTGTCCAAGTAAAATCTAAGTTGTCTGTGCACATCTAAGGAGTGCAGTATCCGTTCCCCTTTGTTCTGTGGATTATAAAAAAAGATTGGCAAATGAATGGACTGATTAAGAGCCACACTGGATACCAGCTTGGGCATGAAAGAGGGATTGGTCCTGAGGGACACCCTGCCTGCATGAAAGATGATGAAAGGCTCCATTGCCATAAGGGCCTGTAATTCCGATACCCTTCTTGCTGAAGTGATTGCTAAAAGGAAAGCTGTTTTCCAAGAAAGGAATTTTAACTCTGCAGTTGCAGCTGGGTCAAAAGGAGGAAGACTGAGTTTTTCCAATACAAAATTAAGGTCCCAGGCTGGAGTTGGGGCTCTCCTGGGTGGTCTTAAGTTTTTGGCCACTCTGAGAAACTGCTTGAGCAGTGGGTGAGAAAAAGAGGGGTGGTTCCGTGCTGTAATGAGCTGAAATGGCTGAGGCGTGAATTTTGATGGAGGAAAAGGAAAGGCCCTTGTGAAGCATCTCAGTTAAGTATTGAATCGGAGGTAAATTGGACGCTGCTGTGGCAATCCCTTGAGTTTGGTTCTAGGCACAGAATCTTTTCCGTTTTTCAGCGTAAGATTTTCCAAGTACTAGGGCGTCTTGCCTCCAAAATGACTGAGGGATGGTAACGGAGAGATTAGGTAATTAGCCAGGCTGCCAGGTTCAGGGTTTGAAGCTGGGGGTGCAGAATCTGGCTCTCCTGCTGAGACAGCAGGGTAGGGGTATGAGGTAGGTGCCATGGGGCCATCTGTGACACACTGCGCAAGAGGGGGTACCAGTATTGGGGTGGACAGTCTGGTGCAATCAGTATCATCCTTGGTTTGTCCTGTTTGATCTTTAGTAGTACTTTGGAGAGGAGAGGCAAAGGAGGAAAGGCATAAACTGATAGATTTTTCCAGCTGAAAGACAGAGCATCCACTTTCCACGCTTGTTTGTGGGGAGTCGTTGTGCAGAATTTGACCAATTGGTAGTTCTGGGGGGAGGCAAACAGGTCTATAGCTGGGGTCCCCCATTTGTTGGTCAACATGTTGAAAATCTTTGGTTCCAGTTTCCACCTGTGTGGGTCCATGAGATTTCTGTTTAGTTAGTCTGCCAGTGTATTTAGTGTTCCTGGCAGGAACTGAGCCTGAACAAGCACTTGGTAGCTCAAGGCTGTGTTCCACAGAGCCATGGCTAGTCTGCAGAGGGGGTAAGAATGGGTACCCCCCTGTTTGTTTATGTACCACATAACAGTGTTGTCCGTCTTTACCATTAATTGTCCTGGAAGAATGTGGTCCTTTAAGGTTGTTGGAGCATTCTGTACAGCTAACATTTCTTTTTGATTGATATGCAGGTGCATTTGACTTGGGTTCCATTTGCCCTGAATGCACTCCCTGTCAGGTGAGCCCCCCATGCATAGTCTGATGCGTCTGTTAGGGTTTGGGTGGCAGGGGGTAGAGTGAACGGTACTCCCTTGTTTTGGTGGCAGGCCTCTGCCCACCAAAGGAATTCTAACCGTAGGCAGGGTATAATAGGAATCATTGCTTCAAGATCCTGAGAATGTTGGCACCATATGCTTTTTAGATACCACTGTAGTTTCCTCATACGCAGTCTTGCATATGGAATTAGTAGAATGCACGAGGCCATGAACCCCAAGGCTTGCAGTATTTGCCTTGCAGATACGCAGGGTTATTGTGGCCACTAGTCTGAATTAAGTTGTCAAATGAATTTGTTTCTCTGGCGTGAGGAAAGCCATCTGGGAAGTTGTGTTCAAGCTTGCTCCCAGGAATAAAATTTGTTGACAGGGTACCAGATGTGATTTCATTTCATTTATGGTGTACCCCAGACAAGTTAACACATTTTGTGCAAATGCCAGATGATTAGACAATCGTCCAGGTATGGATAGATTTGAATATTTCTTTTGCCTGCAAAATGCAATTACTGGAGCTAGGCACTTTGGCTTATCTACTGCGCCCAGGGTATTCACAAAGGGCCGTGCAAAGAACTGATGGTGCATGCAGCCGGCTTTGAAGCATAGGTATTTTCTGCAAGATTCCCTGATTGAGATGTGCAGGTAGGCTTTCTTTAAATCCAGTGTTGCCAACCAGGCATATTTGCCTATCATGGGAAGCAACTGGTGAAGAGTTAGCATCTTGAATTATGGAATCACCAAAAAGATGTTTAGGATAGACAGGTCCAGGATAGGATACCATGAGTTGTCCTTTCTGGGTACCAGGAAAAGTCTTGGGTAGAAACCTTGTCCCTTTTCCTTTTCTGGTACAGTTCTGAATAGCCTTTAATCTTAAGAGTGAGAGTACTTGCTTTTGAGCCTCTGCCCACTGATTGGGGGGGGGGGGGGTCAATATTACACTGACCAACGCTTAAATGTTCGAATCTCTAAAGGTCGACCTTTAGAGATCGAACATTTAAGTGTTTGAAAATGTAATAAAACAAAGGAAAAAAAAAGGTAAACTGAAAGGGTTTTAGCAGGGAGGCAAGCCCCCCTGCACCCCATGTGGGGGGCTGTGCCTCCCACACCCCCCTTACTTAAATATACCAACTTCGAGATCGGACTTCAGTGCACGGCAGAGCGGAAAAGTACAGTTTTGTACCTACCATAAATGTAGATGTTTGACTGTACACCCAGCTGCAGTCATCACACTTGAGTTTTCCTGTCGTCAGGCGGTCCCGCAGTCGGCCGGAATTCCAAAGTCTTGGTCCGGCGTCGGTTGCTGTCGCTTCTTCCCTGACGTCAGTGCCCCAGGGGTATATATAATGCATTCAACGCCATTTTCTTCAGTTTTTCTTGCCCCAGATGTCAGGTGCCCCCAAAAAGGTGGTCAGTAATTAGTACCAAATTATGTAATTTTTGCACAAACACAAAATCCCTCCAGCTATAAGCACATACATCAGGAAGGTATTGTAGAGATTTAGCCAGTTAGATCAGAGGGGATGGTGGGAGGGTAACCTGGACTGCAGCAGGGTGCACACTCGCACATCTACATTTATGGTAGGTACAAAACTGTACTATGTTCATCGTGTTACCCTGCTGCAGTCATCACACTTGGGTAGAATCCCAAAGCTAAGGATGGGTGGAGGAGTTACAGAGGGTTAGAGGAGGCTAGAAGGCCCTGCAGAACTGCAGTGGCGAAGCCAGCCCTAGTCTTAGAGTAGAGTGGTAAGTGATGGTGTTTGGTAAAGGTGTGTACTGAAAGTTGCAGCTTCCAAAATCTCCTTGGTTGGAACCGCCCTGAGGAAGGCTGTAGATGTAGCTGTTGCCCTGGTAGAGTGGGGCCTAATGGTAGCAGGAACTGGTTTTCCATGATGGGTATAGCAAAAACGAATGCAATGTCCTATCCATTTGGAAATGGTTTGTTTTGATATAGCCTTCCCTTGTGAAGCTGTAGCATAGGATACAAAGAGCTGGTCAAATTTTCTGAAAGCCTTAGTTTTATCCAAGTAGTAACAAAGTTACTTGTGAATGTCCAAGGAATGCAGGAGTCTTTCTCCTTTGTTCTGTGGATTTGGGAAGAAGGTGGGTAAGTGGATGGTTTGGTTTAAAGCCACACTGGAAACCACCATAGGCATGAAGGAAGGATTAGTTCATAGAGAAACTCTGTCTTGATGGAAAATGAGGAAAGGTTCCACTGCCATTAGTGCCTGCAGCTCTGGGACTCTTCTAGCTGAAGTTATTGCTAGCAGCAGGGCAGTCTTCCATGATAGGAACTGTAGATCTGCAGAGAAAGCTGGTTCAAAGGGAGGTAGTGTAAGTTTTTCCAGAACAAAATTGAGGTCCCATGTTGGTGTAGGTGCTCTCCGGGGGCCTAATGTTTTTTGCCCCTCTGAGGAACTGCCTTAGAAGTGGATGCGAAAATAAGGGTGGATCCGTGTTGTAGTGGGCTGAAATAGCTGATGCATGGATTTTAATGGAAGAAAAAGAAAGTCCATTGTGTAACATCTCAGTTAAATACTGTAGAATCTGAAGCATGTGAGGCTGAAGTGTGTTTTGGCCTTTAGCTTGGTTCCAGGCACAAAACCTTTTCCATTTATCCAAATAGGACTTCCTGGTGCTGGGCCTCCTAACTTCCAGAATAACATCCATAACTGCTTGAGAAAGAAGAGCTGGCTGGATGCTTAGGTGATTTGCCATGCAGCCAGATTTAAGGTTTTGAGCTGGCTGTGAAGAATCTGAATGTTTTGCTGTGTGAGCAAATGGGCAATTTGTGGTAAAATCCAAGGTGGGCCCTGGGCCATATTCCTCAATAATGGGTACCAGTGCTGGTGTGGCCAGTCTGGGGCTATGAGTATCAGTCGTGGTTTCGCCTTTCTGACTTTCAGAAGCACCTTTGTGAGGAGAGGCAATGGAGGGGAAGGCATATACTGTCAGGTTTTTCCAACTGAATGAGAGTGCGTCCACTTTCCAAGCTTGATGGTGAAGTGTCCTTGTACAAAATTTTGTTAGTTGATAGTTGCGAGGACTGGCAAACAGGTCTATGTCTGGAAGGCCCCATTTTTGAGTTATCATTGCAAATACTTGTGGATCCAGTTTCCACTCGTGGGGATCCATGATGTTTCTGCTGAGGTTGTCTGCCAATGTGTTCTTTTTTCCTGGCAGGAATTGAGCTTGTAACTGAACTTGGTAAGCCAGAGCTGTGTTCCACAAGGTCATTGCTTGCCTGCATAGAGAGTAGGAGTGTGTACCCCCGTTTGTTTATGTACCACATTACTGTGGTGTTGTCCGTCCTTATTGTAAGTTGTCCTGGATGTAATAGATTCTTGAAGGCTGTCAGAGCGTGCTGTACAGCTAGCATCTCTTTTTGATTGATGTGCAGATTCCTTTGATCTGCAGTCCATATGCCTTGAACGCACTGTCCTGCCATGTGTGCCCCCCAGGCGTAGTCCGATGCATCAGTTGTCATAGTTTGCCTGGCAGGGGGCAATGTGAAAGGCTGACCCTTGTTGAGGTGACATGCCTGTGACCACCACAGAAACTCCTGTTGTAGGCAGGGAATGAGAGATATCATTGTGTCCAAGCTGTGGCTGTGTTGAGACCATACGCTTTTTAGGTACCACTGTAATTTCCTCATATGCAGCTTTGCAAATGGTATTAGTAGTATGCAAGATGCCGTGAAGCCCAAGGCCTGCAGAATTTTTCTTGCAGGTAGTTAGGTCTTTGTTGCCATTGTTTTGAAATATTGAGTCAGTTGTAGTTGTTTGTCTGGCGTCAGATAAGCCTTCTGGGCCGTTGTATTCAAGCTGGCACCCAGGAATGTCATATTTTGTGAATGCTAGTTTTGATTTCTTTTCGTTTACTGTGTACCCCAAGCAACTTAGAAGATGTTTTGCAAAAGCCAGATGTTGTAGGAGGATGTCCTCGCTTTCTGCTTGGATGAGGCAGTCGTCCAGGTATGGGTATATTTGAATTCCTCTTTGTCTGCAGTATGCAATTACTGGTGCCAGGCATTTTGTGAAGACCCTGGGCGCAGTAGATAAGCCAAAGGGCAGTGCAGAGAATTGGTAATGGGTTGAACCTGCAATGAAACGGAGGTAACTTCTGCAATTTTGTCTGATAGGGACATGCAGGTATGCCTCCTTGAGGTCCAACGTTACTAGCCATGCTTTCTTGCCCAACATGGGAAGAAGCTGCTGTAGTGTAAGCATCTTGAATTTGGGTACTTGTAAGAAGGTGTTTAGAATTGAAAGGTCCAGAATTGGCCTCCAGGCATTGTCCTTTCTGGGAACGAGAAAGAGTCTTGAGAAAAAAACCTTGGCCTTGCTCTCGAATAGGTACCAGTTGAATGGCTCTCATGTCCATGAGAGCTGTAATTTGTTTTTGTGCCTCTGCCCATTGATTTTGTGGCAGGTTTGGCATTCCTCTTTTCATTGGCAAGGTGTGAAAATGGAATCTGTAACCTCGTGAAATTATGTCTAGGACCCATTTGTCCTTTGTGACAATGTGCTAGTTGTCTGAAAAAAGTGCGAGTTTTCCTCCCAAGGGGGCTGCCAAGAGAGTGTTGCTTGGCCAGATGAGGTGCATGTCATTGTGTTTGCCTCCTGGTAGTTTGGGACCGGTCTTCTCCTCCCTTCTGTGTTGCAGTGCCCCATTGGCAAGGTTTGTACTGGGCTTGTGGTTGTCCTCTGCCTCTTGGACGTCTGTATTTACCCCTCTGTGGTCTGTCAGTAGCTGGAAAGGACCAATTTTTTGTTGGCCAATTTCTGCTGAAGCGAGGGGGCTGTACCTGTAGGAAATCTTTGACTGTCTGCATAGATTTTGCCTTATCCTCCATTTTCTTTAAGACTTCCTCCATTTTCTTTAAGACTTCTTCTGCTTTAACTCCAAAAAGAACATCCTGCTGTAAGGGAGCATCTAGAAGCTTTGCTTTAACATGATCAGGCAGTTTTTGTTCCTTTAACCAAGCATGCCTACGTATAACAGACCCAGTGACAGCTGCTCTGCAGGAAGCCTCCAAAGAATCAAACCCACATTGTAAAGTATGTTTGCCCACCTGTTCAGTTGCATGCAACAGATCCTGCATTTCTTTCAATTCAGACTGTTGAGGGAGTGTGCTCATTTTTTGTTTTAACTGAGACATTAGAAATTGCTGATATTTTAGCATGTGGAATTGGCAATTTAGTGCCCTCATAGCTAGAGTGGCTGAGGTGTAAACCTTTTCCCCCCACCTGTCTAGTGCTCTGGAGTCCCTTTCAGAGGGTACAGGATTTTTTGCCATAGAAGCCTTAGCCCCTTTGGGACCCTGGGAGATGGTCTCTGGATCAGCAACAGGGCTTTTATAAAGAAATTTGTGGGAATCAGGCACTCTATAGTATCTGTCAGGTTTGGCCGGAGCAAGAGGCAGAGAATCTGGGTTCAAACTGGATTCTAAGTAAACATAATCCACAATGTCTAAAACTGGGGGGATGGCAAGTGGTCTGTGCTGGGTGAGTAAAAGAAACTGAGCCTTTTCTTTGAGTCAGAGTAGTCCTGACCTTCCCAGTGAAAATGTTCCCTCATAGTGTGTAAAGTTTCCCCAAAGGAGTAGTCTTCAGGAGGAGAAGCTGAGGGTATAGAATCCTCAGCATCAGAATCTTCATAAGGGGAGAAGGAGTAATCTTGGTCCTCAGAAGAGCCTGAGGAAATAGACACTTGTTCAGAGGAGGCATATTCTTCCTCTTGTCTAGGTCTTTTGTCGGGTGGAGGTTGGGAACCCCTGATTAAACAGATCAAATTTTCAGCCATTTTAAGCATCTGTTTCTTAGGCATGGGGCCTTGAACTGGAGACTGAAGTGCAGTCTTTTTAGGTTTAATAGGAGTCTTAGTCTTAGGGTACGTTTTTATGGTAAGCGTAGTCGGTCTGAAGACGCCTTCAGAAACCGAAGGAGTTTCTGCAGCACCGGCATCTTTTTCAGCAGTCGTCGGAAGGGGCTAAACAAAATGGCTGCGTCGGCCTAGCACTATCCGCCAAAAGTTCCGAAGCGGTCTCGGGTTCCAGATCTGCGGTAGTCAGGGGCTGCGTCGGAGCCTCACTGAAGACCGGTGAACCGGGGACTGGACCAGCTGAGGCCTCGGAGTCTGGCTTGGGTCTAGGCTGCCTGTCCTTATCCTTGCGTTTTTTGTGCACGCCGGTAGTCGGTTGCTCCAACGGCACAGTGTAGTTAAATTTTCTACCGAAGTAGTGTCGTGTGAAATCAAAGCGTCTTTTTATAGTACGCTTATTAAACCTAGCACAAAAACGGCAACCAGTGATGTCGTGGTCTGGGCCTAGGCAAGGTATGCAGTAAGAATGAAAATCCTTATGAGGTATTTGCTTCCCACAAGAAATACAACTGTTAACTTTTTCTGACATCGGTCTGAGGCAAGAAAAGTTTCCCCAACGGGGTACTTAGCTTTATTGAAGACTTCGGATCTGAAATTCGACTTCGAAAATCTCAGGAGTCGGCCGACCGGCACTTGCGAACTGCTTCTGCTTCGGGCACCGCGCGGCAAGAAAGACTGAAGAAGATGGCGTTGGATGCATTATATATACCCCTGGCGCACTGACGTCAGGGAAGAAGCGACAGCAACCGACGCCGGACCAAGACTTTGGAATTCCAGCTGACTGTGGGACCGCCTGATGACAGGATAACCCAAGTGTGATGACTGCAGCAGGGTAACACGATCAACATTGGGAAATTTCCCATTCCCTACACTATCGTGATCTTGGAGTTGGTATATTTAAGTAACGGGGGATGTGGGGGGTGCAGGGGTGCTTGCCCCCCTGCTTACACCCTTTAGTTTTTTTTGTTTCATTTATTTATTTTTTTTAATTTTTAAAGATATTCGAACACTTAACCGTTCGATCTCTAAAGGTTGACCTTTAGAGATTCGAACATTTAAGCGTTTGTTTATCTAATATAGACCCATTTGGGGGTAGACCTGGCCAACCGTTTGGGGTTGGTAACATGTGGAAGTGAAATCTGTAGCCTAGGGGAAACTATGTTTAAAACCCATTTGTCCTGGGTAATGAATTCCCAGTTTTTTGCTTGTAGAGCAATCTTTCCCCCTAAAGGAGTAGTCAGTTGCGAAGTGCTTGGAAGTTTTAAAGTCAAGTCATTGAGACAACTTACCATGGGGGGAGTCTTACTACTCCCTGATTTGGAAGTGGGAGCCCCCCCACTGCTTAGTCCTGTGCGTACCCTGGGACTGAAGCCTGGGTGTTCTGCTGGTTCTGGATTTGAACTGAGAAGGCCTGGAAGAGGCAGGAAATGACCAATTTTTTGAGGGCCATTGCCTACTAAATCTAGGAGGCTGGACTTGTAAGAAATCTTTAACGGTTTGCATAGATTTAGCTTTTTCCTCCATCTTTTCAAGAACTTCTGCTTTGTCGCCAAACAGGCGGTCTTCATTTAAGGGAGCATCCAGCAATTTAGTTTTAACATGATCTGGCAAAGATTGCTCCTTAAGTCAAGCATGCCTTCTAAGCACAGACCCAGTGACACCAGCCCGGCAAAATGCCTTTAGTGAATCAAAACCACATTGCAAAGTATGTTTTCCAACCTGTTCAGCAGAATGCATTAAACCCTGTAAATCCTTATTTTCAGCACAATCAGGAATCAACATAATTTTCTGTTTAAGCAATCCAATTATATGCTGCTGATACTTTAACATATGAAACTGGCAATTTAAGGCCCTGATGGCCAAGGTTGCAGAGGTGTATACCTTCTTACCCCATCTATCCAGGGCTCTGGAATCTCTATCAGAGGGGTAGGATTTTTGGCAGTAGTAGCCTTAATGCCCTTGGGTCCCTGTGAAATGGTCTCAGGATCCGCAGTAGGATTTTTAAAAAGGAACTTGTGAGAATCAGCAACCCTGTAAGATCTATCAGGTTTTCTGGGAGCAGGAGGTAGAGAGTCAGGGGCCAAGCCAGATTCCGAAAAGGCATAGTCAATGTCCAGCAGAGGAGGAACAGCTAAAGGCCTGTGTTGGGGCAGGCGTAAGAAATCTCTAAGCCTCTTTTTAGAATCAGAGTAATCCTGGTTTTCCCAGTGAAAATGCTTCCTAAGAGTATGCAAGGTTTCACCAAAAGAAAAATCTTCTGTGGGAGAAGCAGAGGGAATAGAATCCTCTGCATCAGAATCCTCATAGGTAGAGAAGGGTAAATCCTGGTCATCAGAGGAGACAGAAATTTCAGAATCCTGGTCAGAAGCATCATAAGCAAATTCAGTCCTAAGTCTCTTAGAGGGGGAAGGGTTGGCTTCCCCTGATTAAAGTAATAAGGTCTTCAGTCATTCTTATTTGTTTTTTATGCATAGAGGCCTGACCATGCGGTCTGGGCGTCTGTTTCCTAGGCATGGTTCGAGTTTTAGGCCTAGAAGAAGAAGATGGAGTTGGTTTAATATGCAAGTCAGTAGGCCTGAATACGCCCTCAGAAGTGTGTGCCTGCATAGCGGCTCTAGACCCATCCAAGGTACAGACATCCGCAGGTTCCACAGTTGAAGTATTCATGCATACCAGATCCAAATGGGTCTCAGTAGAGACCTGCGAATCTGAAGTAGCGGGTTATCAGGGGCTGCAAAAGCACCTAGCTGAGTACCGGCGAGCTGGTGACTAGCTTAGGAGAAGCGTCATCGGCAGCTTTGGACCTAAGCGGCCTGTCTGTCTTTATCTTTGTGTTTTTTTGGAAAGTCGGTAGACTGGTGGCTTTACCGAAGACATATCTGAATAACTGAACAGAGTACCAAAATATTTAGAAGCGAAAATGTACCGACGATGAATAGTTCGTGGTTTAAATAAGGCACAAAACCGACAATGAGGTACGTCGTGGTCAGGGCCTAGGCAAGGAATACAGTACGAATGAAAATCTTTATGAGGTATTTGCTTTCCACAAGAAAGACAATTATTGACTTTTACTGACATTAGTTTAGAGCAAGAAAAAGTTTGCCCAACGGGGTACTTAGCTTTAGTTGAAGACTTCAGTTCTGAAACTCGAAAATGAAAATTTCAGGAGTCTGCTGACCGGCACTTGCAAACTGCTTCTGCTTCGGGCACCGCATGGCAAGAAAGACTGATGTAATGGCGTCAGCTGCATGCTTTATACCCCTGACTACCTGACGTCACGGAAGATGAGACAGCAACCGACGCAGGACCCAAGACTTTGATAATCAGGCCAACTGAGGGCTACTGCAAGCAGATAACCCAAATGTGATGACTGCAATAGTGAAACACGAAGAATATCAGAGGCACTGGTAGGCTGTTCAATGGTAAAGCTTCCAGAAAGCCTGGTAGAACAACAGTAAAAAGATCACTTTTTCCAACCAAAACTCAGTAAAAAGCAAGTTAAACAATTATCCAGCCTCCAAAATAAAATAAAACTAATTTAAAACTGCTAGGTGGCAAATAAAGAAGTTATGTCTTACCATAACGTTCCATCTGAGTTGTTGATCTTCTTCCAGTCATCACTGATGGGAGTTCTGTTCTGAGCCCTCAGAACAGAGTCGGCCTTATATCAAACTCGTATGCACCAAAAACTCTCGAGCTAAGCTGCTACCCACAATGCCCTTCACTCAGTTACCTCAAATCGAGTTTGCATGCAACATAAAGAACAAAGTCAGAGGCCATCTCTGCGCAGAAACCCTGAAATGCCACAAAGACCCAGAAGATCTGCCAGGTGCCTTCGGAGGGGGCTGGGTGGGAGGGTGTGATGACTGGAAGATCATCAACAACTCAGATGGAACGTTATGGTAAGACATAACTTCTTTATCTGAAGTCAATATTCTTCCTATTCATCATTGATGGGACAGAATCCAAAGCTACTTGGAGAACCTGGGTGGTCCTTATAGAAAAACATTCATGAAAACCATTGAGCCGAAGGCTGCTCTTCCCCTGGAGATCGGATCCAATTTGTAATGCTTGACGATGTATGGGGTTTAGCCCAAAGGGCTGCTGCATAGATGTCATCCATGGAGGCTCTGAATTGGAAGGAAACAGACACTGCGATAGCCCTAGTTGAGTGAGCTTTGATTTGAGCAAGCTCAGATTCATTTGTAAGTGAATATGAGAAGGTAATGCAATCCCTGAGCTACTTTGACAAAGTAACTTTAGATACTGCACACCCCATTCTAGGACCACAAAAAGAAATGAAAAGTTGGTCCAACTTGCGAAAGGACTTAGTCCTGTCCAGGTAGAAACGTAGTTGTCTATGAACATCCAATGAATGCAGGCAGTATTCTCCCTTGTTTGAATAATTTGGAAAAAATACAGGGAGTTCGATGGACTGGTTAAATAGAGAAGTCGGAAACCACCTTGGGGAGGAAGGATGGATTAGTACGAAGTGATACTCTGTCCTTACGGAAGATCAGACAGAGGCTTGCAAACTCAGATATTAGTCTGGCTGAAGTGACCGCCACCAAAAACAAGGATTTCCATGACAGGAATTTTAGATCACGTCGTAGCAGGTTCAAAAGGGGGGGGAGAGAGAGAGACTGGAGAGCCTGGGAGAGATTCCATGCCTCCACCGGCTGCCTGATAGGAGGTCTGCTATGGAAAATTCCCTTAAGGAAGGTTTTGCAAAGTCGGGTGGAAATAAGCGAAACTCCATCTGAACCATTATGGAAGTTGGAAATGGCTGCTAAATGGACTCGAATGGTGGAAGCTGATGCACCATTGTTAAACAACTCAGATAGTGAAGAATAGTAGCTACAGGAGTTGAAAATGGATTTAGCATCCAATTACGTGACCAGGTAGAGAATCTTTTCCATTTGTCCCTGTAAAGTTTTCAGGTGGATGGTTTATGGGAGGCCAGAATAATATCACTGACAGATGAGGAGAGGATTTCCTGCTTGGCAACTAACGGAAGTGGAGAAGCCAAGCAGTCAGCTTGGGAATGGACAGATTCGGGGGAGTCAGCCCTTGTGGGTGAGATATGAGGTCCTGACGAGTGTCCGGGATCCAAGGAGTTTGTAACAGGCAAGGTCGGAGGAAGGGAAACCACACTTGAAGAGGCCAGAGAGGGGCAATGAGGATCACTTTGCTTCTCAGTTGAGTAGCTTTCCTTAAAAAGAGGGGTATCAGAGGTATCGGAGGATAAGCATAAAGGACACCCGCGGGCCAATCGTGAGTCAAAGCATCTTTCGGTGACTCCCCGTGAGGGGGACAGAGGGCAAAGTAGTTGCTGCATTTTGTGTTTGAGGGGGAGGCAAAAAGGTCGCAGCATGGCTGGCCCCAACGGCTGAAGATTTCTGCCATGACGTTCAGATTGAGAGACCACTTGTGAGGACGGAGGATGCATCTGCTCAGCTTGTCTGCAATCACACTGGATCTCCCTGGGATATGAGTTGTGACACCCAATGCCAGATTCTCATGGCCTCGCGAAATAGGGGGCAGGATTTGGTCCCTCCCTGTTTATGTACCAGACAACGAATATGTTGTCCGACTGGATAGAGCAATTGTCCCTGACGGAAGGAGCGGATGGAATGCTTGCAATGCCAATAGCACTGCTCCTAACTCCAGGACATTGATATGCAAGTTGATCTCTATGCTGGACCACGTGCCTTGGACCGACTTTCCCTGGATGTGCCCCCCCTCCCCCGTGAATGGTGATGCCCAGCAACTCCGCTAGTACTACAGTGTAGCGGAGAGCCCTGACCAGGAGACGCTTGGTGGGGGCAGAGAAGAGCTAATTGTCTAAATACAGAAACACCTGGAATCCCTTAAGTCTCAGATGAGGCTGCTAGGCATTTCGTGAACACTCTGGGGGCCGTCGAGAGACCGAATGGCAGGGCTCTGAATTGGTAATGATTGGTTCCCAGACGGAAGCGAAGGAGACTCCCGGAGTGTTTGTCCATTTTAATGCGGTAATAGCATTCCCGGAGGTCTATCAAGCACATCCACACACCCTCCCAAAGAAATGGGAGGATGGATTGAATCATGACCATGCGGAACTTGGTCTGAACCACTGATTTGTTTAGCTGGCTGAGATCCAGAATGGGCCTCCAGTCCCCGGTCTTTTTTAACACTAAAAAGAATCTAGAGTAAAACCCGGATCTGCACTGGTCTGGGGGGACCTGTTGGATGACTCTATTTTGACATAGCTTTCTTATTTCTGAAACTGCCTCCTCCCGTTGACTGGGTGGAACATCGGGAAGGCATTTCGAAGGTCTTGGGTAAGAGATTAGAGGGATGTGATAGCCTCTGGAAATTGTTCTCTGCACCCACTGATCGTTTGTAATAAAAGTGCCAGACAGCCTGGTGCAGAGAGAAACGAGCCCCGACTGCTTCCAGAGGAAAGCAATCGGGCAGAGCTTCAGGAGCGCTGATATGGTCGTCCCGAGAAAGAATCCCTTAAGTCCTGATTTCGGGGACCACCTCTGCCCCGAAAGGGGCATCTTCCATTAATGGAACCCACTCTGCCTCTGAGGGAGTCCTCACCACGTGCCTCACGGAAAGGACCTTGAGACTTTTTGTGCCACATCTCTCCACTCCTCTGGTTCCTGGAAAAGAAGTGCTGAGGTTTGGAAAAACATAGACCCACGGCAGACAAGGTCTTCCTGTCCTGCTCGCACCTGGCTAATGTGTCCTTCACCTTAGAATCAAACAGAGCTGATGGTTCGATAGAGGCATTTAAAAAGGAAGACTTGAAGGAGTCCACGAGGTTACAAATGCGCATCCAGGCGTGGCGTCTCATAACCGCCTGCACCCGCAGCTCTAGCTGCCCCTTCGGTTGCGTGGGACAGCAACCTCATGGACGAGTTGGAATTTGACTCTAGTGTGGCAAGTTGGGAAGCAACTTTATCACGTGCCCTGTCCGAAGCTTGAAGCGCGAGGGTTCCAGAGAGCTCGGTGATGAGATCTCTCTGGAGCCTCGTAAAATGTGCCAAAAAGTTCAGAGACCTGATAGCAAAGGTCACTGAAGCAAAAACTCACTTTCCTAACCTGTCCACCGTCTGGGACTCTGTTGGGTGGGTGGACAGCAGGACTTTCCTCCGCAAGGTCCTTTTTCATGGCAGCCACCACCACCATAGCGTCTACTGGCAAATCTCTAGACCAATGGGGCTGATCCTCTGGAGGGGAGAGTATCTTATCTGATCTCCAGGGAATGGCCTCAACAGTATTGGGACTCTTCCATGCCCGCTGCACGATGAGCTTGACTGGGGTACAGCAAGGGGTACCAATGTTGCCTGGGCCAATTTGGAGCAATTAGGATGGTTCTTGGCCCTTCCTCCCTAATATTTAGCAGTACCTTTGCTATTACTGGCAAGGGAGGAAATGCGTAAACAAACAGGTTGTCTCAGTGGAACGATAGAGCATCCACCTTCCAGACTTCAGGGGGGATCTCCCTGGTGCAGAACCGGTCTAGCTAGCTGTTCTGCATGGAGGCAAAGAGGCCCACCTCTGGTGTTCTCCAAACCTGTGAGATACAGAGGAAGGTCTCCTCTAAAGGTGCCATTCATGGGGGTCTAAGGAGTTTCTGCTGAGGTGGTCTGCTAGGGTATTGTGCTCTCCTGGAATGTAATGGGCTATCAGATGAAGGCCCATCATAGAGGCAGTCTGCCAGAGAAGTATGGCTAGAGACCAAAGACGGTAACAGTGTGTTCCCTCCTGCTTCCTGATGTACCACATGACTGTGGTATTGTCTGTTTTTATGAGGAGCACCCCTGGATTCAGATGGGTCTTGAAAGATGTGATAGCTCTGAGTACTGTCTATTTCCTTTTGGTTGACGTGCAGGTGTAGGTCCCTGTGGTCCCAAGTGCCTTGGGTGCACATGGTGCCAAAGTGTGCCCCCCCAAGCTTTGTCTGAGGCATCCGAGGTGATAGTCTGGCCATAGGGAAGAAATAGAAAGGGTAAACCCTTGTTCAATGAGGTTTCTGCCCACCATAAGAGCTCGGCTCTTAAGCAGTGGATAAGGGGCAGATGCATCTCCACAGACAGAGTGCTGGCACCAAAGGTTTTTTAGGTACCACTGCAGTTTTCTCATGTGCAGTCTGGCCAAGGGCACCAACAGGATGCCATGTACCCCAGCGCTTGAAGAAACTTTCTTGCTGTGAGGTGCTTTCTGTATGCCAAATGGGACGAGTATTGGGGCAGGAAGCTCTGTTTTTCTGGCGAGAGGAAGGCTCTTTGGGTGGCTGTGTCCAGGAGAGCTCCCAAGAAGGAGATCTGTCTGGTGGGCTGGAAATTTGATTTTTCCTTGTTGACGGTAAAGCCTAGAGAGGTATAGGGCTTTGACAAAGTCGAAGTCTTGCAGGAGCCTTTCCCTGCTGTCTGCCTGGATGAGGCAGTTGTCCAGATATGGGTAGATTTGGATGTTTTGCTGCCTGCAGAAGGCAATGACTGCAGCCAGGCATTTGGTGAAAACCCTGGGAGCAGTAGATAAGCCAAAAGGCAGAGCAAAGAACTGAAAGTGTTGTGAGCCTGCTCTGAAGTGAAGGAACTTTCTGCAGGACTCCCCTTATTGGAATGTGAGGGTAGGCGTCCTTTAATGAGCCAGGCATTTGGGCTCAGCATGGGTAAGAGTTTTTGGAGTGTGAGCATTTTGAATTTTAGCACTTGCAGGGAAAAGTTTAGTGTGGATAGATGCAAAATAGGGTGCCAAGTGCCCTCTTTCCTGGGCACCAGGGACGACCCTTTTCCGGTTTGTTCCTGGGGTACAGGCTCCATTGCCTTTTGTGCACAGAGTTTCTGAATTTGTTGGAGTGCCTCTGCTCTTTGATTTGATGGTATGTCTGGGTACCCTGTTAAAGTTAGTGTTTCTTTGAAGGAGAATCTGTATCCCTGAAAAATGATTTTTTAGGACCCATTGATCCTTTGTGATGGATAGCCAACTGTCTTTGTATAGGGATAGCCCTCCTCCTAACCTTTGACGGGTGGGCGTGGGACAGAGGGGGGAGGAAAAGTCATTGCAAGTCCTTAGGGCAGGGAATGGACTTAGAAACCCCTGCCCTGGGTGTAGTAGAGGTCCATTGCCTGGGCTTCTGTTGTCTTTTGGTTGCTGACTGGCTGGTCTGTCACTGCAGGCTTTCCTTTGTCCAGGTCTAGATTGGGAAGGAAAGGACCAGTGTATGGAGGGGAAAGTTCCTGCTGAATCTGGGAGGTTGGACCTGGAGGAAGTCTGCCTGCCATGATTTGGCTTTATCCTCTATTTTCTTGATCGCCGCCTTAGGATCCAAACAAGCGGTCCTTATCTAGGAATCTGGATTTAACATGATCAGGCAGAGATTGTTCTTTCAGCCATTCATGCCTCCTAATGACTGAACCTGTCACAGCAGGTATGCTAAAGGCTGCCAGGGCATTGCATCCACAGTGTAGGGAACGCTTTGCCACTTGAGAGGCTGAGTGCAAGAGCTCCCCTAGCTCCCTGAAATTAGATCTGTCTGGCAAGGATGAAATCTTCAGTTTTAATAGTTCCAAGGTATGTTGCTGACATTCCAACATATGGAACTGGCAGTTAAGAGCTCTGATAGCCAAGGTAACAGAGGTATACACTTTTTTACCCCATCTGTCTAGAGCAGGCATGGGCAAACTACGGCCCAGGGGCCACATGCGGCCCGTTAAACGTTTTGATTCGGCCCGCCAAACTTGAAAAAATTTAATAAATTAACCTTGTTAATGTTTTATTTCCCCTGCAATTCTGATGTTTCCTCACTAGATGGCGCACTCTATATATATTGGCTTTGTTGAGGTGAAGCGTAGGCCTATTACTCCACGTTTGCACTTTACCCTTTGACCCACTGCCCCTCTATGAAGATGAGCGGACCCAAGAAAAGGAAAGTGGACAGAGAATGTCGAGTGTTCAATACGGAGTGGACAACTAAATATTTTTTCACTGAACACCGATCATCTGCTGTTTGCCTGACATGCCAAGAAACTGTGGCGGTTTTTAAAGAGTATAATATTAGCCGTCACTTTGCCACAAAGCACGCTAATTATGCTAGCAAGCTCTCAACAAAAGAACGGGAAGCTGCTGCTGAGAAGGTGGCAGCTAATTTGAAGGCTCAGCAAAGTTTTTTTCACCGTCAAACTGCCATTCAAGAGTCAAGTACCAAGGCCAGTTTTATGCTTTCATTCAAAATAGCAAAGGCCAGCAAACCACTGTCTGAGGGCGAGTTTTTAAAAGAATGTATGGTAGACACAGCAGATATTTTGTGCCCGGAGACCAAAGACAAATTTGAGAAAATCAGTTTATCACGGACAGTGACTGCGGTGTGGAACTAATAGATGAAGATATCACCAGCAGATTAAACAAAAAGGCGAAGTCATTCACTTTTTATTCTTTAGCACTGGATGAAAGCAACAATGTCAAAGACACTGCTCAGCTCCTCATTTTTATCCGAGGAATCAACAAAACTTTTGAAATAACGGAGGAGTTTTTGACAATGGAGTCTCTGAAAGGACAAACACGGGAGAGGACTTGTTTGAACGGGTGTCTGCTGCCATCGAAAACATGAAGCTTCCTGGAGTAAGCTTGTTAACGCCACCACAGATGGATCTCCAATTTAACGGAAAAACGTTGGCCTGCTGAGGAGAATCCAGAATAAAGTGAAAGATGAAAACCCTGACCAGGATGTCATTTTCCTCCACTGCATCATCCACCAGGAATCTCTATGTAAATCGGTGTTACAGCTGAATCATGTTGTGAATCCTGTGGTGAAACTCACAACTTCATACGCCGACGGGACTTCAGCACCGACAGTTCATTGCGTTCTTGGAGGAAACTGATGCGGATCACCAGGACCTGCTTTATCACTCCCGTGTCCGCTGGTTGAGTTTGGGCAAAGTGTTTCAACGAGTGTGGGAGCTCAAAGAGGAGATTGGCGTGTTTTTGGAGTGGCAGGGGAAGACTGATGAATTTCCTGAGCTGAGCAACAAGAGCTGGATGTGTGACTTTGCGCTTGCTACAGACGATTTTCACACTTGAATGAGCTCAACGTGAAACTGCAGGGGAAGGAGCAGTTTGTGCATGACATGTACACAAACGTGAAAGCCTTCAAATCCAAGCTGGCTTTATTCTCCAGGCAGATTTTGAACAAGTCATTCACTCATTTTCCTAGACTAGCCACGCTGAAAGAGGCCGGAGCAAAAGTAAAGAAATACAGTGAGTCACTGGATGCACTGCACGGAGAATTCTGCCGCCGGTTTTTGGATTTCGACAAAATTGACAAGTCACTTCAATTGGTGGCCTTTCCTCTGTCACCCCGAAACAGCTCCAGAGGAGCTTCAGCTCGAACTGATCGACCTTCAGTCCGACCCTGCCTTAAAAGAGAAGTTCAGCTCTCTGAAACTAAATGACTTCTATGCTTCACTCAATGATGCAGCGTTTCCAAATCTAAGTAAAAGCACAGATGATGTTGGCTTTGTTCGCCTCTACCTTCGTGTGTGAACAGACCTTCAGCGTCATGAACATCAACAAAGCCAGCCACAGATCCAAGTTAACAGACCTACACCTCAGATCCATCCTGAGAATCGCCACAACAAAACTAAAACCAGACTTTGATGCGCTGGCTAAAAAAGGAGACCAACAACACTGCTCCCATTAAAATGTGTGTTTCCGTGATAATGACGTTGTTAAAATAAACAGTGCGCCAGATCAAATATAACGCTTCACAGACTGACTTGCTGCAACTGTTTCGTCCTTGCACTGGTCGTTGTTGACTTTTGGCACCGGGAAACAAATTGAATAAAAGGAACAGGACAAGTACATCTGCATTACCTACCGCTTTTGAAAAAAAGACAGTCAGGAGGAGAGTGATGGTGATATCCTGAAGGATAACAGAACTTTCAGTGCTTTAAAATAAAATGGTCATTTATTTGATTTTCAGTGTTTAAAGACTCATTTCGAAGTCAGAGATTTTATTGTAATGCTTTTCTTCATTTTCATTGGAAATTAAAGCACATGTTTTCTCCATATCCCAAGATGTGTATTTTTCCCCCAATGAGGTGATGTTTTCAAAGCATGCCATCTATCTGCTCCTGTTCTGGCCCCTTTGTCAAATGTTAGAACTCAATGTGGCCCACGAATCAAAAAGTTTGCCCACCCCTGGTCTAGAGCTCTACTGTCCTTGTCTGAAGGAATAGGATTTTTTGATCAACTGTCCCTAGCCCCTTGGGTCTGCTTCAGGATTTCTAAACAAGTACTTGTGGGAGTCTGGCACCCTGTAATACCTATCTGGCTTTCTAGGTGCAGGGAGGAGGGCCATCAAGAGTGAGGCTAGACTCACTAAAAACATCCTCCACCACCTCCAAAATGGGAGGGATGGCTAAGGGTTTCTGCTGGGGGAGATCCAGAAACCCCCTTAGTCTCTTCTTAGACTGGGGGTAATCCTGAGCTTCC